>NC_064626.1:237985187-238293021 GCF_023864275.1 Schistocerca cancellata
ATGTCTGCAGTCGCGTAACTGAGGCGGCTCGTGGGGACCAGCCCGGTATTCACCTAGTGGGATGTGGTAAACCGCCTAAAAACCACATCCAGGCCAGCCGGCACACCGGCCCTCGGCGTTAATCCGCTGGGCAGATTCGATCCAGGGCCGGCGCGCCTACCCAAGTCCAGGAAGCAGCGCATTAGCGCTCACGACTAACCTGGCGGGTCTTATTCTTTCCTTCTTCTCCAAATTATTTCTAACGTTTGTTTATTAACTGCACTCTGAGCAATCGTCAGTTTTTGGTTTTTGCAACGAATGTCAGTGTCACCCTACCCTGAGACAAAACTTCTTCTTTGGTCCACATAAGGAAGCTTCGTTTTGTATACCGTGTTTAGTTCACCAAAAACAATCCAACGATTTATACTATTTTGCTTGTTTCGTTTGCAGTACATCCACCTGTTGTCTTCAACTGCGATAAGTGGAACACCTAATCAGTTGGTTCTAATATGTCATTCCTGGTTAGAACTATTTTCGTTTCTGTTTGTTCACTGTACAGTATTTTAGTCTCATTATAATTGATTTTCAGGCGAACTGCTGCTTACATGAACTATCTCATTTCTCAAGATGCGACAGACTCTTCCAGTTCTTGGTTAGGAACTAAATAGTAACCACAATCAGGTACTGTTTGTATTTCACTCGTTTGCAGCATTCACGCCGTCGTTATAAAGAATCCATATATTTTTCCTGGAAACGAGGGTGGTAATGTGAGAGATCTTCTAGTCCGAGAGGAATTTTCAGTTAATGGAAGCACTTGCTGGTTAGGTCCTCAATATTTCGCGATACACACATGTGGCCCTTGTCAGATGCTGTAATTATACTGCAGTATGATTGATGGAATGCGTAACCTTTCTACTGCGATTTCAGTTTCATTTTCATTCCTTGTTTTTCTGTCGTATCACCTGTCTGATCGAGAACTTCCGAAGTTGTTTATGATGCAAGATCTCGAAATCTTGACTCCCTAACGGAGACAATTCCCTACGCTTAAGAAACGGCCGTTTAAATCAGAGAGGAAAAAAGACGTTATCGCAACATTTTCTGAAGTCGGCGGCGGTTCTGTTGTTCAGCCGACAAAGGGTTGCTCTGCGTCATGCATTTCTGATACTGGCAGAAAGGAAGACAAGATGGCGCGGTGCAGGAACTGCGCTGAGAAATGGTTCGCGATTGCAAATATCGCCGGCGGGGTCGCCTTCTTTTATTTAGCGCTGCGCCATGTTTTACGAGCAGAACGCCGGGCGAACTTGTCTCGCGTTGTGTTTATAACCGCCTAAGTTCTCGTGGAACTTATTGTGGCGCAATGCGCGCTTTGGCATGAAAAATGCCTCCATCAGCGGATATTGGGTAGGGTGCCTAGCAATGCATCAGTCGCCTCTGATTCATTGGAATTCTTTCGTCCCGAATCCGTCTTATGCCTTAGCCATTCTTCGCCCCGGCTTCATTCTTTCTATAACGAGAATTACGGTCTCGGCGGGAGGAAAAAAACTGTAAATACGGTCCGGCTTTCCGAGTGAAATAGACGGCGGCGCGAAGGCGCGTTCGCCGGCGACGAGTGGCGTCTTTATTTCTTTGCTTATTACCCATATTTACGACATACGGCCGGTGCGTAATTAATCGCCGCGTCACCCGCGTGATGGCCGGGAGTATTAAGGACGAAAGGATAATAAATAGGAGCGAGTGCTTTATCGTGGAATTTTCCCAGCGTCGGGAGCGGCAATATATAAGTCCTGGCGGGGAAGCTCGGCCCGTTCGTTAGGAGTAGACGGACAAACCTGAAGTTCTCGATTACAAGGTTAGTGTGGACGGCTCAGATTTATGGCGGACGTCTGCGGCGTTGCCGTGCGCGCCGCGCCACTGCCGGTTCACCTCTAATTAATAATCGACACTTGATGGCGCGTCTCCGAGTCCTAGTGCGTCACCTCCAGTTGGCGCTGGACTCGCGAACACCAGACCCTGGCAGCCGTCTCTGTCGCGAGACTCAGCGCACGTAGGCACCTCTTGTGCTACCTTTACATCCTTCACAATATGATGCTTTCCAGAAAATAAGTGGTGGAAGGCAGGTTCGAGAAAAATGTACGCACGCGAACCCCCTGCTTCTTCATCCCAGTCCGCAGCTCGTGGTCGTGCAGTAGCGTCACGGATTTTCTCTGCCTCGTGATGACTGGGTGTTGTGTGATGTCCTTAGGTTAGTTAGGTTTAAGTAGTTCTAAGTTCTAGGGGACTGATGACCATAGATGTTAAGTCCCATAGTGCTCAGAGCCATTTGAACCATTTTTTTCTTCATCCCATCGGAAAAATAGGTTCTGTCAAACTCTGCAAAATACTCCTTGATTTCCTCATTTCATGGAAATTTCTTACCATCAAAGCCAAAGTTTCAAGTTAGGGAACAGGAAGAAGTCATTTGGGGCCAAGTCTGGTGAATAGGGTGGAAGGGGAACCAATCCCAAGCCCAGCTCATGCACTTTCGGCATTGTTGCCGCTGATGTTTGGGAAGGTTCGTTATCCTGCTTAAAGAGCACTTATTTTCGTGCCGATCTTGCTCTTTCTTCAGCCAACAAATTTCGAACAGTCCAACAATGAAACGTAATATTGTCTAATTATGGTTTTGCCGTCTTCCAAGTAATCTGGGAATTATTCCTTCGGAATTCCAAAAAATATTGGCCATGACCTTATCAACACATAAAATGGTCTTTGCTTTTTCGGTGCACTGTCTGTTTATATTTGAGTGCAAGACCAAATTTCTGCAGTCGTTACATATATGCAAAACGATTATCATGCGACAAAACTCGTCGTACATGTCTGGCATTTGCTGGCAACAGTAAATGAGCAGCAAGTTGATAAGAACAACGGTTTATGACCGTTGCTTTACGCAAAAGTAACCGTTTCGATTTCTCAGATAATTTTCTACTCTGCGCTTACTTTCAATACTGCCCCTATCGTGCGCACAATCTAGCGAAATTATCGATCACTTTAGTAAGACGATTAGGGAGTTCCGTTTCCTTGCATGCATCGATTTGTATTTTTTTTCCTTTGACAGCTGCTTTCCGTGTGTCGTTGTCACAGTCGTAGTTTATGTATATATCACGCACCGTCACTAACGCTTTCTATTTACTGTCGGCAGTGCCGGCCGGGGTGGCCGAGCGGTTCTAGGCGCTGCAGTTTGGAACCGCGCGACCGCAACGGTCGCAGGTTCGAATCCTGCCTCGGGCATGGATGTTTGTGATGTCCTTAGGTCAGTTAGGTTTCAGTAGTTCTAAGTCTAGGGGACTGATGACCTCAGACGTTAAGTCCCATAGTGCTCAGAGCCATTTGAACCATTTGAACCTGTCTGGAGTCGAGGAACGTATAGATAGCGGCAACTGCCTTTATACCGAGTGCCATCTTCTACCATATGAATCGTTGATGTATTGTAATTCAGTGTTTTTCAGAATTGATGGTCAGTATTCAGGGATAGAACAGGAATGACTACTCGAAACAAAAAAGTTGAGTAAACGAGGGCTCTGAAATGCATGCCTTAAGAGCTATGAGCAATTCTTGATCTTCGTTACTGCGAAACAAATCTCTTCTACAGCGAGCTCTTTGCTTTCCATGTTTTGGGAAGTGGGGCCAAACCAAGAAAAAAATCTAATAAATATGTGCTCTAAAATGGATATCTCAAATATTGTTCATTAGAAGAGTTGTGTTTCAAAGTAGAGAAGATGAACAAGTGCTCATAGCTCTTAAGTTATTGGTTTTAGAGCACATGCTTACTGGACATTTTTCTTGTTTTGCTCTATAGTACCACTTCCCAAAATATTGAAAGCGAAGAGCTTTCAGTAGAAGAGGTTTGTTTCACAGTACTGATGCTCAAGAATTCCTCATAGCTCTTAAGGTATGCGTTTTAGAGTCCATGTTTACTTGACTTTTTTGCTCTGAATGATCATTCCTGTCATATCCCTGAATATTGACCATCACTTCTGAAAGACCCTGTATACTCTTAATAGTGATATCAAGTGTGATACCATTTGACTGCTGGATCTCATAGTACTGCGAATACACTGCGCGCAACTATTCCAACCGTCAGTGTTAACTTTCCAACAAATATCCGTGCCTTTATGCCGATTTCCACTGCTGTATTGAAGTGGCGTGTTACACGGCGTAACGCGAGCGCAGAGGGCAGTCTTCTGGCGCGTCGCCTGCTAATTTGCTGGCAGCATGGCAGCGGCGGGGGCGGCGGCGGCGGCGGCGGCGGGGGCGGCGAGATGTATGCGCGCTGGGGGTGCCGTTGGGCGCGATGAGCCGTGCTGGGCGCGGCGCGGTGCGCGCCCCGGGACTCGAACCGCAGCCGCAGGCCGTAATGTACGGCGCCCGGCCAGCACCTCGTTTTCCGGCCGTGCCGCGGCCAAACGACCACGCGCCGCGCGGCATAAGGCTGGCTGCCGTGACTTACAAACGCGGCTAGCCGCCCCCACACCGCAGAGTCGCGCGCCAACCGGCTCTAGCCGCCGACTGGGCCTTAAAATCGCCACGCGCTGCAGGTGTGTGCTGCGGGCGCATCTGACTAGTGACGGACAGCATTGCGGTCACATGCGCTGACGCATACACGCTCTGCGGCACGTACGAGGTGTGATAAACCTTTTGCATTTCCTTTATGTTTTCGTCTTCTTTAAAGGCAAAAAGGCAAAGAGAGAAGATGAAGCGGTAGCCCATCATAGAGCCTATGCCTACCGTCATGTATTTTTTTTTACTTCCAGTTGTTAAAAAACAGAGGATTTTTTCTGGTACCAGTAGGAGGAAGGAAGGATTCGCGCTCAGTATAGAGGCCCACGAGAAACGAGAAAGACAGGGCGCGGCGCGTACGTCACAGCACGTGACACCGCTGGTCTTGTGAATGCCAGCAGGCGTCTCGGTGGCGGGGGGAGGGGGGGGGGGGTCAGCGAGTCACAATTTCAGTCGACTTTATTAATTCTTAGCTGCCCTCTTAAATGCGTGCTAGCTCTCGATGGCGCACGACAAAGTTAAGACCTTCAGTGGATACCTATTCATCGACGTATTGGTTTTCGGTGGGTCCTGCGCGGAGCCGAGCGTTTGTGCAGTACGGAGAAGAAAACGACCTTTGTGACGTCACAAGTTCGTTGCGGCGCCCATATTTCTCGTGGGCCCCGGATCCGTAATAGTGACACAGCACAATGAACATTCATCAAATGCAAGGTTTACCTATGTAAGTAGGTTGTTTAGGTTTTTATCTTGGTAACGCCATGTAGCGCTCTATATGAAAATCACTGACTCTGCTGTGTGCAGTCTGAGACTAGTCCGCATTGTTGCAATATTTGCTGTTGTAGTGTTGGGTAGTTGGCTGTTAACAGCGCGTAGCATTGCGCAGTAGTAGGTGAGCCGCCGGCAGTGGTGGATGTGGGGAGTGAGATGGCGGAGTTTTGAGAGCGGGTGATCTGGACCTGTGTCCATCAGAGACAGTAAATTTGTAAGACTTGATGTCACGAACTGATATATATTATGACTTTTAAACACTATTAAGGTAAATACATTGTCTGTTCTCTATCAAAATCTTTCATTTGCTAACTATGCCCATCAGTTGTTAGTGCCTTCAGTAGTTAGAATCTTTTATTCAGCCGGCAGTGCTGACCGGTGTGGCCGAGCGGTTCTAGGCGCTTCAGTTTGGAACCGCGCGACCGCTACGGTCGCAGGATCGAATCCTGCCTTGGGCATGGATGTGTGTGATGTCCTTAGGTTACTTAGGTTAAAGTAGTTCGAAGTTCTAGGGGACTGATGACCTCAGAAGTTAAGTCCCATAGTGCTCAGAGCCATTTGAACCATTCAGCCGGCAGTATTGGCGCACGCTGTATTGCAGTAGTTTGAGCAACGAAGATTTTTGTGAGGTAAGTGATTCATGATAGGTATAGGTTATTGTTAGTCACGGCCATTCTTTTGTAGGGATTTTTGAAAGTCCGATTGCATTGCGCTAAAAATATTGTGTGTCAGTTTAAGCACAGTCATTTATAATTTTTCTAAGGGGACGTTTCACCTAAAATGCTTGGTCACTGGCGTCATTAAAAGTTTTGAATTTATTAGAAATTCTTCAAATCCATATGTGGCATACAGCAAACTGGTTAAAAACAGTCTTGGTTGCAATTTTATTTTTTTTTAAATTTTTTAATGACGCGTTTCGCCTTAATTAGGCATCTTCAGCTTATCTACATAGAAAACAGAGAAAAATACATCTATTTAAGAATCGCGATCGCAGACATGCATAACCTAAAAGCATTTATAAACAGATCACCTATTGAAAGAGCAAATATCTTAATTTGGTATTTCTTAGAAGAATCCTTTAGTCAGTTTAGCCAAAGGGCATCGTCGAATATATCAGGCCAACATCGCCTTCGTTAAACTCAGTAAAAACTAGAAATATAAAATAGTAAAATCATTACCTTTTCTAGACGGATGCGAGAGGCACCAAGATCTGCATGACGCGTTGCCGTTCACAGGATGGAGTAACAGTAAGATGGGGGCTTAGGTAGTAAGCATAATGCACCACAGCGTCGTGAATTTATTTCTCGTTTAGACGTCTGTTGCCTCACATTTTATAGCAGGTTGTTCATTCTACAGCTTTTCATGTAGATTACAAAACGTATTCCATATTACAAACAGCAGTTATTGTTTTCGGCAACTATAATTAAATAATAATAAATTAAAAGTAAATTATAAAAAAAAGCAAAAAATTCAGATTTTAAGACGATATGATGACCGATGGTAGGAAAGGCTTGAACAGACGAGAGAGAAATGGTACCCTATCTGAGCCAGCATGGTCTGAACGGCTCGGAACTACTTCGAGCAGTGCAGTTCCGGTCCGCTACATTTTAATTTAAGGATTAATATTTCTAAACACTATTTGCAAGGACACTGTAACTAGTATGTACATTGTGGAGAGCGCAGTGGATTTTGTGTGTAAAGTACGTCATTTCTTGGGGTTATTAATTAATCTTCAGTTCATATGTTTTGTCTCTTGAATTTTATCTGTTATGTTGCTTATATACTAAGTGTTCAGTTACAAGTGTTACATCCCAACAGCGGTATAAAGACAGCGGGATGGGTATGCCTCCTGTTCCTAATTAAGCTAGAACAGGTTTGTAGGTCTGATTGCATTACACCGTGTATTCTAATACAGTTTAATTATTCTATATGTTGTGGAAGGCTCTCTTCAAATAGTAATAAAAAGAGAGATATTAAAAGTTGCCAGCAAAATGCAGGCCCGTTGATAAAGCTGCTGGAAGTACTTTCTTGTTGACAGTGGTATTAATGCCACCCGACTTGGGAAGGGCGTGGACATCAACAAAGGAATGAAAATGTTGTGGAATTAAATCAGGCAATGCCGAGGGAATTAGATTAGGAAGTGAGACAGTAAAAGCAGCAGATAAGTTTTGTTATTTGGGTAACAAAATAAGTGAACATCGTTGAAGCGGATTGGGAAGGAAGGAAGGGACATCTAGTTTTAACGTCTCTTCAATATCGAGATTATTACAGGACGGAGCACTAGCTCGAATTTTGTCAAAGATGGAGAAGGAAATGGGCCGTACCCTTCCGAAGGAACCATGCAGCCAGTTACCTAGAGCGATTTAGGGAAATCACGGAAACTCTGAATCTGGATGGCCACGCGGAGTGGCCACGCGGTTCAAGGCGCGATGTCACGGATTACGCGGCCCCTACCGCCGGAGGTTCGAGTCCTAGCATAAGTTAGTTTAATGTAGTTTAAGTAGTGTGTAAGGCTAGGGACCGATGACCTCAGCAGTTTGGTCCCTTAGGAATTTACACACATTTGAACATTTGAATCTGGATGGCCGGACGCGGGTTGGAACTTCCATCGGGACAGGACACCTCCTTCTTCCAGGTGCAACACCAAGCTCGTGCTGTTTTCGAATTACATTATCATTCCCGTTAAACCATTTAATGACATAGAGCCTCTGCTCAGACCATTCAGTCGACGGTACTCCCTCAATGCAGCACTATAGTTTCTGCAGTTTACGTAACAGTTTCACTAACAGCACACGGTTTCTCTTCTCGATAGCCACACTGTTCACTCACGTTATAGCTTGTCAAATGTCAGTCCACAGCGCCAGACTTGCACCTGGTGACCAAAACTGGAATTATTTTTTTCCAGCGTAAATCGGTTCCGCATTAATCAATGAGACTCTCTTCCAAGTTGTGCTGCCATATGACAATCACAGCCCACAGTGGACGTCTGTGAGTAACTGCACTTTAATTATAACCATCCAGCAGGAGGAATTATTCTTCCAAATATAGAAATAGCATGTTTTCTATTGTGTGTGCGTCCATGCGATGACTCATTTAGAACAGACAGGTAATTCGTTTCTTGTGTCTCCAGCCTTTTTGGAATCGAAAACACTGCATTATCTCTGACAGGAAACGGAAAAACATAAGAACCGCATAATCGATCGAAACGGCAAAACCAGCGAACGAGCAGAGACGCTGTGGTGTCACCGCCAGACTCCACACTTGCTAGTTGGTATCCTTCAAATCGGACGCGGTCCGTTAGTGTACATCGGACCCGCGTGTCGCCACAACCAGTGATTGCAGACCGAGCGCCGCCACACGGCAGGTCTAGTCTAGAGAAACTCCCTAGCATTCGCCCCCAGTTGTACAGCCGACTTTGCTAGCGATGGTTCACTGCCTACATACGCTCTCTTTTGCAGAGACGACAGTTTAGCATAGCCTTCAGCTACGTCATTTGCTACGACCTAGCAAGGCGCCGTATTCAGTTATTATATGTCTTCTGAACAGATAATGTTGTGAATCATGTACCGTCAAGAGCGACGTTTATCATTAATGGATTAAACTTAAGTATCAAACTAATTACGACCGCTTTCTCAAATCTAATTCCTTGTAATGTTCCAGACCTCACGTCAGTATAGTTCTTCCCTCCTCACGCCAGCCTGCGTGAGCTACAACGCGTGCATTTCGGCCTCCATTAGTAACACGGTGTTGGCTCTTCTGCCAACACAACAGACGCTAAACTAGACTGCTCACACCTTCCCCCCTCCTCCCTCCCCATAGGTTCAAAAATGGCTCTGACCACTACGCGACTTAACTGCTGAGGTTATTAGTCGCCTAGAACTGAGAACTAATTAAACCTAAGAACATCACACACATCCATGCCCGAGGCAGGATTCGAACCTGCGACCGTAGCGGTCGCTCGGCTCCAGACTGTAGCGCCTAGAACCGCACGGCCACTCCGCCCCCCCCCCTTCCCCCACCATAGGTCGTCACACCAAAGTGGGTTCATCGGACATCGTATGCAGATTTCTGGTGTACAGATCGTGATAAGTTTTTTTGTGGCAATGTAAGATGTTTGTGTGCATTGAGAACTACTAAAGCGGGGACAGATGTGTGCTCTGTTGGTCACGGACGAGCCTCTGAAGCCAGTTCGAACCACCCTGCCCTACGCGACGGGTCCCGCTGAAGCGATTGTCTCACCTGTCCAGAGCCACGAGGGCGCGCCGCTGCAGAGTTTTGAAGGCAGTAGCGTTTGTGGCGGCATTGTCCGCTCCGCGTCCGTTGGCAGACGTCAGCGGCCGAAGCGCGGGGCGCGGTGAGAGACGGCCCAAGACAGGCGCGCATCTTTGTCGCAGGGGCGGACGGTAGCCTGCACTGTGAGTGACGCGCAGTCAGCGCCACGCACGCGTCTGAAAGCGCTCCCGCAACGAATGCCAATCTGAAAAGCGTTTTCTGTTTCCTTGCAAATGACAGCCGCCCGCTGTGGGATGAATGCGTTAATTCACGTGGCGGCCCGCCGGAGACAACGCTAGGGGGCGTGGAGAGGGGGGGACGGCAGGGGAATCCCCGCTCCGCCGTGAATGCGCCGCCCCGGCGCTAAACGCGAGCCGGGCGCGCTCCATTTGTTCCCACGGGCCGTCCGCTCGCGACAGCATTCGCCGATGCGTCGCGCCTTCCAGGTAGGCAGGTTTAACGTATCAGCTCTCCAAACAAGTTGTCTTTGTCCTAAGCCGTTTCTTCCTACCCTCTTCCCAGCACAAAACTATTGTTACCGCTGCTCGCCGGTCCTCTTCTTCCTCTACTCTTCGCGTCATTACTGAACTCGTGGTGAATCTCATTTCGTGTCGACACGCTACGTTCGGCTCGCGTGCTAGGCGCGTCCATATCCTCGCGTTTCTTCTGGAATTTACAGGTTTTCCTGACACCAGACGCTCACGTTCCTAACGGTTTCTTCTTCATTTTCGCTAGATGAAGGACCACCGAGATGGGCGAAACCGACCTCTGAAATTCAGAAAACCACTAATCGGAATTCCGCATCTTACCATTCAGATAGAAGACAAAAGAATGCCGACATATTCAGGGTGAGTATACACTGAGGCGCCGAAGAAACTGGTATAGGCATGCATATTCAAATACAGAGACATGTAAACAGGCAGATTACGGCGCTGCTGTCGGTAACGCCTAGATAAGACAACAAGTGTCTGCCGCAGTTGTTAGATTGGCTACTACTGCTACAATGGCAGGTTGTCAAGATTTAAGTGAGTTATAGTCGGCGCACGAGCGATGAGACGCTTCATCTTTTCAGCGAGCGGCGCCATGGGGGCGCCAGCCGATCTTAAGAAATAACACTGTAGGCTGTAAATAATGTTTGAGAGCGAGAGTGAGAGAGGGATAACGGAGGTAGCCGTTGGAAGGGGCAAATATACGTTATGAAGAGCCTGTAGCAGGTCCAGAATATGAATTTTAAACAGACGCTTCCCTCCCTGCACTCAGCTTGTGAAAAACAGTGGATAATTAGAGCCAACGAGATGGCGAGGGTCCTTTAACATTATGCCTGGTCAGGGACGGGCAGAGGCGAAGAGGAAATCGATTAAAACTTGGATGCAGACACTCCGAAGGGAGAGTCACGTCAGTTACAGGAGACCGGAGTAGAGAATAAAAATGGTTCAAATGGCTCTGAGCACTATGCGACTTAACGTCTGAGGTCATCAGTCCCCTAGAACTTAGAACTAATTAAACCTAACTAACCTAAGGGCATCACACACATCCATGCCCGAGGCAGGATTCGAACTGCAACCTAGCGGTCGCTCGGTTCCAGACTGTAGCGCCCAGAATCGCACAGCCACTCCGGCCGGCAGTAGAGAATAGATAGGGCAAGTAGGTCCTAGTGGAAGTGGAAGATAGCAGTGTTGGAAGAAATAGCCGGTTAAGGACCGAGCAGGACAGAGCAGGTCTATCTGCAGTAATTTGGAACAGTAGATGCAGTTGTCGAAGTTGAGAGCTGTCGGGCTGGGCTAGCACTTGGATGGCTGGCCATGCAGTCTGCATGGTAAGTGGGGTGTACTGAGCCCTTGTGAGGCCAGTTGAAAAGCTACTTGACTGGAAAGTGGCGGCTCTGGTCATGGAAATTGACAACGGCCGGGAGAGCGGTGTGCTGACCACATGCCTCTCCGTATCCGCATCAAGTGACACCTGTGGGCTGAGGATGCCATGGCGGCCAGTCGGTACCATTAGGTCACAGTGGCCTGTTCGGACGAAATTTAGTTTAGTTTAGATGCAGTTGTACCTGGATAGCTGAGGGCTCGTGTGTGTCGTGACATGGATGCGGACACAGTTCTTTAATAGACGGATCGGTGCTAGTTATTCACCGTCTCTGTGTAAAGACTTGGTCTTCCGTGGATGCCGTGCGGTTAAAGGCGCTTCAGTCTGGAACCGCGTGACCGCTACGGTCGCAGGTTCGAATCCTGCCTCGGGCATGGATGTGTGTGATGTCCTTAGGTTAGTTAGGTTTAATTAGTTCTAAGTTCTAGGCGACTGATGACCTCAGAAGTTAATTCACATAGTGCTCAGAGCCATTTGAACCATTTTTTTCTTCCGTGGATGGAACTCTTTTAGGGCAAATGTATACTAGGTTGAGGATATTGTTTGAGCAAAGCAAGGAGTTGCAAAACACTCAGTGTTCGTCAAATGTTCAAATGTGTGTAAAATCTTATGGGGCTTAACTGCTAAGATCATCAGTCCCTAAGCTTACACACTACTTAACCTAAATTATCCTAAGGACAAACACACACACCCATGCCCGAGGGAGGCCCGAACCTCCGCCGGGACCAGCCGCACAGTCCATGACTGCAGCACCCTAGACCGCTCGCTAATCCCGCGCGGCTCGGTGTTCGTTATTCAGAACTAGTTACAACCCAAACTTTTGGTAATAAGGGAATCTTAACAACCCAGTCGGGTCAAGATTCTCTCTCATTTTGGCCCACCAACTGTTTCTCTTTCTAAAAAATGGTTCAAATGGCTCTGAGCACTAAGAAACTTAACATCTGAGGTCATCAGTCCCCTAGAGCTTAGAACTAATTAAACCTAACGAACCTAAGGACATCACACACATCCATGCCCGCGGCAGGATTCGAACCTGCAACCGTAGCGGTCGCGCGGTTCCAGACTGAAGCGCCTAGAACCGCTCGGGTTTCCCTTTCTCTCCGAATCCTAACACAAGCATCACTCACGTTCAGGACGTGACAACATATCTCGCGAAAAGACCACAACAAGAAAATCAGCGAAATTAGAGCTCATACGATACACGTACGTGGTAACGTCCGCCGCTCGTGGTCTCGCGGTAGCGTTCTCGCTTCCCGAGCACGGGGTCCCGGGTTCGATTTCCGGCGGGGTCAGGGATTTTCACCTGCCTCGAGATGACTGGGTGTTTGTGTTGTCCTCATCATTTCATCATCATCCAGGAAAGTGGCGAAATTGGACTGAGCAAAGGTTGGGAAATTGTACGGGCGCTGATAACCACGCAGTTGAGCGCCCCACAAACCAAACATCATCACCACGTACGTGGTAACGAGAGCGCAGAAAGCGGCACTGGTGGGTTGGGGGATTATATGTTAGGACTCTATTCGACATTAGTTTAATTCTGTTGGTAAACAGAGAAGCAGGTGCGTTAGACAGAGAAGAGGATTACGCTGGAACAGAGCAGACACGGGAGTGTCTGCCATCCTGACGACATCTGGCACACGCTGTGCCGGGACACTGCTGAGCACGCGAAGAAGGCGGCTGCCGACGACGATTTTGTAACACATTCCGAGACGGCGGCGGCGTCGGCGGCGGCGGGGCCGATACATTATGCAGATGAAGCCGGCACTTGCCGGGCGCGGAAGAGCGGCTGCCACACTCATGGACCGCAGACTCGCGCCCACCTTTTTTCCCTTTTTTTTCATTCTCAGCGCAGCTGTTCCGGCTCGGCCCGCGCTGTTCGTTCTCGGTCGCGCGGCCCGGCTGGCGTTGCCGGTAGCGGTCGGCCAGGATCAAACAGCGGCCGGTCCGTCCGGGGTCAGTGCTTGCGCCCGCACACCCGCGCTTCGAGCGATTTACACCAGCGCCCGGCTGCGCATTGTGTGCAGCCGGCACTGCCCGTTTATCGGCGACCGCATCCGTCTCGCGCTTCCGCGTCGTGGAATAGCTTAAGCCCCGCATGACAGTTTCACTGCCCTTTTGCGACTCGGGTGCCCACCTTTAGCGTCGCGGGGAGAATTGTTTGCATGCAGAGTAGCGAATTTTCTGCAAACGCTCTGCCACTCGCGCCGGCGAGAGCGTGAGGTTTAAATGGGGAGAACGGGTATGGTGACCGCGCAAATAGCACTGGTAGACTCTTTGGAATGGTTGCTGCAAGGCATTTCCGTATTGTCGCTACGCTAGATTATGTTAGCAAACAGACATTTGTTCCACTACCAGTGTCTCCGGAATGGGGTATTTAGCCAGCTGCTGCAGTCGATGGCTCACCTAACTCTCAGTCTGCGGGATATCGGTTCAACTCGCGATTTCAGAACCTTGATTTAGATCTTCCGTAATTTCCCTGTCCCCGTAGTTCCTTTGAAAAAGGGCAGGGGTGACTTAATTCTCCAGTCCTAGGTTGTGATTAGTCATTAACGATCACCTCAACGACAGTAATATCAAACGCAACTCCCTTTCTTCCTTCCTTCTTTCCAGCCGGCCGGAATGGCCGGGCGGTTCTAGGCGCTACAATCTTCAACCGCGCGACCGCTACGGTCGCAGGTTCGAATCCTGCCTCGGGCATGGATATGTGTGATGTCCTTAGGTTAGTTAGGTTTAAGTAGTTCTAAGTTCTAGGGGACTGATGACCTCAGCAGTTAAGTCCCATAGTGCTCAGAGCCATTTGAACCTTCTCTCCATAACGGAGCCACATACCTAACATTTCTTCTACACGAAAAGAATGAATGTTTATACTTATTTGAACACATGTTAACTAGGCTTTCATTTGAATATCTTCTGGATTTCTTATTTTGAACACGATAAATCAGTCTAATCTAAAAGCCGCAAATTCAACTAAATACCTAGGTATTACAATAACGAACAACTTACATTGGAAGGAACACATAGAAAATTGTTGTGGCGAAGGCTAACCAAAGACTGCGTTTTATTGGCAGGACGCTTAGAAAATGTAACAGACCTGCTAAGGAGACTGCCTACACTACGCTTGTCCGTCCTCTTTTAGAATACTGCTGCGCAGTATGGGATCCTTACCAGATAGGACTGACGCAGTACATCGAAAAAGTTCATAGAAAGGCAGCACGTTTTGTATTATAGCGAAATATGGGAGAGAGTGTCACAGAAATGATACAGGATTTGGGCTGGACATCGTTAAAAGAAAGGCGTTTTTCGTTGCGACGGAATCTTCTCACGAAATTCCAATCACCAGCTTTCTCCTCCGAATGCGAAAATATTTTGTTGACACCGACCTACATATGGAGGAACGATCACCGAGATAAAGTAAGGGATATCAGAGCTCGTACGGAAAGATACAGGTGTTCACTCTTTCCGCGCGCTATACGAGACTGGAATAATAGAGAATTGCGATGGTGGTTCTCGTTCGATGAGCCCTCTGCCAGGCACTTAAATGTGATTTGCAGAGTATCCGTGTAGATGTAGATGTAGATACTTCGAAAGACAACAGATATTTGACCATAAGCTACTAGAACAACATTTACCTTTCTTATTATGTATTTTTAATTGATTTACCGACATCGATGGAGAAGAAAATGAAGACCTAACATTCTACACCAGCAAAGGACCAAAAGTACTGTTCCGAGATGTATATAAAATATAATATGACACAGAAATTAGCACGCATATTTTCATAGTATTAAACACTTACTATCATCCAGGAAATATTAACTGTACGGCAAGGTGAGAGAAAATTGCGTTGATTTGTTCAGGAAAAGGAAATCAAAAACCTGAGAGCAGAAAGTGCCTTGCACACTAGCTTCTTCAAACTAAATGGTCTAAGTCCAGCAGAGCTATCAAGATATAATGGTTGACAAAACATACCTTAATATAAATATCTTAAGACATGTAAACAATATGCAACAAAAATCATCAATTTGTAGTATCATTAAATAAATCGGTAAAAACTGCCGATGATGGTGTGGTATAAATGGTACTATAGCAAACAAGTCCTTCTTTTTTTCAGAATTTTGCACTACTGAACGTTGCGTATGAATGAAATCACCGACACTGTTGCCTTTCTTCAGGATGTTTACACTTTCCCACTGTTTAGTGTCACTGAATGTCCTTTTGTTGTGCACTATTCCAGATGAGGTGATTTTAATTTGTGCAGCAAAACTGACGTGTAGCTTTATCGTGTTGACGACTCTATCAAGAGCAGTATGGAGAGTTTTGGTCTTTTCTACAGCAGTTTTCACCTCAAATCGAAAGTTTCCTTTCGTTGCCAGTTACATTGACTGTGTTTTTAATGCAATTCAGAACATGGAATAGACATTTTGGTGTCTTGTTAATTCCACGAGACCCTTCACACTCATGCCTCAATTACATTATTGCCTAAGATAAAACAGGGAAGCAATTGCGGTAGGACTAAGCGTGTTTTGAAATGATATGAAATGCGAAGTCTTTGAGCATTTATATCAGCAGGCGTAAATCTCAATATGCGTCTTGGCATAAACATTATATCCTGTTGCATAAATTACAGCAAAGTTTACCCAGTCTCAAAGTAAAAAACCTAACTGCAGTACAAGGAAAGACCCGTACATCTGATGTTATTGCCAAGACGGAGACTTTACGGAAATGGTCGCTGTTACGCGTCTACCTGGTGATGGCGTTGTGCTGGACCTAGTTGCAGAAATAAAACTCTAATTGTGTAGTAGCTTCGACAGTGAATATAAAATCGTTTCCAAAATTTGTATAAGTTTTGATGTAAGTCTGGAACGTGGCAATTCGGCGAAAGATCGTCTACGTCTTAACTTTCTTGACGATGATATAACCAACCATTGAATTACAGGCACATTATGTATCTACAGAGAAAGCAAAACTGTTGAAATTGGAGGTCTCGTATTTGATGGGTAGGATGTTCGACTCTTTGCTGGTCAGTATGTTTAAAGGTTTATGTGGTTTCTGTAAATTACTACATAAGAAGGAAGTAAAATACAGTGTGACAGTTATTGAACTATATGAAGAAAAAACGTAAATTATTTACAAACTACGGCGTGCACACACTTTATTCAACATGTAGAAGTCACTACAGATGTTCGAATTTAGATTATGACACGTCCGATGTGCCTACCGTCATTAGTGATGACTTGGCGCAGACGAATAGCGAAATTCTACATGACCCGCTGAAGTGTGGTACATCGATGCTGTCGATGACCTCCTGAATGGCTGTTTCAATGGTTTTGAGGTTGTTGCTGTACACCTTTTTCTTAATATAGCCCCACAAAAAAGAGTCGCATGGCTTCAGATCCGGAGAATATAGCGGCCAGAAGAGGCCCATGCCAGTGGGCTTTCGATACCCCAGAGCCAGAATGCGGTCCCCAAAGTGTTCCTCCAGGACATCAAACACTCTCCTACTTCGATGGGGTGGAGCTCCGTCTTGTATGAACCACATCTTGTCGACATCAGAGTCACTTTGGATAATGGGGATAAAATCAGCTTCCAAAAGCTTCACGTACCGTTCGGTAGTCACCGTGCTGTCAAGGAATATCGCACCGATTATTCCGTGACCGGACATCCCACGCCACACAGTCATCCGTTGAGGATAAAGAGACTTCTCGATCGCGAAATGCGGATTTCAGTTCCCCAAATGCGCCAATTTTGCTTATTGACTAACCCATACAAATGAAAGTGGGCTTCGTCGCTAAATCAACATACAAATTCCCATCATGTCCCGCTGCCAACTGTGTAGTTTGAACGTCGTAAGGCAAACCGTTCAGAAGTTATGACGATTTCATTTCATGTAGTTCAATAGCTGTTACCCTGTAGTTAAAAAAGAAGATAACATACTATCAAACTCTGTTCGATAACCGTGTGGCGGTTTCTGAAATTTGTATTTAACATACGAAGAAACACCAGGCAACATGTTATTAGCACTGCATGGACCATGTAATGACCACACGGATACACTGCAGTGACTTGTTAATGCATGCATCTTGTAAGCAAATGACACGCTTTGAAACGCACGACACTTAGTATTCTATACACTTGTCCAGTGCTCGCCAATAAAGTAGATTTTGCGAAGTTGCAGCGTGCAATATGTGCCGTGTTTCGCTGAGTACAGAACAAAGAAATCGCTTGTTCGCAAGCAAAAATTCCAGCGTACTTAACATGAGAGGAAATGGGTAGTAAACAGTTATCAGTAAGAGGCGTGTGCAACGTGCCTCGTACATCGAATCCTGCGCTAGGTAGGAGTGATAAACGACTGAAAGTTGGCCTGATTCCCTTTCTAAGATTGACGTTATTGAAGTCGGAGCTTTCACTACGGCTAATTACAGACCTCGGCTTCGAGGAGACAGCTGGAAGATATATCGGCCGATCTCATTAAGGAGACGTCATGTATTTGTTTACTGCTTCCATTATAGTTGTGAAGAGATAGATATTCATCTCAGAACAGCAGAGACACGAAGACGTAGACGCGTTCATTGCATAAGGTGTCTCGCGTCGAGCGCAAACAGACGTCAGCTTGGCACCAGCTTTCAGCAAACAAAACAGCAATACACTCTGCGTTTTATCCTCACGGATTCTATGTTTTACGCGGAAACATTTTTAAGCAGATTCTCAGGAAAAACAAAAATTGCTGTCTATAGGTTATCGGTGACGAGCGAACATGCTCATCGATTAAAAAACTCATTCGTGGTCAGTCCTGCTCTCTAATAATTCGTAAGCTTGAAACTGCTCACGGAAAGGGAGTGAACGTGGAGGATTACGCTGAACTGCTGTTGTCAGGATCGCCCCCATTTATTGTTGCTGAGATGGCTGCCACAATATGAAGCCAAAGAAAATGTTGATAGGGAAATACAATCAAGCTGATAACGCATAAAATATTGATGAAAATGAAACTTTTTTTTATTTAGTAGGTATCATTAATTTTCAAACGAGGGCCGCTAGTGTCTCACTGTGGTTTACACCACGTTACTGGACCATAAACCGTTGTCCTAATTTCTTTTCCCGTTGCCTCGTTACTTGCCGGCCGGAGTGGCCGTGCGGTTCTAGGCGCTGCAGTCTGGAGCCGAGCGACCGCTACGGTCGCAGGTTCGAATCCTGCCTCGGGCATCGATGTGTGTGATGTCCTTAGGTTAGTTAGGTTTAATTAGTTCTAAGTTCTAGGCGACTGATGACCTAAGAAGTTAAGTCGCATAGTGCTCAGAGCCATTTGAACCATTTGAACCTCGTTACTTGATAGTATCTCTTCATTTACCTAATTTACTATCCTGTACTAGCGGTTGACATCCTCTTTAATTAGGCTATGACAAACGTAGGTTGAATGTTCGACTATAGGAGTTGTTACTTATGAGAGCACTGTGTTGACTGCATGTGACAACATTGTGTGTCGAACCGCTCCTCTTTGTTTTTAATATGCAGTGAATATCACAAAAGAGCTTATGGTGTAATGACAGCGTCCGCACACCGATTATTTATAGGTTTCCTTTGTATCGATTTTTACAAATAACAGCTGTTTCCTTCAATGGACGACGCACTCACCCGTGACTTCAGCCTTAGCTCGGCTGTTAGTGATCTAAGTGGCAATTTCATCACATGAAGTACGACTTGCCCACATTCTATCTGACTTTTCTGCCGCTACACTACATTAAATAAACACAACGAAGGGATCTTGTTCGTCTACAACCATCCTAAGTCACATCAGCTGATCTCACTTTGACAAATCATGGAACTAAAAGTTGTAGAATCTAAGTATCAGATGTCATTAGTACACGTCCGACATTCACAGCTGGGGAACAGCCTCCTCTAGAGTTTCCCATGCATTATAGCTTTTCGCTATAACGATACCTGTTGTTTCCACATGTTTTTCATTACACCGTCGCCTTTGTAGTTTCTTACCGCTTGTAATCCAGCGAAGAGCTTCCTCGGTCCATGTATCTTTCGATCGCCTGGCTGCTTGTGCCACCTATGTGCATTTCATTTTCATTACAGTCGTCAATACGCCTTCACTCCAGGCTGTATCCAGTCATGTTTTTTTTTCCTGCATAGTCTAGCAATCAATGACATGTACTGCTCGCTGAGCACCCCTCAGGTATCGAATGGTTTTCGCATTAAAAATCAATGTCTCACAGCCACAACGTATACACTATCTGTTCAAAAGTATCAGGTCACCCTATGTACTGCGGAATTATCCACTAGAAGCCACAGGAAACGGACTATCAGTATAAAAGGAACCGGGGAATATCGTGTCGTCACCGGGGAAGCATTAACAGCGGAATAGGTCGCTCAGGAGACCTCATTGACTTCGAACGTCGACTGTTGACTAAATGTAAAAAAAAAAAAAAGGTTCAAATGGCTCTGAGCACTATGGGACTTAACATCTGAAGTCGTAAGTCCCCTAGAACTTAGAACTACTTAAACATAAACAACGGAAGGACATCACACACATCCATGGCCGAGGCAGGATTCGAACCTGCGACCGTAGCGGTCGCGCGGTTCCAGACTCAAGCGACTAGAACCGGTAGGCCACCACGGCCGGCGACTAAATGTCATCTGGGTAACAAATCCATCTGCCCAGATCGCCTATTGGTGTTGCGGTCGTGAAGAGGAAACGCGAAGGAAAAATCACAGATAAATCAAGACAAAGCAGGCTCTTCTACTGACGGACAGAGGCCGTCAAGCATTACAGGAGAGCCGCGCGGTCTTGGGTACCTTGCCAGGGTTCATATATCTTCCACCCCCCACCCCCCCCCCCCGTCTTGGGTTCGAGTCCTCCCTCGGGCATGGGCGTCTGTGATGTCCTTAGCGTAAGTTAATTTAAGGTAGATTAAGTAGTGTGTAAGCCTAGCGACCGATGACCTCAGCAGTTTGGTCTCAGAGGAACTTACCACAAGTTTCCAATTACGGAGGATGATCGTAAAAAAAAGCATGAGATCAGCGGAAGGAATGACTCGTCCACTATTCCGTCATTAATCTTACACAGTATTAAATACACAGCAACATAATTAAATAGTTAACTCATATAATTGACTACAAAAAATATATAGCTCAAAGACAAACTAGTTGCAATGTTGGTAAAACTAAAAACGAAAATATTCACGTAGAAGTATAAAAGGAAACAATAAACAGTGACCTACCAAAAACTGTGCTGTAAAATGTAAAGAAATGCATAGTTATGGAAAAAGGCGAAAAATTAGACTACAAGTATCAGTGTCTAATGAAGAAAGAAATCAAATACGTGCTTGTAGACGACATTTCCCGATGTAGGCGAGAAATCAAGCAGAAATTATCGTAAGTAAAAACAACAAATTTTTAACGAAGTGTTTTTTGATCTTAAAACCATATCAAATTGCACATATCTTTAACTGCAGATCACTGATGATGCTTTACCTCAATAAAGCGAAAAGCGTCTGGTGAGAAAAAAACACACATTTTCTTGTATTGTAACGGTGGAACAAAAATACCCACAAGAATTCGTTTCGTTTATTAACATTGGGCAAAGCGTCGTACGACACAGATGCGCCCAAAGTCAGACACAAAAGGCGCGCCTGGAAGTTTGACAGTCGCCCTGCGGCGGTGGCGGGCGCAGAGTGTTCCGTTGCCATCTCGCTCTCCCGCTCGCCCGCTCGCTGTCTTGGCCGCGCCGCTTCGGTTTTCTGCCAACCTGCCGCATCAGGTCCTGGCGGGGCTGACTCAGCCCATCCAATCTCCCCGGCAGCGTCCCATCAGCCTTGATGGCCGGACCGCGATATACATGCACTTGCCACACACATAAATATAGATATTCTCCGGCAGCGGCGGCGGCGGCGGCGGCAGCGCCACGCGAGAGGGGCCGAGCCACGAGATCACCCACCCGACCGCCGGCTCTGGATTATCCGATCCCTGCCTGCCTCCGTGTTCCCCGCCTTCAATCCTGCAGCCAGCGCCGCTGCAGACGTGGAGATTTCTAGAGTTGGCTCGAGGAAAAAAAGAGAAAAAAAAGGGAATAACAAGATCATGCGTCGGTTTTGCAGAGGCTGTCAGCTCAAAAGCTGTCTGCAGATAGCTCGATTTATGAGACCATACCTTCCCATTTGTGCCCGGATCTCTCAAAGACAGTATACAGTACTCCGGCTCTTTTCGCTGCCATCCATTTTGGCACACGGGAAGAGCCAGAAGTATCTCAAGCTGTCATTGGGAGGCGCAGCATTCTACATCTACATCTACATCCATACTCCGCAAGCCACCTGACGGTGTGTGGCGGAGGGTACCCTGAGTACTTCTATCGGTTCTCCCTTCTATTCCAGTTTCGTGTTGTTCGTGGAAAGAAGGATTGTCGGTATGCTTCTGTGTGGGCTCTAATCTTTCTGATTTTATCCTCATGGTCTCTTCGCGAGATATACGTAGGAGGGAGCAATATACTGCTTGACTCTTCGGTGAAGGTATGTTCTCGAAACTTTAACAAAAGCCCATACCGAGGTACTGAGCGTCTCTCCTGCAGAGTCTTCCACTGGAGTTTATCTATCATCTCCGTAACGCTTTCGCGATTACTAAATGATCCTGTAACGAAGCGCGCTGCTCTCCGTTGGATCTTCTCTCTCTCTTCTATTAACCCTATCTGGTACGGATCCCACACTGCTGAGCAGTATTCAAGCAGTGGGCGAACAAGCGTACTGTAACCTACTTCCTTTGTTTTCGGATTGCATTTGCTTAGGATCCTTCCAATGAATCTCAGTCTGGCACCTGCTTTACCGACGATCAACTTTATATGATCATTCCATTTTAAATCACTCCTAATGCGTACTCCTAGATAATTTATGGAATTAACTGCTTCCAGTTGCTGACCTGCTATACTGCAGCTAAATGATAAGGGATCTTTCTTTCTATGTATTCGCAGCACATTACACTTGTCTACATTGAGATTAAATTGCCATTCCCTGCACCATGCGTCAATTCGCAGATCGTCCTGCATTTCAGTAAAATTTTCCATTGTTACAACCTCTCGATACACCACAGCATCATCCGCAAAAAGCCTCAGTGAACTTCCGATGTCATCCACAAGGTCATTTATGTATATTGTGAATAGCAACGGTCCTATGACACTCCCCTGCGGCACACCTGAAATAAGTCTTACTTCGGAAGACTTCTCTCCATTGAGAATGACATGCTGCGTTCTGTTATCTAGGAACTCCTCAATCCAATCTCACAATTGGTCTGATACTCCATATGCTCTTACTTTGTTCATTAAACGACTGTGGGGAACTGTATCGAACGCCTTGCGGAAGTCAAGAAACACGGCATCTACCTATGAACCCGTGTCTATGGCCCTCTGAGTCTCGTGGACGAATAGCGCGAGCTGGGTTTCACACGACCGTCTTTTTCGAAACCCATGCTGATTCCTACAGAGTAGATTTCTAGTCTCCAGAAAAGTCATTATACTCGAACACAATACGTGTTCCAAAATTCTACAACTGATGGACGTTAGAGAGACCTACGGTACACCGCTGCAAGAAGGGGGGCAAGTTCCTTCGCGTACTCTGTGTAAAATCGAACTGGTATCCCATCAGGACCAGCGGCCTTTCCTCTTTTGAGCGATTTTAATTGTTTCTCTATCCCTCTGTCGTCTATTTCGAAATCTACCATTTTGTCACCTGTGCGACAATCTAGAGAAGGAACTACGGTGCAGTCTTCCTCTGTGAAACAGCTTTGGAAAAATACATTTAATATTTCGGCCTTTAGTCTGTCATCCTCTGTTTCAGTACCATTTTGGTCACAGAGTGTCTGGACATTTTGTTTTGATCCACCTACCGCTTTGACATAAGACCAAAATTTCTTAGGACTTTCTGCCAAGTCAGTACGTAGAACTTTACTTTCGAATTCATTGAACGCCTCTCGCGTAGCCCTCCTCACACTACATTTCGCTTCGCGTAATTTTTGTTTGTCTGCAAGGCTTTGGCTATGTTTATGTTTGCTGTGAAGTTCCCTTTGCTTCCCCAGCAGTTTTCTAACTCGGTTGTTGTACCACCGTGGCTCTTTTTCATCTCTTACGATCTTGCTTGGCACATACTCATCTAACGCATATTTTACGATGGTTTTGAACTTTGTCCATTGATCCTCAACACTATCTGTACTTGAGACAAAACTTTTGTGTTGAGCCGTCAGGTACTCTGTAATCTGCTTATTGTCACTTTTGCTAAGCAGAAAAATCTTCCTACCTTTTTTAATCTGGGTGATGCTGCACAGAGCTTTTGATCAGAGCTCGGTATGTGACTTTGAAGCCGGGAGTGGCAACATTCTTCGTCAACTGTGTTATCTTTTGTCGCATTCCTTGACGTGTATCAATATGGATCATCCATCTCCTTCTTCTTGATCAATGTTTCTATGTTCTACCCAAGTTCTTTCCCCGGAATTATCAAGGAAATCACTTCAGCGTGGTCCACTCAGCGTTTGATCAGATAGTGTAACTCCAAGGTGGTGAACGGTGAACTGTGTTGTGGCCTGCACGGAAAAATCAAACAAATTACTCTACCGTGATCGCTTGATCCTGAACGCATCTTCATCATTACGGTGAAGATGACTAGTTTTGGGACATGACAAAAAAGTCCATAGAATACGTAGAGTGAGTGAAAGTGATGACTGTGCCATTTTTTTCAGATATCTATCACATCCTAATCTATATTTCAACAAAGAGTGTATTAAAAGAAATTTTTACAAGCTATTTAAATGTATAAAAGAAGGCAAAGAAAAACTATTGTTCGTTGATAAAGGTAAATCAGGACGACATACATTAAAATCCACTTCCTACGAATTACAAATAACCTGAATTGGAACGATCCCATAGATAATGTTGTGGGTAGCGCAAACCAAAGACTGCGATTCATTGGCAGAAAACTTAGAAGATGCAACAACTCTACTAAAGAGACTGTTTGCACCACTCTTGTCCACCCTATCAAATGGTTCAAATGGCTCTGAGCACTATGCGACGTAACTTTTGAGGTCATCAGTCGCCTAGAACTTAGACCTAATTAAACCTAACTAACCTAAGGACATCACACACATCCATTCCCGAGGCAGGATTCGAACCTGCGACGTAGCGGTCGCTCGGCTCCAGACTGTAGCGCCCAGAACCGCATGGCCACTCCGGCCGGCCCACCCTATCCTGGAGTATTGCAGTGCGGTGTGGGATCCGCATCAGGTGGGACTAACGGATGACATCGAAAAAGCTCCAAGAAGGGCGAAACAGAGGAGATAGTGCCACAGACATGAAACGTGAATTGGAGTGGAAATCATTAAAACAATGGCGTTTTTTGTTGCGACGGTATCTTCTCATGAAATTTCAATCACCAGTTTTCTCCTCCAGTTGCGAAAACATCCTGTTGCCACCGACCTACGTAGGGGGAAATGACCATCACGATAAAATAAGAGAAATCAGGGCTCGTACAGAAAAATTTAAGTGCTAGTTTTTCCCGCACGCCGTTCGAGAATGGAGTGGTAGAGTGACAGATTGAAGATAGTTTACTGAACCCTCTGCCAGGCACTTTATTGGGAATAGCAGAGTAACCATGTAGATGTAGATGTTGGCTCAACTAAAAAATTATATGTCTGAAAAATTGCGGCGCTTGTTGCAAAAGCCAATGTTTAGCACAAGGAGAGTGGCATACTGATAGCAAGGGTCTTAAGTATTTCCATACAGAGATGACTTAGGTATAGAATAGAGCAGTATACTCAACTGGTCAGTGCTTTATACAAGGGGATTCTGCTGCTCCCACCGATGGGCTTTATGCAACCAGCAACACATTCAAAACCCACGTGCGAAATTTTCATATTCTTTCGCTCGCTACTCGTAAGCTGTTAGTCCTAAATAAAAATGAACATGAATTTTTGCAGGAAATTTAATATAGGTATATTTAGTACTGGGATATGTTTTCGTCAGAGGTCACAGTTTTCGAGTTATTCAAGAAAAATGCATGTGAAGGTCACTTTGGTGTGTTTGTCTTGAATAATTCGAAAACTACAGCGTCTAGGGAAAACGTTTGCCAATACAGAATTTAACTAAATTAGACTGCCTATAGAAAGGTCCTGTTACTCTTTTCTGTAGAGGTAATAGTCTGCACATAATGAGTGAGAGAATATGAAAGTCTTGCGCTTGGTATTTGAAGGTGTTGCTGGTTGAATAATACCTATCGGTAGGCACAGCTGAATCACCCTTTGTAATATGATATTGCCGTGCAGCTACATATGAATGGGAACCATGCTGCCCATGGGAGGGTCTCTCTCTCGGTCATTGTAAGAACGCGTAATGTATTATATGGCTCAATTTACGCCCTATTTTTTCTCTTGTGTTATTTTCGTGATCTCTACGAAAGGTGTTCTACAGAGTCAGTGGAATTTCTGCGTAGTTTCTCTCGGATACAGATGATTTGCGGGAACCTCATTGTCCTTTCCTAAACAGTCTCCTTTAAGTTCCCTAAAGGATCTTTGTTAAACTTTCGTATGGGTTACACTGATCTCTTACAATCGTAGTATTTCATCTTGTAACCGAGGCGGTATCTGCTGTCACAACAGCTTCTTAAGTACTCCAAATGTAGCAGTACTGCTCAAGAATTGCTCGCAATAGCGTCCTGTATGTGACTGCCTTCATACAGGATGCATACGAAATCAACAGGTGGAATTTCAGACGTTATTCAGGGATATTCTCTGAACATTTAGGTGGGGTTGACGCGGAATCCGCAATGGCTCCTTGCAGAGTAATAAAGCAATTATCTTTTATTCGGTTTCTTGTCCAAATTATCTTTGTTCCTGTGAAAACACTTACACGTCACTGAAGAAGACTGTGATATGCGATCATCAAAACAAACAACATGTGTATAGATGCAAAAGTACTATGCTGTGGTTGCCCGTCGCTGCGGGAACAGCTTTGCATAGCGTCGTTGTGCTAATCTCCTGCTGCGTCCAGTAAGCCCGTACACGAGGTGCATGTCGACCAACTTCTCACAAATAAAACCTACGCACACTGTGTACAAATGGAACCACTGGAAAGACAAATGCGGAACAGAGCCGAATAGTACTGATTGGGACCTTCAGGGCGAAGAGTAAAATAGAAATTACTGTTATCGACTAGTAATGTGAATGGGTGTGCAGATATTTTCGGCGGACTGTAAATATGAGGATATATGGGGGTAAGAAATGAAACGAGCTGCAGGTACTCTGTAACGAGTCACCAGAATCCGCAAAATACTCAGAAAATATTCCCCGGAAAACCGTTCGAACCCCCCGAAATTTAGTCGATGTATTGAGTATCCGCCCAATTGATTTAAAGGCGGCATTACTGCATCTACATCTACGAGGGGCATTCAATAAATAATACAACACGTCTTTTTTCTTGTTCGGTTTCGGTTAAAAAATGTGGAATTTGTTGTGAGACATCGTGGAATATTCCAGCTTCATCCCCTATAGTTTCATGAAGTTCCGATAAGTAGCGGCGCTATAGTACCGTTCAAAATAGTCTGTGACGGAGGTTCGTTCCCTGTAGAGAGCTGTCGTTGAGCTGGTTTCGGCGGAAAACCAGAGCATCGCCGTTATTCATAGGCACTTTCCGAATGTCTGCGGAGGCCTGGCGATGAACAAAAGCACGGTGAGGCGTTGAGCAACCCTATCTGATCTCCAGTGTGCCGGCCGGCCGCACACAACTGTCTCTCCTGCAATGTTGGAACGTGTGGACCCTCTCATTGGAGGTGATCGACGGATCAAAATTAAGCACCTCATTGCTCGACTGGACGCGTTTGTTGGTAGTGTTGACGCTCTCGACGATCCAGGTGGGGTATTCAGAGGTATACGGCCGCTGAGTTCCTCGTCGCCTAACTTAAGACTGTAAAGAGCAGCAGAATTGCAGCAGGGGAAGCAGTGCGTGGATGACGGGGAGATTATCGATACAACAAAACGTTGGCTCCTACGTCGACGAATATCGTGGTAGGCCTAGCATGCGGGTACACAGGTTCTCCTAGTAAGGTGGCGTCATCTAATTGGGCAGAGAGTAGTTGAAAAATAGGGTTTTGTAGCCGAAAGAATGGGGAATAACATGGTGTATCGGAAGCCTGAATAAAACGACCCTGCTTTCAGAGAAAAAGGTTGCATTACATATTGAATGCGCCTCGTATACTCCGTAAGCTGCCATGCGGTGTGTGGCGGAAGGCATTCATTGTACCAGTATCACTTTCCCCCTTTGACACTCGCACTGTGCTGGGAGAGGTTTTTTTTCCCCACCCGGCCTGATGTAAACCAGCCTTATCGTCAAATGTTGGAGCGAGAGAGAAGTACGGCGAGTTATTTGAGAGTGACGGCGCGCATTCGGAGGCAGTTGTGCGGGCTGACGTGGGGATTAGGGTGGGCGGCGCAGACGTGCGGTGGACAGCTGCGATGCTGGCGTCTCAGTTGTGCTGTGTGAGAGCACCCGCAGAGTCTCGCGGGCTGACAAGGCGCCCTCGCCTCGCCCTCGCCCGCGGCGCACACAATTAGTACACGCTGTCGCTAAATTAACAGCCGCCCGTCTGCCTCTGCCCTGCTGCCTGTCCCCGTCCCTGTCTGTGTGCCGCCCGCGCCACGAGTGGGCGGCGCGGCGTCTCGGTGGCCCGCACTCGTGGGCGGCGCGACGCGCGCAGCGGCCCCTGCCGTCGTCTTGCACAGGGGGCTAGCGATGCTATCTGCTGACGCGCGAGCAGTGGAACAAGTGGTCAGAATGAAGTGCGAGGCGGGACGCTTTTTAATGAAAACTACAAGAGGTCACGTATATTTGATTTATTTGATTAGCTACGATCGTGAGACTGGAGCATTCTCAGTATTCGTCGCAACACGTTGGAGGTTTAAAGTACTCGTACAGCCAACCACACATGTAGATCCAACTCTCATTACTTTTTGTTGACGTCGCTCCCAGACCCGGAGCCTGGAATTGTTTCGTAAGGGAAATGGCGGGGGGTGGGGGGTTGGTCCACAGTCTGTTACTGTCTCCTACCTCTCCCTTGCATTCATCCACACTTTGAACTTCGAACGTGGTACAGATGCTTACGATTGTAATAATAACCACAGGGCGAGTCAGAAGTCCTTGTACACCTTCGTAAGTTGGAAGATTAAAGGGAAAATTGAAATGTGATGATGGGAACATAGGTTTGGTGTGGGGCCGCAACTTTTGGAGTGAATGTCATGCATGGCCGCCATCTTGAAATCCGCCATTTTGGATTCAAGTCTTTTTTTTTTCTTTTCTTTTCTTTTTTTTTTTTTTTTTTTTAATGGGAAAGGGGGCTGTATGACACATCAGATAACACTCGCTTGAGCTCTGGAATTTAGTGGTGTAATTTGTTTTTGTCTATCTTGTACAGTTTAGAGGTTGTTAATGCTCAAAGATGGGAAATTTCCTTCATACCGACTGCTACAACACATGTTCTACATGTTGTCCATCCCGAGACATGAGTCGGTATCGAGGAAACTTTGAACATTAATAACTTCTAAACTGTACAAGACAGACAAAAACAAATTACACCACTTATTTATTGATTTATTTTCAATCGGAATATCGACACGTGTGCCAATGGCTTGGTTCAAATGGCTCTGAGCACTATGGGACTTAACATCTGAAGTCATCAGTCCCCTAGAACTTAGAACTACTTAAACCTAACCAACCTAAGGACATCACACACATCCATGCCTCAGGCAGGAGTCGAACCTGTGAACGTGGCAGTCGCGCGGTTCCGGACTTAAGTGCGTAGAACCGCTCGGTCACCGCAGCCGGCTGATCCATGCACAAATCCTCGCTAGAGGCGGATACTGCGTGATAGTGATAAAACTTCACTTAAGAAAAGTAATTGTGTCAAGTTACATCTGGGGATGCGGACATTTTAATCGTGGCGTTAATGGGTGGAAGAGGTCTCTAAATGGACGTCGTCGATGCTCAGAAGAACCATTATTGCGTAAGTAAATGCTTAGACTGTATGAGAAAATAATTCTATGGAGGAACCACACCAAAGGATGGGAAACGTTAGCGAGTCATCTGCTACAGCTTTCAGGATAACTTGTGGCGCTGTAGTGAGCAATGTGGCGAAATATAGTAAGGGTAAAAGATGACTAGAATATACCGATTAGATTATAGAGTATGTTTGGATGCGGTAGGTGCGTTGAGACTAAAAGATTAAATCAGGGTAGGAGTTGGTGGATGACTGCATTAAACTAACCGATAAAAACGCTTAGAAGGCGCACCAAAGAGCGATATTATCGTGTTATCAGAACCCTCCCAGATGTAACTTGTTAATTAATTAATTAACATTCCCTACATTTAAATGTAGCCCTGTTGATACGTTTATTCAAAATAAAATAATGTGGACTCCTCGATACTGAC
Source organism: Schistocerca cancellata (assembly GCF_023864275.1). Classification (NCBI taxonomy): domain Eukaryota; kingdom Metazoa; phylum Arthropoda; class Insecta; order Orthoptera; family Acrididae; genus Schistocerca; species Schistocerca cancellata. Next base: position 238,015,063 of record NC_064626.1, read on the forward strand.
TCTGGAAAAGTACAGTGGTTTTTTAAAAATCTTATCTCCTCGCGGTTGCTTTAGGTAATGACGCTGACACATTGAAATAATAAACAGACACAGATTGTTGTTGCGAGTCCGACATTTGCTATTAATAATAGAAACAGGGGCTATACAGTTTTCAGGAGTGTTGCTCTGAGCTTGACTGGATCGTTCCCACGCAGCCTCAGGGACAACAGCGCATGTCACCGGTTTTCAAACATCTACTGCAGTTGCACATGTACGGATTGTTATTACTGCTTTTGCTACCGTCAATTATCGACGTTATAAATACAGCATACAAAACACGGTTCGCTGCTTTGGTGGCAACTTTACCAAACATATTAACTGATGGGATACAATGTTTACTCAGAGTGAAACTACGGTAACCCAAGCGAGAAAGTAGTTAGGTTCATTATTCACGATGCTACCTGCGACGCAACAGCGATACACGATAGATTAGATTAATTTACTGAATATCTGTAAAGTGCCCTCCGTGTCTGATGGCAAGATAAAAGGAATGAAACTATTCTTGGAATCATCCAAAAAGTTTGTATCCCACAGTCTCCCTCCTTAACGTCATTGCGTAAATTCACGAAAGTGCAATGAATTAATGAAATGCGAGGAAAACGTATTCTTCTGGATGCTGTATGATGGCAGTTATTTTCCCGCGAGAATTGGTGTTCTGGTCCTCGAAAATCAGAATTTCGCTATAGCGACAGAGTAAGAAATATTAGGACACAAATAAATGCGTGAAGTAGCTCTATTTATTGATGCACTCGAAAAGGCTGTGGAAGGAGGAAGAATAATTCGGGTATAAAATAGATCTACACGTATACTGCACAAGCAACAATAAAGTATGTAGCGAAGGATGCCTAGTGTATACCAGTTTAATCTAAACCCCTTCCCATCCTTTTATTTCTATTCCATTAGCGTCCTAATTGTCCTCATTTGTAACGAGACTTAATTTCTCTAATCTTAACACGGTCATCGTTAGGTGACACGTAGTTTGGAGGAATAAGTGTGTTTCTTGACTTGTTTCGGAATCTCAGTAGAATCCTTCTCGACACAGAACGTTTTTCTTAGGCTGTTCGCCCATTGGCGCAAAAGAACCGTGAAGCAATGTCACGCGAGCGTCGGACTCCAGTTACTTGAGATGTGTCCATAATGGTGAACTGTACCTCACCCAATGCCACGACTGCAACGCAGTCTGCGTGCCACTCCCTATCGGTCACCAAAGCAGTTGCATCGCGACTCTGGTGCGAGTCTCCCCGCATTGTGTGTTCTTTTGTAGTTAATAAAGTGAAATGAAATGATGGTGTTGCGTTGGTGACCGGGAGGCCATTTTCGAGAAATTTCGGTCGCCGGGTTGCAAGCTTATTTCAGGTGATGCCACATTGGGCGACTTGCGCATCGGTTATGACGATGATTATGTTGATGATAACGAACACAACACAACACCCACTCCACGAGCGGAGAAAATCTCCAACACGGCCGGGAATCGAACTCGGGCCCACTGTATGATAGGCAAACATTTTACCACTTTTTAAAATCTCATTTGGTTCCTTAACAAGATACAGTAATGAGGCACTATGTTTCCGACGTATATAAAAAACGGTTGAAATGGCTCTGAGCACTATCGGACTTAACATCTGAGGTCATCAGTCCCCTAGACTTAGAACTACTTAAACCTAACTAACCTAAGGACAGCACACACATCCGAGGCAGGATTCGAACCTGCGACCGTAGCAGCAGCGCGGTTCCGGACTGAAGCGCCTAGAACCACTCGGCCATAACGGCTGGCTCCGGTGTATATCGATAGGTTCAATCAGCTGGACAGTGATTGTCGATATATCTTCGAACAACTGTCTACTCGAACAATCACAGTGTCCTATCAACCTGGGTTGACCAACATTATGACTTTTTTATTTTTATGTACGTATTACATTACGCCGGTAATGTTATTTTGAAGCGTCAACGAGTATGGACATTTGTCCTCAAAAAATGGTTCAAATGGCTCTGAGAACTATGCGACTCAACTTCTGAGGTCATCAGTCGCCTAGAACTTAGAACGAATTAAACCTAACTAACCTAAGGACATCACACACATCCATGCCCGAGGCAGGATTCGAACCTGCGACCGTAACGGTCACGCGGTTCCAGACTGAAGCGCCTTTAACCGCACTGCCACACCGGCCGGCCATTTGTCCTCGCTCGTGTTTACTACGACAGCGGTTTCGTAATAAAATGAGAGATGTACATCTGTAAACAGTCACGAAAGATAATTGTGTGAATTTACCAGTATAGGTGAGCGCACTTGAACATCGCAAACGGCCGAAATAACCCGGTCGTGGTATAAATGACGATTTTTCTTAACATGAGTAACCCACTTCCTTGGTATCTGTGGTGAGTCGTTTGCTACTAAAAACTAGCAGCTACAGCATTTAGGTCTCTTTGTAAGTTTGTTAGCTTCTCAAATGTCCACGACGTTGCCCGTCCCTCGATCTACGTGGAGGCAGACCGCTTTCTGTTGTATCTTATTGCAGCCTTGCTCTGTGTTGTTTCTTATTCTCTCATTATTTACTGTATTGTTTGTTAATTAGGAAAAACACATAATAAGTTTGTAAATGGAAAACAGTTTTTATTTATTCGAAGAAGAAAATAAAAGACGATAGGAAAGATTTAGATAGGAGAGAGGTCCCCTTACCCAGATATTTCAAATTGAGAGAGCTTCGAAAAAACTTCGAGCCTGTCTCATTTCAATCAGCATACTCTACTCTACAAAAGCTACAGCGTTACTGAAGTTAGCCGGCCACTGTGGCCGAGCGATTCTAGGCGCTACAGTCTGGAGCCGCGCGACCGCTACGGTCGCAGGTTCGAATCCTGCCTCGAGCGTAGATGTGTGTGCTGTCCTTAGGTTAATTAGGTTTAAGTAGTTCTAAGTCTAAGGGACTGATGACCTCAGATATGAAGTCCTATAGTGCTTAGAGCCATTTGAACGATTTTCTGTAGTGAAGTTAATGTTGGATGTCTAGGTTAGTGTCACTTATTATATTTTTAAAGTAAAAGCTTCAGCGCACGCAATGCACTATTAGTGTAGTTATAGTTAACTTGGGTCTACGTTCTTAATTTACAGTGATCATACAACAGCCAGGTTGGTTCAAATGGTTCTGAGCACTATGGGACTTAACTTCTGAGGTCATCAGTCCCCTAGAACTTAGAACTACTTAAACCTAACCTAAGGACATCACACACATCCATGCCCGAGGCAGGATTCGAACTTGCGACCGTAGCGGTCGCGCGGCTCCAGACTGTAGCGCCTAGAACCGCTCGGCCGCCAGGTTGGACAGTTGAGAGTATAGTGTAGTGGAATCGCATGAACCTTATTGTCCGCCTCGATAGCTAAGTGGGCAGGGCGGCTGAATGCTGTGCAAAGGGGTCCGGGTTCGATTCTCGGCTGGTTCGGAAATTTTCTCTGCTCAGGATCTGGGTGTCGTGTTATCTTCCATCATCATATCATCGCCATTGACATGCAAGTCACTGAAATGGTGTCAACTCAAAAGACTTGCACCAGGCGACCAGGGCCGCAGTGGCCGAGCGGTTCTAGGTGCTACAGTCTGGAACCGCGCGACCGCTACGGTCGTAGGTTCGAATCCTGCCTCAGGCATGGATGTGTGTGATGTCCTTAGGTTAGTTAGGTTTAAGTAGTTCTAAGTTCTAAGTTGGACAAGAAGAGAATAGAAGCTTTCGAAATGTGGTGTTACAGAAGGATGCTGAATATTAGATTGGTAGATCACATAACCAATGAGGAGGTATTGAATAGAATTGGGGAGAAGAGTAGTTTGTGGCACAACTTGACAAGAAGAAGGGACCGGTTGGTAGGACATGTTCTGAGGCACCAGGGGATCACGAATTTAGCATTGGAGGGCAGCGTGGAGGGTAAAAATCGTAGAGGGAGACCAAGAGATGAATACACTAAGCAGATTCAGAAAGATGTAGGTTGCAGTAGGTACTGGGAGATGAAGAAACTTGCACAGGATAGAGTAGCATGGAGAGCTGCATCAAACCAGTCTCAGGACTGAAGACAACAACAACAACAACAACAACAACAACAACAACAACAAGTTCTAGGGGACTGATGACCACAGCAGTTAAGTCCCATAGTGCTCAGAGCCATTTGAACCAGGCGACCAGTCTACCAGACGAGAGGCCCTAGCCACACGACATTTCATTTCATGAACCATGTTGTACCCCCTCTCCGCGTCCGCAAGCCCTCCCTGTATTATGCCTTATCAACATTTAAATTCAAGGAGAAATCGGAGAAAATGCACACGCTACCTTGCACTTGCTCGCCCTCACGGCCGCGATCGACAAAACAGTGCACGTTGGAGCCATAACCGAGACAGCAGGATTTGTATCTCGCGTGTTCTGGGCCGGGCACCTGCGCGTCTGCCCTCGATTTTACAGCCCATTTGGCCGGCGTGATTGGCAGCGCTGGCGCTCGGAGCAGCGGCGGAATGCAGACGCCGCGGAGACTGAACGGATGTGACAAGAACTGATGAAGCGTCACCGCGTGTCAAAATAATACGGCCCGCCGCAACGAAACCGAATCCCGCGTCTGCGGCGGTGCCCGGGCCGGTCGGGGAACAAGTGGCTGCGCGGTCGGCGCGTGCGCGCAGGCGCGGCCCTGGGAGCGCGCGCAGTCAGATTGATAGCGCGATAGCCGGCGCACTTGCTACCATTAGCTTATCCGCTGCCACCTTATGCACACCGCCTCCCCGTTTATACAGCCGTATAATATTTTTGTCACGAGCGGCCCGTGCGTCAGATTGTTTTGTCAGATTACGCGGGATCCCGCCCCCGAAAGTGGTCCTCAAAACGGAGTATACCAGTCCTCACGTCTGCTCCTCCGCGCCGCTTCAGACTCCTCCTTACCAGAATTAACGCGGGCGCTCCCGGCCGCCGTGGTCCTATCGGAGCGTTGATGGTACCAACATAATATCGGACCGATTTATACCGCTTTCATGTGCCACCGAAATGATCTTTTATTCTCCATCGTCTTATCCTCATCCTGCCGTAGTACGGCCAGAATTAGGGGCGGAAAGAGCAAAATTTAGTTTTCGCCCGCGGCCGGCCCTCGACATTCTTTACGGACTCGAACGGCGGCGCGGTAATAAACTAATGGGGCGAATGGACGCTGGTCGGCCGTGAGTGATACCCGAGCACGCGCCATTAAGAAGCGGCGGAGAGAAGCGCGTGTGATTGCACCGCCATCAATAACGCCGGCGGCGGCCACCCATCCACCCATCCGCCCAGAGGCCGTCCGCTCCGTCGGACGAAGGTCGCGTGCCCGCCGGTTGTAAATTCGTGGCGTGCTGCAAAGCCTGGATTCCTTAAGAGTCGGGCCGACGGCCTCCCATCAGGAGGCATTACCACCAGGTCGGCGTCCTCCCACACCCTACCTCGCTGTCCCTCTTTCCCTCACTTCCACTGAGGACTGTCTTCTTCTCCTTCTACGTCCGCTCCTTTTCCAGTTGGAGAATAGACCGAATGTACCTAAGCATTTATTTGAAGATATGGCCAGTGCGATTCTACACGGTCCAGTCACACTAATGTCGACGTCAACGTACGATAACCACAGATGACAAATGGCGGCACTAGCAGTGTAGTGTATACAGGGTGAAAAATATTTAAACCGACAAACTCTGGGAGGTTGTAGGGGACATCAAAACAAATATTTTTCCCTAATGTCATTTATTCCTATGAGGATTATTTAAATTGGTGGAGGCCGTATTGCGCTCTTCAGTTGTTAGAGGCCGTATTACGATCTCCAGTTGTAGGCAACTGCTGTCCACCAGTGTAGTAGTGCATTGTCTCTGTTTACTAATGAAGCGATATACCTGGAGTGAGTACACTGATATGGTTGGTGCGTACTATGTAGCGCACAACAACGGACGAGCTGCACAGCGGGTTTATCAACAACACTATCCTAATCACCGTATCCCGCATCATACGCACTCGTGCAATTGCACGTAACATGGGGACGAATCAAACGAATGTAAGAACAGTCCGAGAACAATGGTTACGTCCATTTCACTTACAGTGTGTCCACAACCTGGAACCAGTTGATTATCCAACCCAGAGCACAGTTTTCGCAGTGGAACAGTGTGAAATGCATCCTACATTTCCATCCTCTGTGTTGTTTGCCGATGAAGCAAAGTTCGTGCGTGATAGAGTCTTCAACATGCACAATTCGCATGTTTGGAGTGAGGATAACCCACGTGCCACAGTTACTAGCACTCATCAATTGCGGTTCTTCGTTAATGTGTTGGTCGGTGTTGTTGGGGACTGTTTAATTGGACCGTATCTGCTACCTAGGCCATTAAATGGTAGGCACTATTACAATTTTCTCGCCAGAGCATTACCAGAATTGCTGTAAGACGTCTCGCTCCCTACAAGACAACGCATGTGGTTCCAACATGACGTGGCGCCGGCACATTTCAGTCATCATGTGCGTCGGTTCCTGGACCGACGGTTCCCAGAAACGTTGATTGGAAGAGGTGGTCCTGTACCATGTCCTGCTCGATCCCCAGATATGTCCCCTCTGGACTTTTTTGTGTGGGAAGAGATGTGCAACCTTGTTTATGCGACTCCCGTTGCATCAGAAGAGGATCTGGTTTCCCAGATAGTAGCAGCAGCAGGAACAATTCAGGATACTCCTAAGGTTTTTGCCCGTGTCACACAGAACATGATCCGACGGTGTAACCTTTGATTACGTGTCAATGGAGGTATTTTTGAAAATCTACTGTAATTGAAATTGGGTTGTGTTAATGTGTTGTCTTTTTGTCATAAAAAAATTAAAAGTGTTTGTTGGTTTAATTAATTTGCCGCCAGAGAAATCTTCCTCTACCGGTTTAAATACTCCTCATAGGAAAAAAATGAAATCAGGGAAAAATATTTGTTTTGATGTCCCCTACAAGCTCACAGAGTTTCTCGGTTTAAATACTTTTCACCCTGTATAGCGTATCGGCGTGACGCAGTAAAGAGTGCTGTTGTATTGCGGAAACGGAGCGATTTATCTGACCTTGGCTTTCGAGCCAAGGGTGGAAACATTTCCGAAACGGCTGGGTGTATAAACTGTTCGCGTGCCGCTGTGGTTAAAGTATACAGGGTGTTACAAAAAGGCACGGCCAAACTTTCAGGAAACATTCCTCACACACAAAGAAAGAAAATATGTTATGTGGACATGTGTCCGGGAACGCTTACTTTCCATGTTAGAGCTCATGTTATTACTTCTCTTCAAATCACATTAATCATGGAATGGAAACACACAGCAACAGAACGTACCAGCGTGACATCAAACACTTTGTTACAGGAAATGTTCAAAATGTCCTCCGTTAGCGAGGATACATTTATCCACCCTCCGTCGCATGGAATCCCTGATGCGCTGATGCAGCCCTGGAGAATGGCGTATTGTATCACAGCCGTCCACAATACGAGCACGAAGAGTCTCTACATTTGGTACCGGGGTTGCGTAGACAAGAGCTTTCAAATGCCCCCTTAAATGAAAGTCAAGAGGGTTGAGGTCAGGGGAGCGTGGAGGCCACGGAATTGGTCCGCCTCTACCAATCCATCGGTCACCGAATCTGTTGTTGAGAAGCGTACGAACACTTCGACTGAAATGTGCAGGAGCTCCATCGTGCATGAACCACATGTTGTGTCGTACTTGTAAAGGCAAATGTTCTAGCAGCACAGGTAGAGTATCCCGTATGAAATCATGATAACGTGCTCCATTGAGCGTAGGTGGACGAAACTAAAATGAGCTCTAACATGGAATTTAAGCGTTTCCGGAGACATGTCCATATAACATCTTTTTTTTATTTGTGTGTGAGGAATGTTTCCTGGAAGTTTGGCCGTACCTTTTTGTAACACACTGTATAGTACATGAAGAAACGGCGCTAGCGAAAAGTGGTACTCCAGGGATGAACAACGGCTGTGGAGATGTGTACGGGCGAGTAGAAGTGCAACTGTTGAGCAGTCGATAGCCCAGATGCACCAACAGTGTCTCCTCAACGACTGTTCAGCGAGCATTGCTATGCAACGGGCTCCGCAGCGGGCGCCTGAATCATGCACCAATGCTGACTGCCGTTCATCGCCGACGGATGCTGGGATTTCCACGCCAGTACCAAAACTGCACGCCCACTTAGTGGCGACCGATGGCCTTTCGAGATGAATCATGTTTTATGCTCCATCGGAGATATGGCCATTGGCGAGTATGGCGTGAAACGTCTCAAATCAAACACCCTGCCTGCATTATGGTCTGGGAAATTTTTTCGTGGCATTCCCTAGGTGAGATCGTCATTCTGGAAGGTACAATGAATCAACGAAAGTATGTATCTATCCTTGGGGTCCTTATCCAGTCCTATGTGCAGTTTGTTTTTCCTCGCCATGGTGGAATCTACCAGCAGGACAATGCTACGTGTCATACAGCTGGCAGGGTGGATCGATCATCGGAGTGAGTTTACCGTACTCATCTTTCTACCCAGCTCCTCGAATTAAAGCCCAATCGAGAATCTTAAAGCCCAATCGAGAATCTGTGGGACCACATCGATCGAGCTGTTCACTTCTTGGATCCTCAACGGAGAAATCTAGCCCAGCTGGTCACATCCCTGGAGTGAGCACGGATCCACAGCCCCGTCGGTACCTCCTTGTACCTTACTGACACTCTTCCTGCACGTCTCGCGACGGTCCGCCCTGTAAAAAGGTGGTTGTTGAGACTTTTGACAGGTGGCCACATTAAAGTGACTGGACAGTGTATGAATCTTCTGGTTAAACCTTGGAAATGAATATCAGTGAACTTTCCTCACCCAGAGAGTGACGTGCCGTCTGGCCTACCAGCTCGATTCTCATTTTTGGCGTAAGGTATTCAACGGACACCCTAAAAGGTGGTAGAAAGTGAATAGTTGTGGAAAGGCAGTAATCTTGTATTGTCCTTTTGTGATCCAAGTCTAGGTCACGTTTTTGCCTCACTTTCAGTACCAGTTTCGGACGAATTGAGCCACCTTCAAACCTAAAACTAAAGTACAGCACGACTGTTGCTACCATCGGCATCAGCCCTCGTGTACTGTAGTTTTGGATCTGGAGCTGGTCTAATTCAAAATAAAATGTAATGAAAATCTTATCTAAGCTGTCTTGTTCGGAAAATGAATGGTTATGTTTGCTGAACGTAAGAACTACAGAAAAAAATCTTTAGAGAGATGTTCAACTCCGGTTTGGTAAAAGTTTCGACCCCAACTTCGCTCCTGGCATTTTTTCTTGTGGCGAAGTGGCGATCACTCCCAAGGTTGGTTTAAACTCTAGAGTATTTTGCCACATACGGCTGTATTGGATGTCGTACGCGTCCTGTGACTTATGATCCACATCACTTCGCAACATAATAAACAAACTTATAATTTAATAAAAAAAATGGCTCTCAGCACTATGGGACTTAACTTCTGAGGTCATCAGTCCCCTAGAACTTAGAACTACTTAAACCTAACTAACCTAAGGACATCACACACATCCATGCCCGAGACAGGATTCGAACCTGCGACCGTAGTGGTCGCGCGGTTCCAGACTGTAGCGCCTAGAACCGCTCGGCCATCCCTGCCGGCTATAAGTTAATCTCTCACTGCTGTGCAGTTTGTGCGTAAAAAATTCTTACTAGAGGACGAAAGTCCTATCTCGTTTCAGAACGTTGAAGGTAATGGAAAACAACTGCACGACTCTCATTTCAATGCTGTTTTTGTAAATGGAAGCACTGTATGCTTGTAAAACAATGCATCCTGAAGAAACAAGAAATTCTGCAAAATTACGAGAACATCCTGGCGCGCAGCAGCAAAAACAGTTAAACTACAGCTTTACCTTTGTGTTATGCAGCATGTCAATGTACTAGCCCCGTGTGGTACAATTCTGCCCACGGCAGACAAGTGTATTTCGCTCTTAATGTGTCGTGTAGACCCATTTTCGTATGCTTGAAACCTACATCACTGGATAAACTCCACCACTGGGCTGGAATTGCCCCAGCAGACATCAGGCGTTCGGTACAGACATGCGCAATAAGATATAAGGCCCCTACCTCTGGTAAACACGCACTATATGGTCTCCAAACTCTTCCTTCAACACTGGCGTTCATGAAAAGTTCATCAAGGGCTACATATAACATTGGCCAACAGATATGTTCTCCTTTATCTGTGTGGACGATGAAGTCCAAACGCCATTGGATGACAATATAGGAAAATCTACTTGCTGGTTTCACTGAAGACGGGCCACTGTGGAGAACTCTGGACCAGCTCAGATCAGGTGTTGGAAGATAAGACAATTTACAAAAAAGGGGGATATTCCACATGATTAAACCTTGTATCTGTGGAAGTCAGTACATTACGGAACACTTACATCAATGTAGGCTATGTCTAGCAAGGTGTACCATTGTCTTCAAATTATGTATGTATGTATGTATTATGTTGTATGCTAAAGTTTGATGCTTTTCAGATACTTTTTTATCCACCAGGTGGCTCCAACGTCGCGGTGGGCAGTGGTCATAATGTTTCGACTGACCAACGTACCTCAGAATCTGAACAATTGTGGCACCACAATACGGAATATGCATAAAAGTAAGCCCGGAACCCGGAACTTATACACTCAACCTTAAGTCAACATCGACATCTACGCGTAGATACGGTGCATGGCAGAGTGTGCTTTGTACCTGTATTATCTATTACATGCCCCAGTGCATTCATGTATGGAACGAGGAATAAAACGACCGACTGCGGATGACAATAAAAATGGGAATTGCATCAATTGCCAAGTTTCACAGTCGAGAAAGCATATGGAGCTTCTATAGTCCCGATATTAGCCACTACTGAGTATGAAACTGCCGTGTTTTGAGAGCGCCCTAGGCGCCGCTCCCTGTTAGCATGGCAGGATGCTGGAGAGGCAGGCGTCACTGCCGCGACGTCGTAAATATCGCTGATAAGGAACAGAACAGAACAGGCCTGCAGGGCCCACAGCGCACGCCTGCATCTTGCTGCTGCCAACGTGCACTGACATGGAGGCACAGTCGGCCGGTCTAGCAGCCTCATTAGTCGCCTCTAGTATCTACAATTACGTGGAGATAGCGTAGCCACTCTACCACGTACTTCGGACCTGTTCCACTCGTGTATGGAGCTGTAGATTTTTAATTTATGCTACGTCACTCTCGACCACAGATCTGTATACGACGTTTATCGTAATTAATAGCGAAAAGTGACACGAGTGATTGCAGCTATTGTTTATATAAATGAAACGGTATTCAATGTAAAAAAAATGTGTGTGAAATCTTATGGAACGTAACTGCTAAGGTCATTAGTCCTAAACTTACACACTACTTAACCGAAATTATCCTAAGGACAGACACACACACCCATGCCCGAGGGAGGACTCGAAACTCCGCCGGGACCAGCCGCACAGCCTATGACTGCAGCGCCTAAGACCGCTCGGCTAAACCCGCGCGGCGCGGGTAAACTTTCAACGCGGATTGGTAGTTGGTGCTAGACGCGTGGGATATTCCGTTTCGGAAATCATTAGGGAATTCAGTATTCCGAGATCCACACTGTCAAAATCTTCCATCGATTTCTTCCCTCATTTATTCACTCTTGTACTTCCTCATTTCATACTTACCTGTCCACTTGATTCCTAAACTTCTTCGACTATGTACTTTTTCGATATTTTCATCTGTTTTAATGTTGAAGGGCGTTCTGGGCATGAGCCACCTTCAACGTCCTCTCGGCCATCTTGGAAACGCTTAAACCACTCTAAAACTCGCGTATCTTATAAACGGTCTCCGCCATACACCTCTTTTAGAGAAATATGGATTTCAGAAGCAGTTTTCCCAATTTACACGAGAAATTTCACGGCAATCATTACACTTTTCCCGGTAAAGCAAAATAACAGCTGTTACACAAACGAAGGCCATGGTCATACTGATTTGCCCACAGATATCAGAGATGCCGCATTCAACGGAGTGTAGGCTTCACGCCTCACAGCTACTGGTCGTTCATCTTTGGCACATGCTTACGTGTTCTGCGACGTTGACATCATAATAAAGTCCTTACAAAACAACTGAAGGTCTGATAATGAAGGTGTGTCAAATGTTCAAATGTGTGTGAAATGTTATGGGACTTAACTGCTAAGGTCATCAGTCCCTAAGCTTACACACTACTTAACCTAAATCATCCTAAGGACATACACACGCACCCATGCCCGAGGGACGACTCGAACCTCCGCCGGGACGAGCCGCACAGTCCACGACTGCAGCGCCATAGACCGCTCGGTTAATCCCGCGCGGCTATTCAATGTAGTTGATAAACGTAAAAGAAATACCGCGTGTCATGTGCAAATAAATTGATAGAACTTACTGGACTGAAACTAAGATATTACAACCTATAAGATAAATTACGCAGCAACAGTGCATTTTTTTTGCAATGCGTAAACTATGTATTTCTTGAAACCTCAGTGGGAATGACTGCTGGAACTAAATAGTTTAGGACTTACGAGAAATGCATCCCTCGGTAAAGAAGAATGTTGGCGTGGGAACACACACGAGACCCATAATTTATAGGAGAGCGTACAGGACACGGAGCATTTCTTCTATGCTCGTTAACTGCGGACGCCGCTCGCTCCCGTAGCTAACGCTTGCTTACGTGCCGACAGTCGCCAGCCCGTAGAGTTGAGTCCCACCGGCCGTCTCACACGCTGCCGGCAACCGACCCGGCAGCGGCGGCCAACGGCGCAGCGCGCTGTCTCGTGCCTAATTGGAGAACTAAGTTAACAGTTGTTTGTCTCCTGCAGGAGCGCGCAGGATTGTGGAGGTGTAATACGTAATGTGATAAACTGTCACCCACAAGACCGCCCGCCGGCTGCGCCCACGCGTGAGACACCCCCGCAAGTTGTCCGCGGGCGGCGGGCCTCCGTTTCGGCAACAGCTGGTCGCTGCGAGCACTTATCGCCTACTTGTTTTCGCAGTTTCACCGTGGTACTAATTAAACAGGTGACGACAGTTCGTTCCCCAGTACGAATACATTCGTAAATGGATTTCTTTTAAAAACGGAAGCTCTCGACGTCAAAGTGTCCGGCAGCGAACTCGTCAGATACAGCGCTCATCGAATCGAGCTGATATATAAACGGAGCAGAGAAATTGCTGACACGGCAAACAGCAACAATGCTTAGTACCTCGTCATTTCCTACAGGATGACTCAGCTGCCCCTGCTCTTGGCTTTTATGCAACCCGGAGTGCCTTCATACACCTAGCGTAAGATTTTCATATTCTCTTGCTTGCTGCGTGCAAACTGTCAGTCCTATAGAAATTATGAACAGGACCCTTTTGTAGGAAATTTAATGTAGCTAAACTTTGCTTTCGGATATATTTTCGGTAGAGGCCTTAGTTTTCGAATTATTCAAGAAAATCGCATAAAAATGAGCATCAAACGCGTTTTTCTTCAATAGCTCAAAAATCTGGCTTCCAGCTGAAAGGTATTGCAGTACACAACCTAACTACGTGAAATTTTCTACCAAAAGATCCAGTTAATTTTTTCTGTAGGAACAGTTTGCATGTAGCGAGCGAGAAAATATGGAAAACTCGTGGTGGTTTTTGACGGCATTGCAGGTTGCATAAAAGTAGGGGCAGCTGAATCGCCCCATATATCTAACGACGCTTCTTAGCCGCGAAGTTGATTATTAGTATCTTTTTGGCGTGTAAGTTGCATCTCTGCAACCAAATGAAAGTGATGGTGCCGGCTGGGGTGGCTGAGCGGTTCTAGGCACTACAGTCTGGAACCGCGCGACCGCTACGGTCGCAGATTCGAATCCTGCCTCGGGCACGGATGTGTGTGATGTCCTTAAGTTAGTTAGGTTTAAGTAGTTCTAAGTTCTGGGAGACTGATGACCTCAGGAGTTATGTCCCATAGTACTCAGAGCCATTTGACCCATTTCGGTCTGATGGGCAAACAAGTTTAGATACTTTTATTTTCGAAGTAGCTTCAGTGGCAGTTTTGTATGGCCCTTTCCATATATGGGGCCTTCTATACATACTGATTTTTCTGAACGAGAACAAATTGCAGAGGATGGTCACTGAGAGGATAAGAAACAAAGGAGGTCATATGGAAGTATGGCCGAAAATGGGTTACGATGGAGTACACCAATTTGTAGGTGGAGATAAAAGACAGCGTTGGTTTCAGTGATTGAAAGTGCGCACGAGACTACACACATTCAGGAGGGAATCTTCTGTTTGGACTGGTGTTTTGGAGGTATGGTGACAGCGAACCACCAACACCTGTTTATCTTGAATGTGTAGGCGGAGATTGTTGGCGCCGCGCGGGATTAGCCGAGCGGTCTCGGCGCTGCAGTTATGGACTGTGAGGCTAGTACCGGCGGAGGTTCGAGTCCTCCCTCGGGCATGGGTGTGTGGGCTTGTCCTTAGGATAATTTAGGTTACGTTGTGTGTAAGCGTAGGGACTGATGACCTAAGGCCGGTCGGGGTGGCCGAGCGGTTCTAGGCGCTACAGTCTGGAACCGCGTGACCGCTATGGTCGCAAGTTCGAATCCTGCCTCGGGCATGGATGTGTGTGATGTCCTTAGGTTAGTTAGGTTTAAGTAGTTCTAAGTTCTGGGGGACTGATGATCTCAGGAGTTATGTCCCATAGTGCTCAGAGCCATTTGAACCTTTTTTTTGATGACCTAAGCAGTTAAGTCCCATAAGATTTCACACACATTTGAACATTTTTTTTTAAATTACTGGTGATCGCTTCGTAGGGCTAGTTATCCTCTCGCAACGCCTCACAGGCTAGGCAAATCGGCACTTCCGCTGGTTATCCTGCCTCCGCTACTGGAAGACGTACCTTTACTGGCACGAAGGGTAATGTGGCTACTACGTGATGGTTTTCCAACTCACTTACGAATACGAGTGTGGAGACATCTTGGCCAGTCTTCTTATGTCTCTCACATTCCTGCAAGTGGTAGTCAGATCAAAATGTCGCAGCCCATCTCTGTGGAGGACTGCAGACATATACCTGCAGACAAACAAAAAATTTGTTGAGACTGCATAAACTTATTCTTTCGAGATGATGATTAAAACCTTATGGCTACCTGTCGTATACGGCCACCTCCGCCACCGACAAGGCTTTGCTGTGCTAAGATAGCGAGTGCATGCTCCGGGAAGGTGCAGGTGAGCGTACCTTACCGCGGAAGCCGGTAGTCGGCGTCGGCCGGTGTGCTCACCTCTGCGGCGTCTGCGCCGGCAACAAGGGTGCCCATTGAAGCGCTCCCAGAAGCGGGCCGGCGCCGCGCAATTTTTTATTGCGCCCTAATAAGGCCGTAAAAGGCGTGCCGTCGCGGCTGTTTTACAGCGGGTCGCCGGCGGAGGCTGTTTTATCACTAGCACCG
Organism: Schistocerca cancellata; assembly: GCF_023864275.1. Lineage (NCBI taxonomy): Eukaryota > Metazoa > Arthropoda > Insecta > Orthoptera > Acrididae > Schistocerca > Schistocerca cancellata. Next base: position 238,030,528 of record NC_064626.1, read on the forward strand.
GAAGCGGCAATCTGGCTCGCCTTCGCGGAAACTCGTGATGCACTTCCGCCGGCTGCTGCGCGTGTGTGGCGGTATTGTTTACACCTCTCGTCAGGAGGCGCTGCTCCGCGCCTTGTATCTCCCCACAGGTGTCGCCGCTCTGCCTCAGATAACTACTTAGCCTACACACACTCTCTTATTATTCCGGCCTGTGCCATTGTTTTCTGAGGGAGCGGCAAGGCGAGCCGTCTGCCTGCACTGATAGCTCTGTTACGAGGCAGTACTTCATTGTGGTCAGGCGAGGCAGTAAAACCGCGTGTACTCCGCCCTAACGCTAGTACAGCTACCGCGCCAGGTGGCGCATCGGTTGAAGCACTGGATCCCAATTCGGGAGGTGCAGCGTTCAAGACTCCGTCCTACGCTCCAGGTACAAGTCTTCTGTTTCTTTTGAAAAGAACACGCCAGATTTCTTTCCTGTTCTGGTTCTGGTCCTATCCGACCCTGCGCTCAGTGTCTAAAGGCCGCGTCATCAACGGGATGGTAGCTTATAATGTAGATGATAAATATGCCTATCTTAACAAACCACTCAGACTTGCAGTACGTATGTTTGGCGACTAGTTTCGAACCAGCTGGTCCATTCGCACGCATGGCCTACTGAGGCTTCGCTGAAAGTGCCTGATCTTAAGAACAAACACCAAATGGCAATACATGCTCTGTAAAACGTTCGCAGTTGAATGTCACAACAAACATGTGCCTACTTAGCAAATTCTGACTTGCTAAGTAGGCACCTTTGTTCAAAAATGTTCAAATGTGTGTGAATTCCTAAGGGACCAAACTGCTAAGGTCTTCGGTCCCTAGACTTACACACGACTTAAACTAACTTCAAACCACGCGGCCACTCCGACGGTGGCACCTTCGTTTCGGTTAGTGATTCAGTAAGTTACGGGGTTAAAACTTTTATAATTTAACGCATTACAATTTTAGTTAAGATTATTTTCAAGCGATTTTAGGGTTTTCCGGCGTACGATAATTTTAAAATGTTCTCGAGTATTCAGGTTAGTGGTGTGATCCAAATGGTGCGATATTTCGCCAAACTGACTTGTAGCCTTCTTCAAAAGTCTGAAGATGGTAACAAGTCGCCGGCCGTAGTGGCTGAGCGGTTCTAGGCGCTACAGTCTGGAACCGCACGACCGCTACGGTCGCAGGTTCGAATCCTGTCTCGGGCATGGATGTATGTGATGTCCTTAGGTTAGTTAGGTTTAAGTAGTTCTAAGTTCTAGGGGACTGATGACCTCAGAAGTTAAGTCCCGTAGTGCTCAGAGCCATTGAACCATTTGGTAACAAGTCAGCTTGCCGAAATATCGCACCATTTATGCAACGCTACCCGGCTGAATATCCAAGCACATTTAAAAAAATTTTTTTTCGTTTTATTTGCCATGTGGAGCGTGTGAGCACCGCTCTCCACACAAATTTGTCCTGATAAGGATCGTGGCAGAAAAATGGCTCTGAGCACTATGGGACTTAACATCTGTGGCCATCAGTCCCCTAGAACTTAGAACTACTTAAACCTAACTAACCTAAGGACATCACACAATCCATGCCCGAGGCTGGATTCGAATCTTCGACCGTAGCAGTCGCCCGGTTCCGGACTGAGCGCCTAGAACCGCTAGATCACTGCGGCCGGCAGCGATATACATAGGATCGTGAATTGGTCACTATAAGTCATCCACGCCAGCGAAAAATTCACAACTAGTAGACACTTATATTGCCGAAAATTAATATATGAGCAAAATATTTACTACTTGGGCGGTCCAAGAAGACCATAGGTGCGGTGGCTGATGGCGACAAGCTGGAACGATACAAATCGAAGGCACTTACCTGGTACTGAAAGGTTTCTTTCGCTGCCAACCTAATATGACTCCATTGGAATGGCTCTAAGCACTATGGGACTTAACATCTGAGGTCATCAGTACCCTAGACTTAGAACCACTTAAACCTAACTAACCTAAGGATATGACACAGATCCATGCCCGAGGCAGAATTCGAACCTGCGACTGCAGCAGCAGCGTGGTTCCGGACTGAAGCGCCTAGGACCGCTCGGTCACAGCGGCCGGCATGACTTTGTTAACAGACGTCAAAGTCTTTAGCACGTCGTCTACTTTTATAAACAAAAGTGGACGTGACAAGTGGAACTAGATTCAACACAGCGAACATCACATACAATGGTGACAACAGGGGCAGTATACAATACACTGTATGCTGGGTAATTGTTGTTAGCGACCCGATAACGCCAATCAAGTGAATGTTGGTTTTAATGCCGTACACCTGCTTGCGACTTTTGTCGATTCAGCTACTCTATCAACCACCGGGCTGAGTCTGAAGACGCGAATGATAATATAGGCTAATTTTACTTTGCTGAGAGAACAAGAAATGGAGTGTAGAATTTCCGCGCCGGCTGACTATGGTTGGATTATAATTACTTGATAGTTGGATGCGTCTTCCTCGAATCGGAGTCCTCTACGTCACGCACTAGATGTTCACTGTTGCCAAACTGCTACAACAAACAGTCAGTTCACTTCCAATTCCTTGTCTGTCTTTTTTTCTTTGTTGTGTTTGGTTCATAATTCCTAGATCCGGGCCTTTTATTTCGTATTTCATCACACATGATAAACACACAAAAAAAATACAAAAAACGACGGTAACGAAATAAGGCCCATTTCCTACGCATCAACATACAAAGATTACTGGATTCTTTCGCGCACAAAACGCGATTCGGCTTCACATATTCAATTATTATCATCACAGAGATCGTCTAACAGAAGGTAACCTTCATACGACATGACGTGAAACCGAACTTTTTGAAAGCAGCAAATGATCGTTGCAATTGGTGCTGTAAACAAATTAGACTGAAGTCTGATAGTCTTCCGTAGCGCAGTGGTGTAGTTACTGTCTGAGAAACAGAACGCCGTGGAATTCAGTCTCGTTGAGTGACAATAATTTTTTTATTTTTAAATCTATATGAAAATGACTGATTATTATCATTTTCAATTAATTAGTTTCAGTGTAATTTTTTTTTACTTTTACCTTTTTTATAATTTGCATCATCATATTGACTTTTGTATTTGCTCTTTTTTTCCTCCTATCATTCTTTTTTCGCTTTGAATCTGCCTGTGTAGCTTATAACCTGCAAATCAGCTCCAATCACTACTGCTCATCGGTCGATATCGCTTCAGCTCGCGTAGCAAAAGCGAGAAGTTACAGTTCTCTTTTGGCAATGAAACTAATTGTTTTTTTTTCTTGAGTTTGCTCTTACAGGTCAGCTTTAATCGCCGCGAGTAAAGCGAGCGTGATTAATAGTTCTGCCGCAGGTTGCTGTTCGCCGTTTTCTCGGATACAATGCGCATCAAGAGGCTGTGGTTAGGTTAGGACACGAGTGTAAATTCACGGCTACAAAACGCCATGTCTGCCGCAACTCAGTCGTTGGTCATTTAAAATCAGTTGCGGACCGAGCATCTCGCGTTCTCACCATACTTGCTGGTAGCACCTTCCAATACTGCTCCGCATTACATTAACAGCCTTGTTTGATTGTCGCCTTTCCACATATACATCTTCATAGATATTCTGGTAGCCACGTAAGGTGTGTGGCGGAGGGTATCCTGTTCTACTACTACTCATTTCCTTCCTGTTCCACTCGTATGAACATGAATCATTTTCCTTTCAGTTCTTGCTCTAACAGGGGGAAAGCGGATTGCTAACTTGTTGATGTACAGAATATCAAATAATAAATCAGTACTTTAATCTAAGCACTAAAAGCGGCAGTATATTTACAATGTACAGGCGATATTTTAGTAGGCCGGTACGTCGATATTTCCTTCGTTCATATATCGATATATTAATAATCTTTTCCGATATTTCGTCGGTCGATCTTGATATCTTCTTAAATATCGATTTATCGGATTGTCGACATTTTTAAAAATATCAGCAGTCGTAGAGCTGGCGTTGCCCGCACGTCGTGTGCTGTGGTGGCGCTCGGTATGAGGCGCGTATCGCGTGACACGGTTCCCAGAGCGATTCCAGAAACGGCTCGGGGCACTAACCAGTGGATGTGCGACGCGCGCCAGTGGTGAGCGATGAAGGGCAGTAATAGTTGGCACGGAGCTCCCATCACTCATTCTGTCGACAAGCAAGCGCGAGCTATCTTGGAAACCGCGCCGCTGATGGATGCTTGGCCCACCCTGCCTTGCCACTCCGTGACCACAGGCTTACCCACAGTATTCACTTAACACCCCAACAACAACAATAAACACTTCGCAGATTTCACATACAAGGAAATATGCTAGCAACAGAGGTTTCACAACTTGATAATGTATAGTTGGATGTCTCGCAATCAACTACGCGTCAAGGGTCTCTGGAGGCTCGCTCCGCTTCCGTTCGTTCTGCGAAGTACCATGTCGTCTCTTGAACTTGGATACCTTGTCCCTACCCCCACTTTCTATTCTCGATTTTCTGACGCAGTTCCGACACATACTGTGCCAAGAGTCGGTATCAGACTCCGTAGAAGGGAATTTTCTTTGAGTGTTTGCTTTCATAAAGCAGCAGTTGTTACAGCACAAGCGTCATCTTCCTTAACACCGCAATTTTCTTCTTCATTCAAACCTTTGAAGTTGTCCACAAGGTAATCTTTTCAACATGCTGAAAACTTTGGCAAGTTCAGAATAAAACTTTGAAAATCATGCATGTGATTTTGCGTATGCATTCTTTCCAAGAACTGACGCTCTTTACACTAGTCTCTGTACATACTGAAGTTTCGCTCAGCCGTTGGAAGCCGGACGTGATCGATACAGTGATGACGGATATATGTCCAGTCGCGTAACCCTCCCCGGGTGTTCCAGTGAGCCTGTCAGGTTCCATGCCGCTCGCAGCTGATCGGTGATTGCGTCAGAAATCAGTATCGCATCAGTGTTACATAACCTAAAGAGTTTATCTCTTGCCCACGCAGTATCGTTCCCTCTACCTGGATGTTGTGTGTTAGGCTGGGTTCACGGTGGCGTCGACGACAGTCGTCAGACGCCTTTGCCAGGGTCGTGCGATATTATCGGCCGACAGCTCGGTCACAGTGCGTCCGATTTCATTCGTCAGTTCCAGGTGATGTGAAGGAGATGGTATCTTCAACTTTTGTAGTCCTGTCCTCCTCAGTTGCGTGTAATATGACGGTATACTGATAATTTTTACTTTTGGACCGTATAACTATAAACACCTTAGACAAATATCTTATACAAATGCAAGAAAACTTCCACATCCAGAAAGCCATCGCTGGAAGCAAACATGTGACTCCATACCACACTTAATAAAAGAAATGATAAGATAAAAATCATCCCTGTCACACAAGCAGCGACAAAACAAACTCTCTGTCTCTCTCCCTGCCTCCATCCCCCCTCCCTCCATCCACCCTCCCCCTTTTCCCTTCGCCTTCACACGCATGTGTACTCAAACAAATCACCGATATCTCAAAAACTACACTCGAAAGTTAGCAAAAAATTCGATCTTTGGCAATAACATCCGACAGTCGCCACCACAAACCAAAACATTGCATCAAAACAAGTGTTCAGTCCTAGTACTGTGATATTTGAAAAACAAAAACCCAAGTGGCAATTATAAGAAGAGGAACAGCACCAAAAATGGAACATAAACATAATATGTAGAAAATCGTTCACGCAACCTATAACTAGAATTTAAAATAGCAAAAACCAGAATTGTTTATAACTTATAGGTACATTGTCCCGAAATCTAAACTAAATAGTAATAATATGTACATATTCCAGGCCACTGAAGATGCCTTGCAGAGAATAAAGGCGAAATGCGTATGGCACGAAAATTGTGTATCATTTAGTTGTACTTTTACGGTCCAAAAGTAAAAATTATCAGTATACCGCGAAGGAGATACTAGTTGGTTGCACAGGAGTGTTATGTTCAAATCTGAAAAAAAAGTTTCTGAAATAAACCGCTTTCAGCTGTATACGTACTTTTGCAGAAACACGACCCCGTTTCGTGATTTCATATCATATTTTCAGGTGTCCATTTACGAGATAGGAAACGTACAATCGACATTATGATAAAAAAACAGATACCTGTCCCCATAATCTATCCTTATGACAATCAATATGAAGTACTCACATGTCAACAAAACATTCAACCCCTGATACAGAAATGAATCATCCTTCTCAAAATAAAATAATGTTACCAGCAACAAGCAGGACGTCATAGGTCAATTTGACCAGTTGAAAAACTGCTATATTAAAAGCGAAATAAGAAAACAAGGAAAGGTAAAAGCCCAAGCTACCAACACTGGAAGCCCATGGTTAAGAAAACTCACTTAATACTCTATATCCATTTCATTAACTTCTCATGGTTGGCCTTCACGGTCATGTAAGAGTTTTTAAAAGACATCGTAGTCGCCACCGACTGGAGAAATTACTTATTTTGAGTGCAAAATTTTCGACCTCAAGGCCCTTCTCAAGAAGTAAACTGCAAAAGACTGTGTTTTAGTACATGTAAAACCTTAAAAATGTTTGACACGTACGCATATCATCGTTGTATCCTAGCCTCTTAACAATGTTACCATCGATATCATAAATCCCAAATACTACGGTTCTTGTAAAGACTGTACAAGGACAGTGTTTCGTTGGGGTTTATGTCATAAGTGGCAACACTGTTAAAAGGCTTGGATACAACGATTACATGTGTACATGTCAGAAGATTTTTAATGTTTGAGAAGTGTTAAAGCACAGTCTCTTGCAGTATGCTACTTGGTAATCACCTTAAGGCTGAAATCACATTGTCGAAAATAAACTGTACGGGCAGTGGCGACTATGAGGTCTTCTAAAAAATACGTGCATTCATTGCTTATAATCTTACTTATATTTCTTCATGGAAACTGTCGTCCTTCCGCGAGAATAGGGTTAGCATTTAGTTTACGACGAGATCATTAGAGGCTGAGAAGAAACTTGGGCGAGGAAGAAAATCGGATGTGCCGTGTCAACAGAACCATCCCGACATTTGCGTTAAGCGATTGGGGGACATCACGAAGAGACGAAATCTGGATGACCGCAGTGGGGTTTGAACCGCTGTCCTCCAGAACACAAGTACAGCTTCTTACTCCTGCGCTGCCTCGCTTCGTTGGCTTCGTTAGTGCAGTTCTGTTTTGAACGTTTTTGTGACTCACGTACTGTTTATTTACAGAATTACATCCTGCTGGCCGTTATTATTGACATTTATTCATGCAAAGTAGGGAAGACTCGTGAGCCAGAAATAGTTGCGCCCTACGTACTAAAATGCAAAAGAAGCTTATGACACTAGTTATATTAGGGATACGAAAAGGCCGTATGCTAGATTTAATTAAGGATTCTTTGTAAAAATCTGAAGGGCATTTCATTTACTCCGGCGTGTGTGCGATTCACCGCGAATGCCCCTAAAAAACGGTTTATAAAAAGTTTCGTGTTTCATTTTTTATTTGTGTTAGTATCGAACTGCGGTGCCTGAGGCGCCTGATGAAAGGGAGAATATTGAAAGCTTTTTGACGGTTACCGGACGCCCGCCCGCCTTTTTACTTTTTTTGTGCGCGCCAGATTTTCGTCGTTGCAGTGAATTAGTTTAAAAGGAAACCCGCGAATTACAGTCACTCAGCTGTCTCATTTTGGGCCTTAAAGCACGCATCTCATCACGGCGGACCCAGTGTTTACTGTCGACGAGGGCGAGAAATTGTTTCCGTTAGCCGATCGGCTTCCCTTTTTCGTCTACCTGGACAAACAGCACAAAAAAGGGGGAAAAAAAGGAGAGGAGAGGATGTGGCGGCCAGACAAAAAGGGGGTGAGTTAGGTGGGGGGGGGGGGGGACGTGACCGCAGGCGGAATCCGTCTGAACGCCAGCCTGTCGGCGAAGGCAGCGTTGTATCCATCAGGGGAGAGAAGCCCGCCTGGCTGCCTGGCTTGTCACGTGCAGCCAAGGACGGCCGGAATGATCTCGTCGCCGGCTTGTCACTCGCAGAGCACTCTGGCGAGAGCGATTACAACTCTTACTTGGAAACGACGGAAAAAAGCTCTTTGCCATTGGGAGGACGAACGCTGATGGAAAACACCAACTCGTAATGCTTGCGAATTTTATGTACGTATTCAAGGTGGGTGAAATGTCGCTACCTCGTTTTAAAGTGTCCACAAATTTTTATTAATGAATATTTGCACACGGAACAAGTTGCAGTCGGTTCTCAGAGCCATGAGAATATGTGTACTACACAAGAGTTTCGTATATACTCCTGCTTTGTCGACCTAACGACAAAAACGTATAGGACTGTCGTCTACTGATTTCTGCAGGAAAGTGACATGTAAATTTCTGGGGCCAACTGTGCGTCGGTTATTCAGTATACAGGGTGATTCAAAAAGAATACCACAACTTTAAAAATGTGTATTTAATGAAAGAAACATAATATAACCTTCTGTTATACATCATTACAAAGAGTATTTAAAAAGGTTTTTTTTTTCACTCAAAAACAAGTTCAGAGATGTTCAATATGGCCCCCTCCAGACATTCGAGCAATATCAACCCGATACTCCAACTCGTTCCACACTCTCTGTAGCATATCAGGCGTAACAGTTTGGATAGCTGCTGTTATTTCTCGTTTCAAATCATCAATGGTGGCTGGGAGAGGTGGCCGAAACACCATATCCTTAACATACCCCCATAAGAAAAAATCGCAGGGGGTAAGATCAGGGCTTCTTGGAGGCCAGTGATGAAGTGTTCTGTCACGGGCTGCCTGGCGGCCTGTCCATCGCCTCGGATAGTTGACGTTCAGGTAGTTATGGACAGATAAGTGCCAATGTGGTGGCGCTCCATCCTGCTGAAATATGAATTGTTGTGCTTCTTGTTCGAGCTGAGGGAACAGCCAATTCTCTAACATCTCCAGATACTGTAGTCCAGTTACAGTAGCACCTTCGAAGAAAAAGGGACCAAAAACTTTATTGGCTGAAATGGCACAGAAAACGTTCACCTTAGGCGAGTCACGTTCATACTGAGTTGTTTCCCGCGGATTCTCAGTGCCCCATATCGTCGATTCACTTCTGCCGTACTCAATAACACAAAAAGCTTTCTGTTGAGCGGTCGCCATCTTAGCATCAACTGACGCTGACGCCTAGTCAACAGCGCCTCAAGCGAACAAATGTACAACTAAATGAAACTTTATAGCTCCCTTAATTCGCCGACAGATAGTGCTTAGCTCTGCCTTTTGTCGTTGCAGAGTTTTAAATTCCTAAAGTTGTGGTATTCTTTTTGAATCACCCTGTACTTTGTCTCCGACGGGGTCAGGGATTTTTACCTGCCTCGAGCTGACTGGCTGTTTGTGTCGTCCTTATCATTTCATCATCATTTCTGAAAGTGAGGACATTGGACTGAACACAAGTTGGGAATTTGTACGGGCGCTGATGACCGCGCAGTTGAGCGCCCCACAAACCAATCATCATCATCATCATCATCATCTACTTCATCTCTAGCCCAACCCCACAAGAAGAAGACTCAAGGAGTGAGATCGGTAATTCTCGGAGACCATTCATGAGGTCATCGCCGTCCCAGCCAACGTCCTGGAAAGTTTTCGTCCAGCCAGTTACGAACGATGCCGGCAAAATGAGGTGGTGCTTTGTCTCGCTGAAAAGGGATTTCGGCAACATAGTCCCATTGTGATATCAGTGGCCACACATATTCTTCAGCATCTGGCTATACCCTGACTCTTTGTGGTATCTCGCAAAGTGAAAGGACCAGTGAGATGAACCGCAGTCATACTGCACCAGTCTATCAGTTTTGGTCGACTTTGTAATTTTTGAATTGTCATTCCTAGATTTGTTTCTGCCCAATAATGGCAGTTGTGTCGACTGACGAATTCCTCAACGTGAAACACCGGCTTATCGCTCCAAATAAAGAGAAAAAATTTAAGTAGATGTACGTAATTGTTTTAATGTTTTATGGCTGAATTTCGTTGAAGACGATCTTTTACTAACTTTCGTACCATTAGTATCTCAGATCTGCCATCTCCTTGTAAGTGTCCACAGCCTTCAACACACACACACACACACACACACACACACAAGGAAAAAAAGAAACTAAATTGGCAATAGCGAAGTACATAATTGCTGTAATTTACGATAATGATGCTGACATTTACGTGGACATTCCCATCGGAGAAATACACTGCAAAACTGTTCGCTACCCTTCGTCCGATGTGTCACCTGCTAGTGACCAGGTGCGCTAAAACAATTAAGACCAGCTGGAGACTTCGGCTGCAAAAAATAATGCAATGGTGTATCCATGAACAGAAACAGATTGCTCGTTTTACACCTAAAACACATTATAGGTCTCATACATAATATCTGGGTTTTGATGATGGAAGAGACTAAGTAGTACACCTTCGATTGCCAGCTTCTACAACAGTTGTAACAGAGTCTCAGTTACTCTAGACCACCTCGTACACCATTGTGACACACTTAGAGCCTGCCTGAGATTAACTCCTGTCCACTTGCACAACGACCCCACTTCTTCCTCAACTTTTTGCCTTTACTTCGGCGCTAAGCTCCATCTGTCTGGAGCAAAAGTTTCGTAGAAAGCTGCAACCTATGAGAGCTGGTCCTTGATTTGCCGTGAACTTGTCGACCGCGGGAACAGCCCGAGTCCATTAGCTGCTCCCTTCCGTGGAGCCTGTCCGCTCGCCACCTGTTCTCTCTCCTTTCTGCACTTGCCGGCAACTCGTCCGATAACCACAAGTGTTGGCCGTTTACTGCCCCCTGGAAAGGGGAGAAGCGCTTCTTCGATGAACAGTTTTACTGTTGCCGGAAATGAGAAAGTATGTAAGGCGCAGCCCATTCTTCTCTCCCTGCAGGTCGTAAATTCCTTCTTTTAAGGTCCATCAGCTGTTGTTGGAACTGCATACCAGTGAAACAGATCTCTATGCCAGCGAGAAACTGCGCACTGTAGGTATGCGTCACTAAGAGTGTCGTAACTGATCCACACTTTTTGAGCCGCCCCACCACCAAGCTTCCTCCCTCCTCTTGCTCTCTCTCTCCCCCCCCCCCCCCCCCCACTGCTTCTTCCCCTCGCCTCCCACCAAACAAGTAATACAGTTTAGGAATGTTCTTTAAAAATGAATTAGAGACCGAGCACGCAGAAGATGTAGTAGCGTGCGCGGATTCTTTACTGGTTGCAAACTTCGTATTCATAAGGTCGCTCGTGGTCAGCATATTAGAAACTGCTGCTTATTTGCCAGTTACAACTATTTTCTCTCAGAGACCGTATGTATAGGGGCGCAGTGGATCTTCCTGGGCCGTTGCTTAATCGTTACGAATCTGAAGGCATGGCAGACATGTTATCATTCATAATTAGCTAGCTGAATGAGAGATGTGGTATCATATAGCAACGGTGGAACTGATGGTACTATCAGATGCTTAGTTAAGTCGAGAGGGCATGAATGGTCTCGTAATTTTGTTTTGGCTTCATTCTGTACGATATCTGACGCAATGGGCATGTTTCTCTGGCATCACGTTTGGTGTGTGACTGACAATATTGACATGGTGCTTATATTTGTGTATGACTGCTTTCTTATATTTGAAGGCCGATTGTCTTGTTTACATCAGAGGGGAAGTCAGTGCACGGTTCTTTTTTTTACGTTACCCGATTCTGCAGTTCTCTATGCATCAGAACGTCTCCGAGTACTATGCTCGTCGACGACGAACAGACAATGCTGTTTTGAATGGAATAGCTGTCGGCAGCCATACTGATTAGAATACTCGCTCATTAATATTTAATTGAAACACTGTTTAATAAACAGTGATGACTATCTGTCTGATATTCGATATAGAGAGACTGCTGGTCCTAGTGATCACTTAGGAACTCTCTTTACTCTGTCAACAAGTGAGGTTTAAAATAAAGGCTCATCACATAAGTACTCCATAAAAATTTTAAAAATCACTTAGTTTTCCACTGTGTCTGTACAAATTGGCCTCTCAATATGTACAATATGTACAAATTGGCCTCTCAATATGTGTATTCCTTATTGTCGTTTCATGTTACCAGTATTGGTTTACTCCCAAGAATAAGCAGTTTTCACTCGGTTAATACTCGGCAGAAATCAAACCTCCATTTGGATCGGACTTCCTTAACTTTTGTGCAAAAAGGTGTGCAGTATACTGCTGCATCCATTTTCAATAAGCTGCCACTCGAATTCAAAAATCTTAGCAGTAATCCACGCGCTTTCAAATCGAAACTGAAGAGTTTCCTCATGGGTCACTCCTTCTATTCTGTCGAGGAGTTCCTTGAAAAATTAAACTGATTCTTATTGTATTGGCGATAGCGTTTACGTAATCTTATGGACTGACTTTTTTTCAGGTTCATGAACATTTATTTTTATCTGTTATTAAAAATGGTTCAAATGGCTCTGAGCACTATGGGACTTAACTTCTAAGGTCATCAGTCCCCTAGAAGTTAGAACCATTTAAACCTAACTAACCTAAGGACAGCACACACATCCATGCCCGAGGCAGGATTCGAACCTGCGACCGTAGCAGTCGCGCGGTTCCAGACTGTAGCACCTAGAACCGCTCGGCCACTCCGGCCGGCCTATCTGTTATTACTTTTATGTTGTAAGTTCATGTACTGACACGTTCCATGGCCTTGGAGATTTGCTCCTCAATTTGGTCCTACGGAACTTGACGTGCAAATAAATAAATAAATGAAACTTGTGCCAGCAGCCGTCTGTCTTGGGCCGGGTAACAGTCGTGATGTGAGGAGGCGCGGGAAGTGACGGCGACTCGGCCCGCAGCGAGCGCCCCGCCGTCCACGTGCGGCCCTTCACAAATCACTCAGCCGCTTCCGACGCGACGCTCCCCGGGCGCAGCTGGCGCGCCGGCCGCCGCCAACCCGGCTGTCGGAGAATTCCCCGCGTCTGCCGCCTCCTCACATAAAGCCGGGTGACGCCCCAGATATGACGACGGCTGACCTTTCTCTCCGCCGCTGCGCTCCCATTCTGCCGCCGGCGTCCGGCTCGCGTATACCTTTCTCCCCGGCTTTCCTTATTTATTCGTCGCATACGAATATCTCACTCTTAGGGCCCGGCCGGCCGGCGGCCGGCGCATCAGAGCGTCATTATACTTCCTGCCACGACCACGAATTACGGCCCGCGTGCGCGCGGCATAAATATGACTTCCTTGAAAGAATCGTCCGGCCGTGCTCGTAATGTCAACCGGCGAGGAAGCTCGTTAAGGCCACTCGTATTTTGTCTTTGCGCGGTTATCTCTTTGCCGCCCCGCTGTTTGTTAGATCTTTCTCCGATGAGTCAGGCGCTGCGTGACTTCTCTGGTCGCGTCGGCACATTTCAAGTGATCCGTGATTGCCCTTTGTGACGAAGTTTTTATTCCCAGCTGCAGTGTTTTATGCCTTGTATCGTGTCAGGTGTGGGCGACTGGCGTGACAAAATGAAGAGGTGTGTTCGTTCTTCAGTGGTTGAAGGCTGCAAGAGGTGTAAGTCTGACTCAGCACACACTGCGGTGACAAAAGTCATGGGATAGTGACATGCACGTATACAGATGGCGGCAATATCGCGTACACAACGCATAGGACTGTGCGTTGGCGGAGCTGCCATTTGTACTCGGGCGATCCACTTGAAAAGGTTTCCGAGGTGATTATGGCCGCACGACAGACTAAAGTCTGATAGGGAGCTAGTCACATGGGACATTCCATTTCGGCCGCGCGGGATTAGCCGAGCGGTCTAGGGCGCTGCAGTCATAGACTGTGCGGCTGGTCCCGGGGGAGTTTCGAGTCCTTCCTTCACGCATCGGTGTGTGTGTTTGTCCTTAGGATAGTTTAGGTAAGTAGTGTGTAAGCTTAGGGACTGATGACCTTAGCAGTTAAAGTCCCATAAGATTTCACACACATTTGAACATTTTTTAACATTCCATTTCGCAAATCATGTGAAAAGGTTTTCGACGTGATTATGGCGGTAATTAACGTATTTTGAACGCGGAATAGTAGTTGGAGCTAGACTATGGGATGTTCCATTTCGAAAATGGTTAGGGAATTAAGCATTCCCAGATCCACAGTGTCAAGAGCGGTGTGCCCAGAATAGCAAATTTCAGGCATAAACTCTCACAAATGACAACACAGTGACCGACGGCCTTCACTTAACGACCAAGTGCAGCGGAGTACTCGTAGTGCTGACAGGCAACTCACTGCGTGAAATAACCACAGAAATCAATGTGAGACGTACGAAGACCGACGCGGGAGCCTTTGCTAACAGTACGACGCCGCATGCTACGCCTCTCCCGGGCCCGTGGCCATATCAGTTGGACCACTGACGACTGTAAAACCGTGGCCTGGTCAGATGAGGTTCAAAATGGTTCAAATGGCTCTGAGCACTATGGGACTTAACTTCTGAGGTCATTAGTTCCCTAGAATTTAGAACTACTTAAACATAACTAACCTAAGGACATCACACACATCCATGTCCGAGGCAGGATTCAAACCTGCGACCGTAGCGGTCACGCGGATCCAGACTGTAGCGCCTACAACCGCTCGGCCACGCCGGCCGACGGTCAGATGAATCCTGATGTCAGTTCATAAGAGATGATGGTAGATTTCGAGTATAGCGCAAACCCCACGAGCCCCTGGACCCAGTTTGTCAACATGGCACTGTGCAAGCTGGTGCTGACTCGCTAGTGGTGTGGGCTGTGTTTACATGGAATGGACTGGGTCGTCTGTGCCAACTGACACGATCATTGACTGGAATTGGCTATGTTCGGCTGCTTGGAGACCATTTGCAGCCATACACAGACTTTATGTATCCAAACAACGATGAAAATTTTATGGATGACATTGTACCATGTCACCAGACCACAACTGTTCGCGATTTGTTTGAAGAACATTCTAGATAATTCGAGCGAATGATTTGGCCACCCAGATCGCCCGATATGAATCCCATCGAACATTTAATCGAGAGGTCAATTCGTACTCAAAATCCTTCATCGGCAACATTTTCGCAACTATAGACGGCTGTTAAGGCAGCATCATCCAGTATTTCGGCAGGGGACTTCAAAGACTTGCTGACTCTAAGCTAAGTCGAGTTGCTGCACTCCACCAGGCAAAACGAGGTCCGACTCTTGTCACATCGGAGTACTTTTTACTATTGTCACTGTTCTCACGTCTGTCTTGAAAGACCAGTTCGTCAGGGATCTAGCTAGTAACCGTGACACATGAGGGCTTACCAGTTGGGGGGGGGGGGGGAGGGAGGAGGGGAGACTCACACTCGAGTAACCATTACATGGCACGTCAGATACTTCTATGGTTTGTTACTGGGACCACTATAGGATTGCAAGCCTAAGTCAACCCATTCGAGATAATGGACATTTGAAGTTCAGTGCTACACAGCGTTGACACCTGTGACAAAAATATTGCCATAAAGAGTGTATAAATTTGTTATCTTAAGAAGTTTATTTGTAACTGACAGGGAGAACACGGTAAATGCCACAACGCGATATCTCAGAAACTTTGCTCAGTGGAAGAGTGGTCAAAGTAAGCGAACACGTGTCTCGGATTATCCATACATACTCAACCGTTTATGAGAAAATAATAATCAAAGGTTTCGAGATCGTGTATGTGCCTTTTAGAGCATCGGAAAAGATGCGAAGTAATGACGCAGCGGGTAGCGTCACGGTTTTATTCTTTCGAGGCATGTGTTCGAAATCCGATAATTATTTTTATTTTTTATGTTTCTCGATAAACTAACAGTGTCCGTAGAAGATTACTAGAAGAATTTGTAGAACTTAAATGAATGCACCAAATCTTCCTGAAGAATAAATATAAGAATAAACTATAAGAATAAACAGACGGATTGATATAAGAAAGAAATGTAAGCATATGAGGGTTTAGAAAGATTGTAAACCCTCGAAATACCATACGCACTCATATTATGACATTGTGAAACCAAGTTTGCTTAACACACTAAATTCGCGCTCGGGAAGACGGCGGTTCAAAGCCGCGTCGGGCCATCCAGATTTACGTTTCCCGTGATTTCCCTAAACTGCTCAAGACAAATGCCGGGATGGTTCCCTTGAAAGGGCACGGCCGATTTCCTTCTCCATCCATCCGAGCTTGTACTTCGTCTCCAATGACCTCATTGTCGACGGGACGTTGAACACTGATCTCCTCTCTCCTCCTCCTGAAAATAACTTGTAGTTTTACAGTTACTATATTGGCCTTATACCTCTAACTTGATAAGAAGTATTCGTTTACTAACCTTACACGGACATGGGGAGACAAACGAAAAAATAAAATGATGTGCCAGATCGGGTTACATGTGTGGAAGGATACACGGTACGCCCGGAATTCTAGTAATAGTAAAAGAACCAATACAGCACCATTGGAGATATTGTATCGCAGTAGGTAAATTGCATTTTTAAGGGTTACCTCCAAACGGTGGACATCTAACAAGCGTCTATCGAACATATTAAGGACTGATATTCAATAATAATAATAATAATAATAATAATAATAATAATAATAATAAAAAGATTTTAGACAGTATCTTTCAACAACTTTTTCCTCCCCTCTTAATCCCACATACAGGTTTATGAATTCGACATAATTAGTTATGAGATATCCATTTTGTTCGGTGAGTCGAAAGCGACGCTGGATTGTAGGTCTTCATAACATGCCCAGTGACCTTGTTTTTAGAATGGCGGACGTCAGAGATTTAGAATATCAGTCACGGCCAGGCCTTTCGACAATGGTGTTAAAAGATTCCCTCCAACTGTGGCCCACTTTGGCTTTATGTGTTACCTGATAAGCCACTTGATTGGGTATCAGGTTAGCAGTAAAAAGTATGACGTTATAAACCTAATTTTCCCTTAATTGTCCTTTGCTGGTAACCAGAATACGTGTTACTATAGATATCCATCAAATCATACTGCGACCATTACCCTGTATCTAACAAGCGTAGCACCACTTATTTGGCCAAGGCATAAGATTCTTGTATACCTGTCTGTCTTCTGGACGAAAGCAAAGAGTCCTAAGACGGGACGTCCACATCTGCAATACTGTGGGTTTTCCGTTTCACTTTGTCGTGAGACAGATAATGAGAGCTTCACTATTTCGCGAACGACATAGGCCTATATATATGTCCCTACACTGAGTCTGCTGTCGCTTTAGCCACTATACGTATCGATTCCGTCAGGCAATTAATTTTTTTCTGTTTTTTAGGGGTCAAGATTACGAATTAGGTGTAGTTAACAGTGACAAATGCCTTCAGTATCGTATTCATGAAACCAAGGTGGCACATGTTGAATGCATTCACGATGTCGGATGTTGAACGTTCGACCTGACTGGGAACTATCGCAATTCCCTGTTCAGATTCCGTAAGCTCATTTGTCGTGCCGTAAGTAGCCTAGTTAGTATTCACCGGGTGCAGATGAGCAAGTTACGTTTGTGCATTCGCAAGCTGCTCAATGTTGTATACATTCCGTGGTGTGACTCGTTGATTATTCCGTGACGTGTGCTGTCGGTGTATATTCCTCTTTAAGGCTTCCGTTCGTAGAATTTCATAACCTTGCAATTGAATATAAAGAACCAAGTCGGTGTTTATACTTCACGGTGGCACTTCTGTTATGCCGGAGTGAGGGCGTTGTGTTCTTCTTATCAAGACGTGCCGAAGACAGCGCCATAGCGTGAAGAGCTGAGAGCGTTTCTAGAGTTGCGCTTTACCGGCAGAAGCAGGGACCACATCCACTTGATGTTACACGTGAAGTATTCAGTTCTCTCAGAACTATATTCGTATAATATTTGATGAGACGACCGCGGAAGATATTCCGAGCGAGGGCGAAGGCGACTGCCGAGAAGATTTAGGTAGCATAAGAAAGGGCACACGCACAACGGCGCCGATTTAGGGCGTATGCACACACGCACGCCGCGCATGCTCAGGACACGCAGCAGTCGGAGGGAAAAAAGGAGGCGAGTACGCCAGGATGGGAACTGGCAGTCGTGAAGGCGGATCCAGACCCCCGCATCCGAAACGGCGCCGTGGCGAAATGTATGTGGTAATGCCGGAACGCTGGGGCTCTTTTAAAATTCCGCGCTCGCGGGACCGGAGCGAATAACGGGGGCCGGGGCGTATTTAAAATGTGGGGGCGAGGGGAAATGGCGGCGGGGGCGGGGGGGTTGGGGGGGGGCGCGAGTTTAAGGAAGGGCCCGCCGGCCGCCGGCATACATAGCACTTGTTTTGCCGGCGCGCGCTGGGACGACTGTTCGCCTCTGAGCGTAGCGCCGGGCTGCTCTCGCGCCGCGGTCCACCTGGCGTCTGGAGGCGGCCCTTTTACTACATAGCTCCTGACGGCTCCCGCTGTATCACACGGGAGCCCTTGTCGCTCGCCAGATGCTGACTCCGTAGTGGTCTCCTCAAACTCGCGAATACTGCTGTTTGAAGGAGATGCGTCTGTATTTTCTGAGCCTCCAGTATCCAGGAATTTGTGACGGACCGCTTATATCGACCGTGGCAGACTGTACTTAACATTGCATCACATGTCCGGGCTTCCCATTCCAATCGTATGTGGCACGCAGAAGAATGACTTCGCTTCAGTGCGCGTTGTAATTTCATTAATCGTGTCCTTGCACTCTCTACTGGAGCGATAAATAGATGGCTGAAGTACTACTTAATACAGACTATTGAAACTCTGTAAGTAGGCTCTTGCTGCAGATTAGACGTTTACATTCAGGTGTCAGCCAGTTCAGATTTTTCATTTCTGTGATGTTCTACTGTAAGTCAAATAAACGCGTGACCATTCGTGCTGCCCTTCTTTTTTAAATTTTCCCTGTTAATCCTGGCCGGCCGCGGTGGTCCAGCGGTTCTGGCGCTGCAGTCCGGAACCGCGGGACTGCTACGGTCGCAGGTTCGAATCCTGCCTCGGGCATGGGTGTGTGTGATGTCCTTAGGTTAGTTAGGTTTAAGTAGTTCTAAGTTCTAGGGGACTTATGACCTAAGATGTTGATTCCCATAGTGCTCAGAGCCATTTGAACCATTTTTGTTAGTCCTGCTTGCTAAGCACCCGCCTTCTCTCCCCCTCCCCCTGGATTGCCGTACGTGTTAAATCGCCAGCCCCTGGTTGAATCGACCCGGCAGATTAAAAACGAAAGGTGGTATGCCGTCCAGCCTTGAAATGGGTTTTAGGCGGTTTCCCACATCCCACTAGGTGAATACCGGGCTGGTACCCAAGTCGCTCGCCAGTTACACGATTTGCAAACATGTAGAAACCTTCTCCCCCTTTTACATGCGTACCAATGCACGCAGACAGTTAGGGTTGTAAGAGGGTGGCAACATTGCCTTAAATCAACCGTGACAGATCCGTTAATAACCATACTGACCCTGTGCCGATGTGGGACAAAAGCACAAGCGGAAGAGGAAGAAGAAGAAGTAGAAGAAGAAATTCTGCTTGCTAAATAATCCATACTCTTCAATAATATTATAGGGTGGGGCGTACTACAGTTTGGTAAGCATTTTCTTTTGCAGAGTGATTGCATGTTGTCAGTATCCTACTGGTGAACTTAAGTCTGCCACCTGATTTACCCCTACGACTGAATATACCGGACTACTCCATTTCGTTTCCTGCAATTTGTTACAACTAGGTCATTGTACGAATTCACTGATTCCTGTTGTGACTCGTTGTTAATGTAAACTTTTCGCCCTGTATAGTGCACAGATTTATATTTCTAAACATTTAAAGCAAGTTGAGTATTCTGCAGCTTTTTCGGACAGTACTTGATTATGGGTAATTTTATCATGTGCAAAAACTCTCATATTACTATCTAATACTAGCACATAGGAACTTGTCACCGTCAAAGACGAGTTTGTCATGTTTTAACCTAGGCTGGTATTATTATTCTACGATCAGAGACATGATATCTGGAGGAGATGCGGTCGAAAAAACGGAGTTGGCGAGATTTATTAAAAAGTAAATAGACAGTATTATTTCCGTGGACGCTAAAATATTTATTTGGAAATGACTTTCCACACCTTTTAACTCTCTTCCACAGGTTTCTCTGCAAAGTAGTCCATTCAGCTTTATGAGCGCAATTGAGAAGCTACTTCAATATTCGCTCTTCTTTGGGGAGAAGTGTAGAAGCCTACAGTTTAATACAAGATACTTTTATATTTATGCTTTTTAGTTATTGTTACTTCTGTATGCTAAAACTCGATGAAAAAAGGAACTAACTTTCCTCGGTAAAGAGTTCAAAACAGGCTTATGCCCATTTACTTAAATAACATTCTCACTGTTTGCTGCAATAGAGCCATACTCTTTCGTTTATTTCTATTACTAGACCCTTTTGCCAAAGGAAGATTGAAAGATGCAATGACCAGATACACAAAGCGCCTATCCTTACCAGATTGGATTGACCTAGAACTTGGATAATGTTCTGACCTGGGAGGCTCGTTTTGTACTATCGCGAAATAGGTAGGTGTGTGGTAAGTGAGTTGGGGCGGTGATCACTAAAAAAAAAAAAAAAAAAAAAAAAGATGTTTTCGTTGCTTTCTCCTCCGAATGACAAAATATTTTATATTGACTCTTCCTGCTTAGGGTGCAGTGGCCACCACGATAAAATAAGAGGAATCAGAGCTATTTGGAAAGATTTATTTGGTCATTTTCCCACGCGCTATTCGAGAGTGGAGCGGTAGCGAAAGAGTCCGAAAGCGATTTTAGGAACCCTCTATCAAACACTGAAGTGTTTTTGAGAGTCTAGTGCCCTTCTAGAATACTTCATCTCGTAGGTCACAAATTTTGTGACATAGATAACGTTTCAGTCATTTTAAATGGCTATCTTCAGATCCATAGTCCAGGACTTGCAACATATTAGACATTGTATTGTGCCTAAGAAATCTGTGCACGGGTCTACGTTTACGTAACTCCTGCTCTTTTTAGCACTTTTCTCTTTTTGCTGTAAATTGTCCGAGTTTGTGACATAGATAACGTTTCAGTCATTTTAAATGGCCATCTTCAGATCTATAGTGCAGGCCTTGCAACATATTAGACATTGTATAGTGTACTGAGTATTCTTCGTATAGTGCAATAAACGGCGCAAAATTCCATGTGTATGATTATCTTACACTTTCTGCAATAATAAACATAAGCAATGTAATACGCCATCCTGTATGACATGGGAACCAGTCGAAGTTGTCCCGCTGACAGAAGCAGGCTATTTTGAGTTCGCCTGTTTCCGCCAGCGGAACAATTTCGACTAGTTCCCATGTCACACAGGATGGCGTATTATATTGCTCATGGTTGTTATCGCAGAAAGTGTGAGATCATCATACGCACGGTACTCTGCCCCGTTTTATGTTATGTGAGAGCGCTCAATAAGCTATATAATGTCTAATATGTTGCAAGTTCTGCGTTATGGATCTCAAGATGGAACTGCATGAGACTGGTTATCTATGTAACAAAACCTGCGATCTAGGCAATAAAACGTTCTAAAAGGACACTAGACTAGAAGATCGCATGCTGCTTCCACTGATGATGTCAGGTAATCGTAATAATCAAGTGTATATTGCAGACTAATCATGTAAATACAGTGGCAGTGTCGTTAAATCGAGAGGATTAGGGCTACACCAAGTTGCAATCCACACGACAGTAATGAAAATGTCTAAGAAATCTGTGCACGGGTCTACGTTTGCGTAGCTCCTGCTCTTTTTACCAATTTTCTCTTTCTGCTGTAAATTGTCAGAGTTCTGCTCTCCCACACTTATTAACACTTTTTCGCGAGAACACAGCACTTCCGTGCGCTGGGCGCTCGACGGTGCAGACTGCAGTTACACAGCGGCGGGCGCTAATGGCCCTGTTGCCGATGCTCTAAAACCCGAACCACCTCTCCGCCAGCGTCCATTTAGCGCGTCCGTTCTGATATAACGCGTTAAGCTGCCGCGCAACACGGCGCCGCTGAGCGCAGACATCAAACGACCGGCAGGTTGACCGTTCTCGAGGGCGCGAGCAAGTCGCAATGGAGGGTGCCCCGTACAATTACTCTGGCCGCGATGCGCATCTGATTAACACGGCGCGGCCATCCAATACTGGCGAGCGTACACAGGGACCTATTACTCGCCCGGAGCCCTGATAAATGGACTCGCGGCCGGCTCGCCACAGCCTCCGCCGCGCCACCAGCCCGTGTAAATATTTCTGAGCTCCTAATTTATCAATTAATGGTCTAATTGCCGCGTCGTAATTACGTCATAAATGGATCGCGGAATAAAGATTTATGGCGCTGTTCCAGTTTCGGGGAAGCCGGTCGCATTGTTTGTCGTCGCCGAAGTTATTTTGCGCGCGCGACGTTCGGAATGGCCCATTAATAAGTCGGCCGGAAATCGTGTATCGCGTCGGAACACGCTCTGCGGTTTCGGTAAGGCCGTTGCGTGCCAGCAAGCCGGTGGGCGGTCGAGAGAGGCCGCTAGTCACCGTGTCGAATCACCTTCTACTGGCCGGAAATACGTCCAGTTCTCAGAGCCGCCGGTGTGCGTGTATATAAATTCTGACTGTTCTTACCGACCTGACTGGAGAATTTACTTGCACCTTAAAAATGCGTTACTGTTAGTGACATACCGAACACCCCGGAGCTGTCGTGGCGTCGCCGACCCTGCCAGAACCCAAGCGCTCATAGGTTTCGTCCTACGTGTGTGACGAGGCCCACGGGACAGACATTCCGTGGAGCCTACATCACAGCACGTGATACTACAGGTCTCGGAGTGCAAGCAGCCGTCTACGGCGGAGAGTGGGTGACTATTTGAAACGAGCTTAATAATTCTTGCTGCATGTTCAAACGCATGCAAGTTCTCGACAGCACACGACAAAATTAAGACCTTTTGTAGGTACGTTTTCAATTTCGTATTGATTTCTCATGGCACCGCACGCAGCCGAGCAATCGCGAAATGTGGCGACCAAGCCGATTAGTGTGACGTCAGACGTTCATTGCAGGGCCCGTATATCTCGTTGGCCCCGCTTGTGTGAAATGTTGTGAAAGCAGACGTCGCCCGAACTGCTGCGAACGCAGTGCGATGACCGCTCTGAAACATCAAACAATCGCCAGCGGTTGTCCACTGTGAAGACACACGCAGGGGGACGACGTGTGACGCGCGATGCTACGAAACGAACGCCATCAATTGGTCTGATATTTTCGGGCGAAGTGGACGCAGTTTGTAATTTGTGTTTTAAGTTACAGCGTCTAAATTTTTGGTCAATGCTGCATATCTACAGCTACATTTATTGCTCCACCCATACCTTGCAAACCACTGTGAAGGGCATAGCAGAGGGTTCCAGTTATTAGAGCTTTTTCCTATTCCACTCACATACTTCGGCTGAGGACCTTTTTCCGCTGACTCTTAATATCACGCAACCATTTGCAGGCTTATCAAAATGGGGCACTAACTTCGTGTGAAATTGTTTGTGATTATTATCTGTCGTGCTGGCCGGTGTGTCCGAGCGGTTCTAGGCGCTACAGTTGCAGGTTCGAATCCTGCCTCTGGCATGGATGTGTGTCATGGCCTTAGGTTAGTTAGGTTTAATTAGTTCTAAGTTCTAGGGGACTGATGACCACAGCAGTTGAGTCCCATAGTGCTCAGAGCCATTTGAACCATTTTTGAATTTATTATCTGTCTTGGACATGCAGGTTAATCAGAAGTATATTCGGTATTTGACAGTCAAGTGGCGAATCTATCGTATGATTGCAGTTCAAGTGGACAGTTTAAAGCTAATTATGCCCCTCCATAACAGCTAATAAGCCTTTGAAGATTGTGAACGCTCATACACTATGATGCATTGCACTACAGCACTCGTGAATTCTAAAAGAGACTGCCTACACTACACTTGTCCGTCCTCTTTTGGACCACTGGTGCGCGGTCTGGGAGCCGTACCAGAGAGGATTAACGGAGTACATCGAGGAGATTCAAAGAAAAGCAGCACGTTTTGTATTATCGCGAAATAAGGGGGAGAGTGTGTCACGGACATGATACGGGAATTGGGATGGACAACACTAAAACAAAGGTGGTTTTCGTTACGGCGGAATCTTCTCAGGAAAATTCAGTCACCAATTCTCTCCTCCGAATACGAAAATATTTTATTTTGTCAGGAAACTTCAATCACCAATTCAAATATTTTATTGATTCCGACCTACATAGGGAGAAACGATCATCATAGTAAAATAGGGGAAATCAGTACTAACACGGAAAGATATGGGTGTTCGTTTTCCCCGCGCGCTGTTCGAGAGTGGAATAATAGAATGTAGTGCGGGACAATATGTTGAGAATGTGGGTTTCGCGTGCCAAAGATAAATCCCTGCAGTCGCGCTATCCTCTGTGTCCTCGATGGCACGGTAACTCAGCGTGTTCGGTCAGAGGGCTAGCTGCCCTCTGTAATAAAAAAAAACTGAGTTAATGGACCAACAACGAACTGAAACGGGTGTCTTTCGACGTCCGCCCAGAGCAGATACAACGAACGAAAACAAACAAAATGAGATTTAAAAAAATAAAAATAAAAAAAGTGTAATGAATAGCGTCTCTGTCCAGTAATGCGAAAAAAAGGTGGATAGAGCGTCTGCCATGTAAGCAGGAGATCCTGGGTTCGAGTCCCTATTGGGGCACACATTTTCATATGTCCCCGTTGACGTATGTCAACGCCTGTAAGCATTGTAATTTAATAGAGAATTATTGTAAAGTTGGTTCGATGAACCCTCTGTGAGTAGGTGGACCGTGATAAGACGCCTCAGACTGCGCCGTGCGGCGGCTAACCATCTAACGCGCCAATTACACAGAATTAAACACGATATTCCTCGGGTGCACCAACGTGTTATTGACTTACTCAGATTGTGAAGCTCTCTCTCCTGAATAAATGGCTCTGAGCACTATGGGACTTAACATCTTAGGTCATCAGTCCCCCTAGAACTTAGAACTACTTAAACCTAACTAACCTTAAGGCATCACACACATCCATGCCCGAGGCAGGATTCGAACCTGCGACCGTAGCAGTCGCGCGGTTCCAGACAACAGCGCCTAGAACCGCATGGCCACCGTGACCGGCTCTCTCCTGAATAAGTCATCCAGTTTTTCTGAAATTGTAATCATTTGTTTGCTTGTAGATGTAGATCATACCTATCGATTTACGTACCAATCGAGTAATTCCTTCGTGGTTCACCTTTTTTGTGTCTTAGGATGCATTTCCTCCACGAGTTCGGATTTCAACTTATGCGCCGTCTGCAAAGACCTATTAATCAACCGGATGATATTCTTCAGTCTTGTTTCCTTCTTCCTTCCTGACAAAAAACTGTATGATCCAACCGAAGAACTGCCAAAGACGTCGGGCTTGCATCATTGTCGGTACACATGTGCCGAGGTCCTGTAGCCTGCCTCTTCCTGGCCATTGTACGTGTGAAAGAAACGTAGAGCGAGTTACTCGCGGAACGACGGGCGGTGTGAGGTTTCTCAGCGGTGGGCTGGAACCGGGCGCGGTTTACGTCTCCGAACAACGAACGAAGTGCTTCTTAAGCGCGCGGACGGCCATCTTAAGAGGACTGCGAGTGAGCGTAAAGTCGTCGGAATTTACGTCAGAATTCGCGCCTGGAGGGTGACAGGCCCGGAGTTGCGGGCTGTAGGAGGAGGAGGGAAGGTGTGGCTCAGCGCGCCGCGCCACGTCACGTTTTATAGGCCCGGTGGCCGGTGCGGAGCGGTGACCCCTTCACTCAGCTGCCGCCCGCGCACACACGTGGCGTCCGGGAAGTCCGAACCTCTGCCTGCGAACTCACTGGTGTGGGGCGCTGCCTTCTGTATTTCTGCTGCTCGCCAATCCACCACATCATAAAATCTTCGTTACAGCAACTTAAGATTGCCTCCGTTGAAAAACGTTCAAATGTGTGTGAATTCAACTGCTGATGTCATCAGTCCCTAGACTTACGCACTACTTAAACTAACTTTAACTAACTCAGGCTAAGAGAAACACCGGCGGGAGGGGCCGCGCAGTCCGTGGCATGGCGCCTCAAACCGCGCGGCCACTCCGCGCTGCTTACTTCCTTTGAACACAACAAGAGTGCAGTGAAGTTGCTCACAGAGCGGAGACTACCACTTCTAGCTACATCTGTTACGTATCTAATGATGTGACCATACTAATATCTCTCTTACCCCTCGTATGCCTCATCCTCTTGTGCACGTCAATTCTGGTTAACAGAACGTTCAATCACGCACTAATTTGTCATGTTTGTGTGAAGTGTCCGCATAGCGACTAGCTCTGATACTGACCAAACACAGGGTGGGCAAAATTAAGACTGGCCCAGAAAAATATTTCATGCCCCTTAAGGTAGGCAACACAGCTTACATCATCTATATCCGGAGTGCATAAGCAAAATATACAAACTGAGTAGTCGATGTGAAGATAGGCAACATCAAGGATGATCTGAGCTCAGGAGCGCCGTGGTCCCGTGGTTAGCGTGAGCAGCTGCGGAACGAGAGGTCCTTGGTTCAAGTACTCCTTCGAGCGTAAAATTCTATTTTTTATTTTCAGACAATTATCAAAGTTCAGGCACTCACACATAATCAACTTCGCTCTCCAAAATTCCAGGACATGTTCAGATTTGCTTGGACATATGCAGAATTTGACGGTCTACACACGGAAAAATTTGAAAACGTTAAAAACATATGTTTTGACAGAGCACAGGGAAAAGTGTGCGACTGTGAAACTGTTGGATACATTTGTTGCAGTTTATGTGACAAACTCTTATGTTTTCATCACTTTTTTGGGAGTAATTCTCACATCCACAAGAAAACCTAAATCGGGCAATGTAGGAGAATCTTTTTACCCATTCGCCAAGTGTACAAGTTAGGAGGGTCGACAACATATTCCTGTCATGTGACGCACATGCCCTCACCAGTGTCGCATAGAATATATCAGACGTGTTTTCCTGTGGAGGAATCGGTTGACCTATGACCTTGCGATCAAATGTTTTCGGTTCCCATTGGAGAGGCACGTCCTTTCGTCTACTAATCGCACGGTTTTGCGGTGCGGTCGCAAAACACAGACACTAAAGTTATTACAGTGAACAGAGACGTCAATGAACGAATGGAGAGATCGTAACTTTGCGAAAATAAAGAAAAACTTTTCACTTGAGGGGAGACTTGAACCAAGGACCTCTCGTTTCGCAGCTGCTCACGCTGACCACGGGACCACGGCGTTCCTGAGTTCAGATTATCTTTGATGTTGCCTATCTTCGCATGGACTACTCAGTTTGTATATTTTGCTTATTTTTTCATAGTTCCACACAACTTCTTCCTGTTTTCTCGACTGATCAGTGTTCAGTTTTTCAAAGCCTATTCACTGTGCAAACTTATAACTAAATCTGAGGGGGGGGGGGGGGGGCGATGGGGCGGTTCCCTTGTAAGAATCGAAATAAAATATTTTATAGTTTTTTAGTCGGAGATAGTTGGCTAAAATCCAAACGCCATGGTGTAGTGGGAAGTGGGAGGGTCAAAGACGGTGTTTCAGCCTATCTCAGCCGACGCCTGGAAGTTTGCGAAGCCGGGTGTCGTGCGTGGCGGCTGGAAAGACAGCGTAAATGACGGACCGCTACAGGCGGGGCGGAAGCGTCTTGCGCCGGAGTGACGTGTTGCCGCTTATCAATCAAAATCGCGACCGACGGCGCCTCCCGCAGTCAATCAATCTTGCCATTAATAAATCATTTCGCCGAAGGGGTGTGGGGCGGTCGCGACGCCGGGCCGCGCCGCCGCCTCCGCCGCCGCCAGCGGCACTGGTCGGCCTGACCAGACGCCGCCACCGTCCATCAGTCGCCGCGCGGACGCCGCCGGCCATAACCGTCAGGCGTGACGGACGCGCCGGCCGCGACGCCAATTGGCATTTATTCCTGATACACAGGCCGCCCCCAGTTCGCTCCCTGAGCTACGGCCCGCGGTCCGCGAGCCGCGCAAACTACGGCGCCGTCCAACCGTGTTTTACTCGCTCGCCGGTCACACTTATCACCACTCTACTTTTGTCCCAAACAACTACGTTTTATATTTTCATGTTAACCCTCCCACTCCTCATTATCACACTTTTTATCCTGTCTCTTCCTCCCTCCCTGCCCCCCTCTCTTAGATGGTAGTGATGCTCACCAGGTAGGAAATAAAGATGATACACCACGACGAGTGCGGTCTGAAAAGTTCTCGGCCTCGCCCGTAGATAGCAGCACTAAATGCATGACTTTTTTCACCCTCGCTAGAGCTTGGCGCAACCGGCGTCTAAGACAATGAGTTGCGAAACTTCCGCAGTTTTTCTACAGCTAATGCAGCGCTGCTAAGCGTCTAGTCTGTATAAAATAAATAAAGTAAGAGCATATGGGCTATCAGACCAATTGTGTGATTGGATTGAAGAGTTCCTAAATAACAGTACGCAGCATGTCATTCTCAATGGAGACGTGTCTTCCGAAGTAAGTTGTGCCGCAGCGAAGTGTCGTAGGACCGTTTCTATCCACAATATACATAAATGACCTTGTGGATAAAATCGGAAATTCACTGAGGCTTTTTGCGGATGATGCTGTGGTATATCGAGAGGTTGTAAGAATGGAAAATTGATCTGAAATGCAGGAGGGTCTGCAACGAATTGACGCATGGTGCAGGGAATGGCAATTGATCCTCAATGTAGACAAGTGTAATGTACTGCGAATACATAGAAAGAAATACCATTTATCATTTAGCTACAATATAGCAGGTCAGCAGCTGGAAGCAGTTAATTCCATAAATTATCTGGGAGCAGGCATTAGGAGTGATTTAAAATGGAATGATCATATAAATTTGATCGTCGGTGAAGCAGATGCCAGAGTGAGATTCATTGGAAGAATCCTATCAGAATATTGCTCACCATTGGGAAATCCGTACTAGATAGGGATGATAGAAGAGATAGAGAAGATCCCACGGAGAGCAGTGGGCCTCGTTACAGGATCATTTAGCAATCGCGAAAGTGTTACAGAGGTGATAGATGAACTCCAGTGGAAGACTCTGCAGGAGAGACTCTCAGTGGCTCGGTACGGGCTTTTGTAAAACTTTCGAGAACATACCTTCACCGAAGAGTCACGCAGTATATTGCTCCCTCCTACGTATATCTCGCGAAGAGACCATGAGGATAAAATCAGAGAGATTAGAGACCATACAGAGGCATGCCGACAATCTTTCTTTCCACGAACAATACGGGACTGGAATGGAAGGGAGAACCGATAGAGGTATTCGAAGTTCCCTCCGCCACACACTGTCAGATGGCTAGTGGAGTATGTATGTAGATGGAGATGTAGATGTAGAAAAGCATTGAGGAACGATACGAAGTGGACAAGCACTTTGAAGTGTGGCGCTTTTAACAGAAGCAGAAATCAGAAAAATAATCCAGAAACATTAGTTTTTTGAATTCCAAAAGATGCTAACCAAATAGTGAAGTCTTATTATGAATACGAAATGCTCATTTTAGTATGGTTAGTTACACTTCTCACGCATGCAAGATAGTGTTTAACATTACCATTCACTCATAGTGTGCTCAGAACTTTTTCTCGTTATGTGGATGGCAAAATTTTAACCAGCTTCTCATGATGCTGCTACTGTGTAAATGTCTGTGTTCCGGCGTAAAGTCAAGCGCCGGCGCTCCGGTCAGGAACGTTAAACCGGAGAGGGCTGTGAACAAGATGTCAGCGAATAGAACGCTGACTGACCGCTCTCTAGGATGACAGCGATACAGGCTACAGCAGCGGACAGCCCAGTTGAAGACCGCCAATTGAAGTCTAGCCGTTCTACGAGCTCTACAGCAGCGACTTAGGAACTGTATAATTTCACTTGTATTAGACATTGTCCATACTGATGAGATTTCTTATTTTGTCTGTCGCCCATTGTTTGCGACACATCATTGTAAATCCTCAAAAGTTAAGCATTTTCACTTAACTTACTGTAATAAAGATTCATTATTACGGTTTGCTTGAATTGTTGTGTAGCGATCCGAGAAAGCAGGTTTCCTAGGCATCCCATATTCGACAAGTAGATAGGACACAACAGTCTGAACGTGTCATGAAAGCGAATAAGCAAGTAATTACTGTGGTCTTGCATAAACTGCGAAGAAATTGTTAAAAATAGCAGTCAATAACAAAGTTCATGAAAGCAAAGAAAAGAAACCTCAGTCCGAACAGGCCTCGAAAAACCCAAGAATGTCGACTAATCACCGTGTCATCCTCAGCCGATAGGCGTGACTGGATGCCGATATGGAGGGGCATGTGGTCAGTTTCCATGACCGGAGAGGCTACTTCTCAACCAAGTAGTTCCTCAAGCAGCCCGCTTGCCAACATGCTTGGAAGACCCCGATGGTCACCAATTCAAGCAAAACCTGACTGCGTTAACTTCCATGATCTGGCGAGAACCGGTGTTACCACTGTTGTAAGGCCGTTGTCAGGAAATCAGGAAAACGTTTTGAAGTGCATTTCAGTATCCGCATACAAACGAAGAGATACTTGTTAATAATTTAAGGACAGTGTTAAAACGTTTTGTTGTGCATTACTCGCCTAACCAATTACAACTGGCGCAGAGCATCAGAAAGTACGATCCAAGAGCGTTGATACTCATGGTCTGTTCCATCAGATTACAGTTCATTTCTTGTCAAATGATTTTTGATGAATAAAACACCGCTCAGCTACTGCGAACCGTATGTAAATATTGAACTTAAATTTTATTACTGTACGTTGACATTAGCAAGGAGGCAGAATATTAGTTTAGTTATATTTGTTTAATCGTAATGGAAAAATTACTGGTCTGTTTGTAACTGGGAAATAAGGGAGTGACAGCATTAAATACTGCAAAATTACGGTTTATATCATACCACTCTATTGTTACTACAGGCCAGCCGCTTGCAACACTAGCATCGATGTAACTGCCAAAATGCTGCTGATTTTTTTTTTTTTTTTTGTCCAATAAAGTTTCACGACTGTCGTAGACTGTGATACAACTTTCGACAGACTCCATTTGAAATTCTGAGTCGTCTGGCCAGTAGTTGGGCAGTGGTGGAACCCTTGAAAATGGAAAAATGCAGAAACGAGAAGAGGTATAACGTTTTTTTTCTTTGTAAAAGAAGGGATTACGCCAACTGAAATTCATTCCAGATTCATAAACATGTTTGGTGACTGTTCAGTTTCCACTGTGGAGAAATGAGCCGCCGAACGGAAACGAGATTGTGAAAACGTCAGAAATGAGCGACGTAAACGACTTCCGAAAAGTGCAACGACACCAGACATCATCGAAAAAGTGGACGATATGGTCTTGGAAGACCGGCGTACGAAGGTGAGTGGAATTTCCCAGAATATAGGGATTTCAAAGGAACACGTTTGCTAGATTTTACATGAAGAATTGCACATCAGCATTCTTCGCGCAAAATGGTTCAAATGGCTCTCAGCACTATGGCACTTAATATCTGAGGTCATCAGTCCCCTAGAACTTCGAACTACTTAAACCTAACTAACCTAAAGACGTCACACACATCCATGCCCGAGGCAGGATTCGAACCTACGTCAGTAGCGGTCGCGCGGTTCCAGACTGAAGCGCCTAGAACCGCTCGGCCACATCGGCCGGCCGCGCAAAATGGGTGTCGCACCTGCTTACGACGGATCAGAAACGAACTCACATGACAGATTCAAGACAGTGTTTGGTGCGTTCTCATAAAAACAAAAGTGATATTCTTTCTCTTTATGTGAAAATGAGTGAAATTTGAATTCGCCACTGCACGCCAGTATGACCAATCGAAACAACTGGCAGCAGCCTGCTCTTCAACTCCAAAGAAAACAAATATCATATTATCAACGGGGAAGCGCGTGATATTGGTGTTCCGCGATGCGAAAGGAATTGTGTGAGTTGATTGTCTTCAGAAAGGTAAAACAATGACAAGGAAATATTGTTCTGTCCTTGTAAAACACCGGTTCTAGGCGCTCAGTCCGGAACCGCGCGACTGCTACGGTCGCAGGTTCGAATCCTGCCTCGGGCATGGATGTGTGTGATGTACTTAGGTTAGTTAGGTTTAAGTAGTTCTAAGTTCTGGGGGACTGATGACCTCAGAAGTTAAGTCCCATAGTGCTCAGAGCCATTTGAACCATTTTGTAAAACACCGGGATGCAAAAATTCGAGAAAAGAGACCAGGGAAGAGACGTCGTTTGAACTACGAACTGTGTATGTCGATTTGCATGATGACTATGCTGTAGAGGCATCACCACCTCTCCCACCTTCTATGTTAGAAAAATGTTCAAATGTGTGTGAATTACTAAGGGACCAGACTGCTAAGTTCATCGGTCCCAAGACTTACACACTAATTAAACTAACTAACGCTAGGGACAACACACATACACCCATTCCCGAGGGAGGACTCGAACCTCCGGCGGGAAGGGCCGCGCAATCCGTGACATGGCGTCTCAAACAGCGCGTCCACTCCGCGAGGCTCCTATATGTGTCCCACTCCCCCTCCCCCTCCCCCGCTTTCCCAACTCTCCTGTCTACTCAAAGCAATATTATCTCCAGTACTTGGATGAGGAAGCAATGTCACACCTAATACTTAGTCGTGCAGCGATTCGAACGCAACGGAATTACTCGAATCTCTATCGTTAGTTGCTGAAGACTTCATTGTGCGAGCACCTGCAATTTTGGAAACGAAAACGTTACCACAGGATGTAATATGGCGATGCAGTACGTGGGACTGAAGCCACCTTACGCAATCCGTGTGAGTCATAATGCCCCGGCAGGCGGCGCACGAGAACACGCGTACCTGTCCCGCGGTAACAATCAGTAGTGACCTGCCGGGGGAGCCCAGGTTAATATTCTCGCAGCGAAAGGTCAGTCAGCCCATTACCCGCAGCCTGCGTGACCCGAGGGGCTGTCTCCGGCCAGATTGAATCGCGCCACCGTGGCCGACGCGCCAGCGGATGCGTACCGAGATGCCATCTCCGAGGAAGGCACGCGAGTCGCCTATCGTGTCAGCAGGTGCCTTGTTCTGCCACCTTGATACTGTGATGTGCGCGCAGAGAGCGTCGAAGCTTTGCTAGAAACTGTTTGCGTAACTCTGTCAAGCCAGTGTTATCTTTTAGTTAGCGCCGTGCTTACTGTTGCTGTGGAGTAGCACCGCTTGCCCATCTTGGTGTACCACTGTGGCTGAGCGCTAGCTTACCTGTCCACCGCTGGAGAACGCCGCTTGCATCATCTTCGGCACTTCCGTGGAAGTTTCGCCTGCCAGATGACGGCTCAGAGCTGCACTAAGCGGTGTGCTAAACACATCTTCCTCCAACCCAGATGTCCTGACAATTCCTCATATACGAACGATAATAACGTTGCTGGTCGCCTCTCATACCAGCCTGCACTCTGCACACTGGTATCATCATTTTGTCCGCAGCTCATGGTCGTGCGGTAGCGTTCTCGCTTCCCACGCCCGGGTTCCCGGGTTCGATTCCGGGCGGGGTCAGGGATTTTCTCTGCCTCGTGATGACTGGGTGTTGTGTGATGCCCTTAGGTTAGTTAGGTTTAAGTAGTTCTAAGTTCTAGGGGACTGATGACCATAGATGTTAAGTCCCATAGTGCTCATAGCCATTTGAACCATTTTGTATCATCATTTCCGTTCAGTAACAAACGGAAAGAACCCAATGGTGTCTGATTACAAGATGAGCACGTCACATCGTCTATATGCGTATTTAGGGGCGATATGAAATGAGACGACCACGTAAACTCAGCACTAAGGAAGGTATACTGGAGACCTAGATCAGTTGGAAGGCTTACAGGGAAATGCAGTGCGTCTATAAAGGAAATGCTACCAATTCCAGAGTATTTTTCCAGCGTTTGGAGTCCTTAACAAGTAGGTATGACTATATAAGGTGTCCCAGGAGGAAGGTCAATATCCAGGGATATGACAGAAACGACCACTCGAATAAAAAAGGTCTACTAAACATGGACTCTAAAATTCACAGCTTAAGAGTTACGAGTACTTATTCACTTTCGACACTGTGAAACAAATCTCTTCTACTGCAAGTTCTTTACTTTCCATATTTTGAGAGTAGGTAACATGTACCAAAACAAAAAAGTCAAGTAAACATGTGTTCTGGAATCGATAACTTAGGAGCTATTGACAAACACATCTCTTCTACTGAACAACTGCTCAGAGCGCTTAAGGTCAGCATTTTAGAGCCCATGTTGACTTCACAATTTTTTCTTATTTTGGCCCATACTACTTCCTCCCAAAATATGGAAAGCAAAGAGCTCGCACTAGATGAGATTTGTTTCACAGAATCGAAAGTGAACTGCTCAAGTTCTTAAGCTATGCATTTAGACCCCATCTTTAGCAGACCTTTTTGATTCGAATGGTCGTTTCCGTCATATGCCTGAATATTGACCTTTCCGTCTGAGACATCCTGTATGGATCAAGTAATTATGATCGGAATAGGAGGGTTTAAAACACACGGAAGTGAAACACGGATGCTCAAGGAACTTAAATGGGAATCTGTGGATGAAAGGCGATTTAACTGTCGCGAAATTCTGTTTGGTAATATTAGAGACCGGTATTAGAGGATGACTGTACGACTGTTCTGTTGCCTACATCCTATTCCCTGTTTCGGATCATGATAATAATAATATGACGGTGCGTGTAGAGGTGTGTAAACAGGAATTTTTCTTGGAGATGTAGTCCTTTCGTGCAACTAAATCAAAGTGCCATACGCATTCGGCTTTTTTATATTTCCGAAGCACATTCAGTACCCTGTAATACATTTTTATTTTACATGTACAGTAATTACCTCATATAATGATTTCAGATTTTTTGCTGTATTAGTTTTTTGTTGGTGTTCTCTTATTGTTAGGTGAGAAACAACTTTTGGAGCGCAAGTCTCGTAAGCTTAAAGTGCTGGTCGGTTCTGCTTACGATTTTGTTGTTTTATGTTTCATACTGAAATTTTACTTGGTTGGCATGCGTACACCAGGATGTTTTATTTTCGGCGATGTCGAATACATTTCAGTTGATCACTTCACTTTTGCTGTGTGTTGGTTTTGTGTTTTTGTTTCATATAGTGTTACCAACTATCGCTGTGTGTTTTTCTATCGTTTTGTTTTTCTTATCGTGACTGTATCTAGTTTGCTACTCGTTTATTTTTTGTGTGTAGTATTGTGTCTAGTGGTGCTTACATTGGAAGAAGAGGTGGTTGTTTTTGGAAGGGGTCGCAACCCTTTTTCCCTCGCTCAATACACGAATAGAATACGACAGAAAATCGACAATATTGGCACCAAGCATCCTCCGCGAGGCACTGTAAAGTGGCTTGTTGAGCATATATTTAGATGTATTCGATCTTCGGCACATTCATGGAAGTTTCGTGTGTCGGATGACTGGACGGAACTTCAGTGAGCGGTGAATCAACTGTTGGCCGGACAGAGAAATTGGTGTGGGATGAAGGCATCACAGAATCCAGTGTAGGTTTCTGAAATACAACATTTCACCACTTACTCTGACTAGTTGAATTAAAACCTTTTTTATTTTCTATTACTCTACAGTTTTGGCTGTGTTCCCCTTTTTAAATGCGTTCGTAATTACAACCCATCAGAATGGTTCAAATGGCTCTGAGCACTATGGGGCTTAACTTCTGAGGTCATCAGTCCCCTAGAACTTAGAACTACTTAAACCTAACTAACCTAAGGACATCACACACATCCATGTCCAAGGCAGGATTCGAACCTGCGACCGTAGCGGTCGCGCGGTTCCAGACTGTAGCGCCTAGAACCGCTCGGCCACTCCAGCCGGCCAACCCATCAGAATGACCACACTTGGGTCAGAGTCTAAGAACTCTTTCAGTGTCATAGTGTGAGGTTAGCTACATTATCAGACTTCACAGTTCAAGCCATGACCGGCGAAGATGGTACAGTAGTTATCCAGAAATGGAAGTACTGCTTAAAAATTACCTACCCAAATGCATTTCGTGAAGTATATGTCATCTTCAATGGTACAAGTTTGTTTCCGAAACTACATTAAATCTAATAATGGGACTGTTCAGTTTGGCCTGCTTTGATCCATTTTTATGGCCTGATTGCATGTCCTGTTTTCGTTGTGTTGTACATCCTTGGTATGTTTCTTTAGTGGACTGTTTTTATGGGTATAGTTAGGGCAACTTTTTTCACTTCACTGTCACCTGGTAACTCGAGTTTTCACGCACAAAACGACGTTTAAGAAACGTCTTTAAGTAAAGGGCGATACGAGAGAGGAAATGGGTTTCTTCGGAGGGAACGAATTGCGGGCGACTACTTAGAAGATGGAATGAAGCTGTTCAGCGCGCTACGACTGCAAGAAGTGCATTAGCTCGATAGGAGGTGGAAGTTGGTAAGCGAGGATCGGCGACAGCTGTGGAACACTCGCATGATGATGGACATTCAAGAGGTTACTAGGGTATCGGGCACTTCAATATAGCCGTTTCGGCTACGTAGGAGAGTGGAGAAGAAATAATAGTGGGGAATGTAAAGGGGATGTGGTGAGAAGTTTGCGAGTGTTTGGCAGTGACAGCTGAGGGTCAAGAACGTGCAGCAGCAGGTGACACTGCGCCCTGAGAAGGGCCGGTGCCCTCTAATTGCGGGCGCCTGCGTGCTGCCGGCTAATGGCGGCGTTACTCAGAGATTGGGCCCATCCCTCAGTGGAATGACCGGCGCAGGCACGCGCCGCGGAGACGGATGGCGGCCGTTGTCCGCCCTGCTACAGCTCACTCGCATTGTGCGTGTACGCAAGCTCCGCTACAATTGAGGCGCGGCTGCGGAGGACCTTCCGTTCTTCCTGCTGCTCTCGCGAGAACTGCGATGCGCGAGGGGGCGTCGGCCTCGGAAGATACTTGTGGGCGAACAACCCACGGTTGACAACCACTGGTAGAAATGGCGGTGTGAGGTGGTGTCAGTCAAGTTTACCAGAACGCAGCAGACCACCAGCATTTGGTCACCTACATCTGCATCAACACCTGTACTCAGCGAGTCACCTTTCGGTATGTGGCGGAAGGCATTTCTGTACCACTGTCCTCACTCGGGAATGTCACGCGGGCAGAACGATTGTCGGTAAGTGAAGCATCCCCAACTCTCTTGTGGTTCCCTTTTTAGGTACTCCACGTCGACGTCTGCTCGTAGATACGTATTGTCGGAAGGTTTTCCGGCTTTACTTCCCCACGTGACAGCGACGACTCTCCGATTAGGTGCGGACCTTGTTTTGCTAGTACTGCGAGTCTTGTAAATATCGCTTTTATTTAGTAATTTGCCCGGCTAAAACTCTCCCCTTTTATGATTAAGACAGCCAGCGGCATCTTTCGGAGGGTTTGGGGACGTCAAAGAGTCACAAAAGTTCATATTAAGCAGTCCGTAAAACACGTAAAGGTTCACTTCAGTTAGCGTATTAGTTAATGCCTACGCTTTCCGCTAGATGGTGCTGACTTACTGCTGAATAGCTTTGGTTCCGTAAAACCTTTACTGATTGGTACTAGGTAAATGAAATAAGTACAACACTCTTGTATTTCACTTTCACTCTATATTCAAGGATTAAGATGGTGATGGATGATGGTCTATTTAAAAGGTTCCTAGCCTGGAGGAATCTAAATAGTCCGCAAATGCCGATATGCACGCGCTCTACGTCCGATTTGGCAACTAACGGCACACGACACTTTCAAAAGTCCACACGTTAATATCTGAATACCGGTACCTCTGAATTCACTCGTATCAGCAGATAATTTGAGTTTCTGTCGTCTATATGTCCGTAAAGTTCCAATCTAGCACTAAAGTCCTAAAATCCCCTTAATACTCCGTTGCTACCAACAGTCAGAGATCGTACACTACATCACTTTTAACCTCCGTAATATTCTGACAGTTTATCGTGAATCTTAACACGATAAAGTCCAATCTAATTATTGTCTCGCTGACTGACACGGGTTCCCCACCCTTTAACGAACAGTCAAGGAAAAAATGCGGCAATAATGACGATCAGGCCTCTTTATAGGTTTTTCATCACAAGAGTTTAACGTCACTGCCTTCTCCATGACGTAGCTTCCGTGGCTTTGCTCTACTTAGACGTTAAACTACTTGCTGATATGCTATAATTTTGATCTGCAATTACCGAACTCTCATTCTACACTATTTTCCCCTCTAAAAATTCTATTCTTAATTTTAAATTATTCTTTCTATAGCTTTTATCACTGTAAACTGAACCGAGGTGTTACATAAGCCTCCGTTCTAGCATAACCACTCTAATCTTGTCGTCACGGTCTTTTCGAGAAATGTGTGTGTGAGGAAGTAATACTTGGTGCCGCTGGAGAAATGGATAGTATTCAGGGCTCCGACAAGAACCATCTGTTTAATCAAACATCTTCATATACACATGTGCCCTATTCCGAACAGTTTCCGAAATACAACACATTTGATATACATTGTTGCTTATTTTCTGTATTATTCAGTACCTTGTCAGGTTTACACATGTGCACGTGTACAACAGTTTGTAAACATTACAACATTCGTTTTGCAAAGTATCGGCGGACGAACACAGTTAACCGATGATTCTCTGTGATACGCTCTCAGCGTCTCGCACTACTTCACTCACAACACACGATGGACAACTACGCATTCAACGGGCTAGTTTAATTACAGAAAGACATCTCGAGCACAGAGGCTGAAAGCAACGAGATAGCGGTTGCGCTAGATTAAGATGTCGAAGAGGCAGGGTAGATAAGACACTTAAGTACGCACCGCTAGCACAAAAACAAATGTACATTGTATGTGTTCCGCCTCGGAAATGATTCAGTATAGGATATATGTCCATATGTTTCAAGTGTGCGTTCCTGTCATATCCCAGATTTTTTGGTCACTCCTCCTGGGACACCCTGCATATCAGTTGACTGTCCGAGGTACGTACTCTCTCGACATTTTAACAGCAGATCGAACCGCGATGCACAACGCCACCCTTGCAGCGTCTGTCATTACAGTTGTTTAGCATCTCCGTGACACTAATAAAACGATCCTGTGACGAAGCTCCCTGCTCTTCTTTGGATCTTATTTCGTCTCTCAGTCGTATCTGCTAAGCGTCCCACAGCAAAGACCAAAAGTATGAGACGAACGGGGATTTTATAAGCTCGTGGGTGGAACACTCTGCTTGAGTATTCTTGTATCTTCCAATTACTTATGTTCCGGCGTAACGTCAAGCGCCGTCACCTCGGCAAGGAACGTTACAG
Organism: Schistocerca cancellata; assembly: GCF_023864275.1. Lineage (NCBI taxonomy): Eukaryota > Metazoa > Arthropoda > Insecta > Orthoptera > Acrididae > Schistocerca > Schistocerca cancellata. The sequence goes on from NC_064626.1 coordinate 238,069,813, forward strand.
CAAAGAGGTGAGAAAAAGTCAGCCAATAATACGCTGATTGACCCCTCTCTAGGACTACACTCTCTAGCGCCAGCTACACGAAGAGGACATAAGCGCTGCGCCGCCTGTCCGCGGCCCAATTGAAGTCTAATTGTATATACTGAAGAGATTGCTTATGTTTCATGTCGCCCTTTGTTTGCAGCATTTCGTTGCTCATTTATCAAAGTTATTTATTGTCATTTGTCTTACTGTAATAAAAATCTGTTAATTCGATTTGCTTGAATTGTTGTCTCGCGATATCAGAAAGCAGGTTTCCTAGGCATCCGATATTAGACGAATGGGCAGAACACAATAGTTCCACTTTAAAACACGCAGTACCTATATTCCCAGATATTTAACTCTTTCGAGATTAACACTGATTTTACACATATTTGAAAAGTAACCGTTGACTACTGTTTTCTGTTTTGAGCAGTGTTACACTTTCTCTAACAAAAATAGGTAACGGGTGGGTAACCGTAGCCCTCGTCCGTGGACCTGAAGTCGATAAATTTGCAGGGCTAGAAAATTTTAACAGCCGTGACGTCATCGCTTATCGGACATTTCACATCGCAGAGATCTACAATAGAGATATTGGTAAATCATATTACTTGTCGTCGATGCTGTTGGTTCCGAGGACTAGGAATCATCGTAAAATAAATGAATCACAATCTGTGTCAGTCTGGGTAAAAGGTGAGAAACGCAAATAACCCATGCAAATTTTCATCCCAAAATTAGAAGATGGGTTTGACGTATCACATGCCATTTTTTTAACTACGTAATTTGCTGCAACATATACGTCCCATTAAGTAAAATAGTATACAAACCAGCTGAATACTGCCTACTGTAGTAATACTTGTAAACAATGTCTGTAATTGTAAGGAAACACAGTTATTCACCTCATAAGTTCTTGCAACGGAAAAGAGGGTAATTTGATTTGATTTTTGTGAAAGAGTTGTAATGTGTTAGGTATAAAGACACGCCGCCACCACTTAATCGATCACAACCTTCTATGTATCCAACCCATGGTCTGTAGTTTTCTTCTGCAAGCTGCGAAAGCTTGTCGCTAGATGGTATCACTAGAGAGACAGATATGGGAGACACATGTCCCAACGCTCAAAACTGTCTATTCTTTAGTGGGACCTAAGTGTCCAGCAACCACGAAGTGCAAGCGACTGCTTCCAGCGGTTGTTCGGAGATCGTGTATTCATTCTGTGACCGGTCTTTGGGCCTACTCATTTGCAATACGTCACATTTGTTTACGTTGGGTGGTTGATACGTTTGTTTCCAAGGTTGGCAACTATACGAAGAGCAAAAGTAGCGGAAATTAGGTGTTTAAGAAGCTCAGTAATATGCTTCTTCCAGTTCGAGTTTTCATTGCAATGTAAACCCTGAAACTTCGAGGATTCTACCTTACTTACTGACTTTTGCTCCTGTGCTACATCCATTGTTCGTATGACTGTGTGTTGTACAGAACTGAATGTAATGTGGTTTTTCAACATTTAGGGAGAGTCCATTTCCAGAGAACCATTTAATTTTTTTTTTTTTTTTTTTTTGTAAAATACCGTTTACCAACTCTTCTGTTGCTTTCTGTCTAATGGCATTTATTATAAGATGTTCCCAGTCTTAAGTTTCTCAGCTGTTCTGACTCCCTGAGTGCCCTTCAGACCATGCAACACTTGTACCCAGCGGATACGGTCGTCCAGAACATCCATGATGCCCTACTCCACCTGCAACGGCAGGGGAAGGAGGTTTCTTTCTGCTGGGTGCAAGGGCACATGGGTATTAGGGGAAACGAACTGGCGGATGTGGCTGCCAAAGATGCATGTTCCCTCCCTCACGTTGTTGAATGTGCCGTCCCCTTCCATGCTGTTACCTCCCTTTTGCGTTTTCGTGTTATGCGTCAATGGGAAGAGGAGTGGCTGGCAGTCGGTGAAAGTAAGCTGCGTTTGGTCAAGGCCACCACGCGGCCATGGCGTACGTCCTACCAGTGATGCAGGCGGGATGAGGTTCTCCTCACTCGTCTCCACATCGGGCACAGTCCCTTAACGCATGGTTTTTTACTCCGGTGGGAGGACCCCCCAATCTGCAGTGCTTGTGGCGTCCAGATTACTGTCCGCCACATTTTACTTGACTGTCCTTTATTCTCTGACCAGAGGGCGGTGGTTTCCTTGCCACCGGATTTGCCCTCTATTTTGCAAGACGACGCAACGACTGTGGTTAAGGTCTTACGGTTTTGTGTCCTGTCCAATTTGTTGCCTCGGATTTTAGGGAGAGGATTTTAATATGCTGCTGGGTGACTGGCTCACCCAGGTTTTTGGTAAGAGGTCCGCCAGTCACGATTACCTACTTGTTTCACTACGATTTCTGTTCTCTTTTCCTTATGTTTCCTTTCCTTTTTTAGTGCGTTTCTTCTCCTCTTGTTTTGCCTCTAAATATATGTGAGGATTTGGAACTGCCTCAGGTCTGTGTCTTTTACCCGTTCTCCTTGTTCACTGTCCGTCTTCGTCCCTTCACCGCATGTGTTCCTGTTTCTATGCGTTTGGGCGCTGATGACCATGCTGTTTAGCGCCCGAAAACGGCAAACCATACACACACACTTTATTATAAGACGTATCTTCTGCAAAAAGTGTCAATTTTGATTTTTGAATGTTAAGTGGAATGTCATTCACATATATAAGAATTAAGAGTCGACCCAAAATTGAACCCTGTGGGACTCCCCTACGAGCTAGATTACTGAGAGAGCCGAGGCAATCGGAGATTTTTCGTTTCTCATATTTCGTTGTGATATTACGGCAGCCGATGGTGGCCATTACTTGTACGAAGGCGTCGCGATGAGGGACGCGCGGACCGAGCAAAGCGCCACTAACCACGGAAAGCATCGCATCGCGACAAAGTGCCGGCGTTACGATCCGGATGCTGCCATAAATTGAGCACGCTCGCGCTTGCTTTTCTCTCTCGTGAGACACGCGATCTGCGTCCGCCGAGGCCCGCACCCACCCTGGCGGGCCTGCGCCGTCACGGCGGAGCCCAGGGGAAGGACCCTCGTCCGCGTGTATCGCTTAAAGCGACGCCCGCTGCAGCGGCGAAATCCTCGCCATATTAAATTTATTAAGCCGGCACTGGTGATGGGCCGACGGCTAAATGGCGGGGGCAAGCTCTCATTTAGCTGTTTACTCTGCAGCGCGCCGCGCCAGGCCTTAGCGCGGCACCGCGGCTGAAATTTCAGAAGTACTTCGCCGTCCCGCTACTGCTACGTTTACTGTACATCTCTCTTGTTTAAACTACTGCCGAAAAGTCCAACTTAGCTGCTGCATTGTGACGATTTTGATTTAAGCTTCTGCCGCGAATCTTTATCGCTCGAAGTGGGTCGAATGGTGTTCGGCCCAGACGAAACAGATATGAAACCCATCAGCAAAACATACACTGCCTGGGAAGCGTTAGTACACCCTTTCGGGGGTTTCCAAATCACTTAACCCTAGGACGCCCAAGCCTTTTTTTCCAACTTGGATGCCTAAGGGAAGGGGGGTGAGGTTTTCGGCAAGCCCACAGGTATTAAATAAGTTTACTGACGAAAAATTACAACTTTCAAAATGGTTTATGTATTTTAACTAAGGCATCGGTTTATAAATGCTGTTAATTGTTATAAATATTGGATTGAGTGAAAAAAAACTGACATATTACAATACAAAATACAGATGTGTTCATATACAATAGACTACTCTGAGTCCTCAACTTCAAGGCAAGAGACACGCTTCTCAATTTTTTCTGAATGCGTGCTACACACATGTTTATGACACTGTCCACTATACTGTTTTTGATTACTTAGATTGTTGTACTTCTGCTTCTTTGTTTTAGCTTTTCTTACACAAATATGGCACCGACCTTTCCCTGCAGGAGGCTGACGTGCTTCTGTTGTCACTTCTTTGATTTTCTTTTGTAGAATAGCCTCCATTGATTGAACAATTTGGTTACATAACCCTCTTGCATTGGCACTTCTTTCTTCTACCTGCAATTTTCACTAGTTCCATCCCAGCTTGCAGAAGATAAAGTTTCCGTTTGTTGTGTTTCTCTTCATTCCATCTTGGATGTTGCTGGATGAATGTGGTGGTTGCATTGATAGCACAAATGTCGATGAGAGAGTAAAATACAGATAGAGGCCATCTCTTTTTTCCCCTCTTGCAGGTGCACGTACGCGCCATTTGATCAATGGTATCAATTCCACCTTTACCGAAATTATAATATGCATTTATCTCGGTTTTATTCTTCTCTCCTCCAACAGTGCCTTTATCTTGGTGCATTGTTGACAACATCAGTAAGTTTTTACTTCGTTTCGTTTTTGCTGTGTAGGACACCAAAGTTACTGGAGGCCTACTTGTTGGGAACTGCACTAACTCACTGCAAGTTTACAAGATAAATAACAGCTGACTGACATCAACAATCACTTCCTCTGAAAGTAAACCGATTTATCTACAGCTACATCCATACTCCGCAAGCCACCTGACGGTGTGTGGCGATTGTTGTGAATATCAAGAATACCAACCAACAAGAAACTAACTTGCATTGTTGTAGAGATGAGAAATACGAAATCCTACTAAGGGAAATTTTCTATAGCATGGAAGCCTAAGGGGGGGTTTGTTGGACCCATAATAAGTTTATTTATTTTTTCTTTCAAAGCAGGAATTTTCTATAAAATATATTGACACTAATGTTTCATAAAATAGCTAACAAACAATAACTCAAAGGGAATATGTAGTATGAAAGTTACTTGGGCAAAAGCAGGGAGGGGACATAAAAAAATTGTGGGTTCAACGAACCCCCGCCCCCCCCCCCCCCTTAGGCATCCTAGGGTTAAGATGCGTTGTTACAACACTGTGTACGGAGTACATGAAGTGATTACATTTACAGGTCAATAGCACAGGCTGTTCTGAGGTACTAGGTATCGACCGATGCTGAAACACCCATTAGGACCCGGCGTAGACTCCACAGCCCACAATGCAGTTGCTGACTCTGGTATTCAGTCGATCTTACAAATGACAAATACTGTCCTGTGATACATTACCACACCCGCCCGACCTGTTTACCTACTTCTGTAAAAGTAGTTGGTTGACGATTCGTACCAGTCACCTCTCTTCCCATCGTAGCCCTCACGTGCTACATCTACATCTACAAGGATACTCTGAAAATCACATTTAAGTGTCTGGCAGAGGGTTCATTGAACCACCTTCACTATTCTCTATTATTCCAATCTCGTATAGCGCGCGGAAAGAATGAACGCCTATATCTTTCCGTACGAGATCTGATTTCCCTTATTTTATCATGGTGATCGTTTCTCCCTATGTAGGTCAGTGTCAACGAAATATTTTCGCATTCGAAAGAGAAATTTGGTGATTGGAATTTCGTGAGAAGATTCCGTCGCAACGAAAAACGCCTTTCTTTTAATGATTTCCAGCCCAAATCCTGCATCATTTCTGTGGCACTCTCTCCCATATTTCGCGATAATACAAAACGTGCTCCCTTTCTTTGAACTTCTCGATGTACTCCGTCAGTCCTACCTGTTAAGGATCCCACACCGCGCAGCAGTATTCCAAAAGAGGACGGACAAGCGTAATGTAGGCAGTCTCCTTAGTAGGTCTGTTACATTTTCTACGTGTCCTGCCAATAAAACGCAGTCTTTGGTTAGCCTTCTCCACAACATTTTCTATGTGTTCCTTCCAATTTAAGTTGTTCGTTATTGTAATACCTAGGTATTTAGTTGAATTTACGGCTTTTAGATTAGACTGATTTATCGTGTAAGCAAAGTTTAACGAGTTCCTTTTAGCACTCATGTGGATGACACACTTTTCGTTATCGATTGAAGACGAGTAGGGAGGTCGTGCTGGCCATGGAAATTGCTGCACGTCTTGCAGAGAACTTTGAGGCCCACGGGCAGTCTGTGGACAAGCACTACCCTGTTGGAAAAAGACGTCACCTTCTTGTTGCAACAACGGCAAAAGAATGGGTCTGGCAACATTTTGCACGTACTGAGCGCTGGTTAGCATCCCCTCCAGAGACACCAAAGCTGAACGAGAGCTGTAGCTTTTCGCACCCCAGACCACAAGACCTGGGATGGAGGCAGTCTATCTCGAACGAGTGCACTCTACGAGACAGTGCTCACCATTTCTGCGTCATACGCGCGAACGACCATCACTTACTTGCAGGCAGTATCTGCTTCCAGCGCTGAAGACCACAAAGTGCAATTCCATCTTCCAAATGATCCTCTGACGGCACCCGTCGATCCGTCCATGTCATTGCTGTGACGTTAGTGGAAGCCGGGCTAGAGATGCGCGTGCCCTTAGTCACTATGGGACTTAATATCTTAGGTAGAGCAGCGTAAATTGACGTGACAGAAGTCATGGGATAGCGATAAAAAAAATTAAATAAATAAAAATGGTTCAAATGGCTCTGAGCACTATGGGACTTAACTTCTGAGGTCATCAGTCCCATAGAACTTAGAACTACTTAAACCTGACTAACCTATGGACATAACACAGCCATGCCCGAGGCAGGATTCGAACCTGCGACCGTAGCGTTCGCGCGGTTCCAGACTGTAGCGCCTAGAACCGCTCGGCCACCTCGGCCGGCAGCGATATACACACATACAGATGGCGATAGTATATATCTATAAAGGGCGGAGCTGTCATTTGTACTCAGGTGATTCATTTCGGACGTGATTGTCACTGGACGACAAGAATTAACAGACTTTGAACGCGGAATGGTTGTTGGAGCTAGACGCATGGAACATTCCGGAAATCGTTAGGAAATTCAATATTTGGAGATCCATGTTGTCAATAGTGTGCCGAGAATACCAAATTCCAGGCACTACCTCTCACCACTGACAACGCACTACCCGACGGCCTTCACTTAACGACCGATAGCTTCAGCGTTTTCATGAAGTTCAGTGCTAACAGACAAGCAGCACTGCGTGAAATAATAGCAGAAATCAAGGGGGGGGGGGCGTACGACGAATGTATCCGGTACGACAGTGCAACGAAATTTGGCGTTAATGGGCAATGGCAGCAGACGAACGACCCCTGTCTTTATTAACAGCATGACGTCGTATGCATTGCCTCCCCTGGCCTCGTGACCTTACCGATTGGACCGCATACGACTGAAAAACCGTGGCCTGGTTAGATGAGTCACAGTTTTAGTTGGTAAGAGCTGATGGTAGGGGTCGAGTGTGGCTCAGACGCCACGAAGCCATGGACCCAAGTTGTCAACAACTAAACGTGCAAGCTGATGGTGGCTCCATAATGGGCGCTTTGTAAGTGGGATGAAATGGATTCTCTGGTCCAACTGAAGCGATCATTGACCGGAAGTGGTTAGGTTCAGATACTTGGAGACCAATTGCAGCCATTGATGGACTTCATACTGCAAAATAACGATGGAATTTTTATGGACGACATTGTACCATCTCATCAGACCACAGTTGTTCGCGGTTGGTTTGAAGAAAATTCTACACAGATCAAGTGAATGATTTGGCCATCCAGGTCGTTCGACATGAATCCCATCGAACATTTAAACACACACACACTCCGTCTTCATGCCACGAGTGGCCTACCGGGACCATCTGACCGCCATGTCATCCTCAGAGAAGAATGCGGATAGGAGGGGCGTGGGGTCACCATACCGTTCTCCCGGTCGTTACGATGGTATTCTTGACCGTAGCCGCTACTATTCGGTCGAGGAGCTCCTCAGTTGGCATCACGAGGCTGAGTGCACCCCGAAAAAATGGCAACAGCGCATGGCGGCTGGACGGTCACCCATCCAAGTTCCGGCCACGCCCAACAGCGCTTAACTTCGGCGAACTCACGGGAACCGGTGTATCCACTGCGGCAACGCCGTTGTCCCCATCGAACATTTATGGGACATAATCGAGAGCGTGCACAACATCCTTCACCGGCTACAGTTTCGCAGTTGCGGATGGCTATAGAGGGAACAAGGCTCAGTTTTTCTACAGTGGTCTTCCAACGACTTGGTGAGTCCATGCCACGTCGAATTGCTGCATTACACCGGACGAAAGGAGGTCCGACGCGATATTAGGAGATATCCCGTGACTTTTGTCACCTCAGTGTAAAGAGGATAGTGAGAGACTAGAATATCCAAGACAGTTAGTAAAAGATGTTTACGCGGTTGTTAGAAGGAACTGAAAAGATTAACGCAAGATAGGAAAATAGGGAGTGCGGCATAAAAAAAGTAGTAAGACTGATGATCACCGCTAGCTCAGCGCACAAAACAACTTGTGATGTATTGATGCGGTACATCCGCAGCAACTGGTACTTAACTGCTGCTGCTTAACAGCCGGCGAGGAGGGCGATCATGACGTGGTGCATGCATTGCGCTTAGCGTCTCCCCGGTATGTGAACAGGCGGGCGCGGGACCCCGGCTGCTGGCTGCTGTCCACTTGAGCCCGTTAATTGCGGCGCAGAGGTTTGCGCAGCCGACGCTACCGAGGCGAACAAACAGCCGCGCGCCGTTATGCCGGCTACTCGCGCGACTCTGCCGCCATCCGTAACGCGCACACCGACTAATGAGGACTAATCTGCAGCGGTGTGAGAACGCGAGTTTCGCTTTTAATGGACCGCTTGCAGGCTGGACAGCTATCGCCGTGATAGTCCGACGTGCTGTCAGGTTCGCGTTTCGGATCTGTTGTGAGGAGACCGACCCTTAATCGAGAATCGCACTTTTCATAAATAACTGCTACCGAGTCGCCTTTTGTGATGGTTCAATGTAGACTGGCGATGGCAAGGAAAGCGTTTCTGAAGAAGAAAAATTTGTTAACATCGAGTATAGAGTTAATGTCAGGAAGTTGTTTCTGAAAGTATTTGTATGGAGTGTAGCCATTTATGGAAGTGAAACGTGGACGATAAATAGTTTAGACAAGAAGAGAATAGAAGCTTTCGAAATGTGGTGCTACAGAAGAATGCTGAAGATTAGATGGGTAGATCACATAACTAATGAGGAGGTATTGAATAGAATTGGGGAGAAGAGGAGCTTGTGGCACAACTTGACTAGAAGAAGGGATCGGTTGGTAGGACATGTTCTGAGACATCGAGGGATCACCAATTTGGTATTGGAGGGCAGCGTGGAGGGTAAAAATCGTAGAGGGAGACCAAGAGATGAATACACTAAGCACATTCAGAAGGATGTAGGCTGCAGTAGGTACTGGGAGATGAAGAAGCTTGCACAGGATAGAGTAGCAAGGAGAGCTGCATCAAACCAGTCTCAGGACTGAAGACCGCAACAACAACAACAGCAACAACAGCTTTTATTTCGCCATAGTCGGTTTCAAGTTGCCTAGCGACTCGTGGTCAGATGGTACTTTGTTGTTATTGTTTGTAGCTTAGTGTGGGGTCGTTGTGTAGCTGTGGCATGACACAAAAATAGTGGCCAGATGCGAGTTGGAATCACGCGCTGTAAGTTCCGTACAAACTTAATTATATAATATAAAGTATCTTCATTCTTGGAATCGAGGATATTGAAGATTTGTACCTGTTATAGACGTTAATACTGGCAAGATACAGATCCTAAGGATTTAAAGACTTTTGAGAATGTTTTAATTTCATGTCTGAAGTCGGATAACAAATGAAAAGAAATGTTTTGTCGTATTTTGCAATTAAAAATTAAAAATTTTCAGCATTTTTCCTTAACTTGTAGTGTGAAATCTTTCTTCGTGACATATTTCATGATTCAACTTCAAGCGAAAGCTCCCTAAATGTTTTAAAGAGTAAGTTTGCGAGTGTTGAAATATGTGACAGACATGACCATATCTTCTGATTGCATTGGCTTAGACGCGGTGGTCTAGCGGTTCTGGCGCTGCAGTCCGGAACCGCGGGACTGCTACGGTCGCAGGTTCGAATCCTGCCTCGGGCATGGGTGTGTGTGATGTCCTTAGGTTAGTTAGGTTTAAGTAGTTCTAAGTTCTAGGGGACTTATGACCTAAGATGTTGAGTCCCATAGTGCTCAGAGCCATTTGAACCGTTTGAACCATTGGCTTAGAAGATTTAAATTTATACATCACCGAAGGACTGTAGAGCTCAGTCAACTTGATACGTCAACCTTTTCGTGAGAGAAATGGGGCATAACACACAGAGAGACAGACTAACAGTTGCCGGACGCTGTGACTGACCAAACTATTGCTCAGAATTAAAAAAAAAAAGTGAATAAACAGGGGTTTTATGATTCTTTTACTGTTTCTGTGTTATAGAACGCACCTATTTTTTTTTAAAATACGAAATGGCCCATTTATATATTTTTCTTACAATTTTATTCTGAATGCCAGCCGTGGTGGCCGAGCGGTTCTAGGCGCTACAGTCTGGAACCGCGCGACCGCTAAGTTCGCAGGTTCGAATCCTGCCTCAGGCATGGATGTGTGTGATGTCCTTAGGTTAGTTAGGTTTAAAGTAGTTCTAGGTTCTAGGGGATTGATGACCTGAGATGTTAAGTCCCATAGTGCTCAGAGCCATTTCAACCATTTGATCTAACAGTCTAACGACAAATGCCAATTTTTTCATGTGATATAATTAAAAATTAACAATGTTTGGATTTTTTCCTTTGGTTGTAGTGTAAAACCTTACCGCTTGGCACATTCATGATTCTAGACCAACGGGAAGTATCCTGTAGCTCTTGATGAATGACTTTTCGAAAATGGTTCAAATGGGTCTGAGCACTATGGGACTTAACTTCCGAGGTCATTAGTCGCCTAGAACTTAGAACTACTTAAACCTAACTAACCTAAGGATATCACACACATCCACTCCCGAGGCAGGATTCGAACCTGCGACCGTAGTAGTCGCGCGGTTCCACACTGAAGCGCCTAGAACCGCTCTGCCACTTGGCTGGCTGACTTTCCGAGTATCGAAATATGTGACATAAATGGCGGTATATTTTCATTGCATTAACTTAGAAACTTCAGTTTTTTCATATCATCAAGGGACTGTAGACCGAACTGAATGACATAAATTTGAACTTGATCGTCTACTCGTTCCTGAGGAAACGGTTTTTTAACAATCGGACAGACAGATAGACAGACAACCGGCCAACAAAGCGATCCTAAAAAGGTTCCATTTTTACAGACTGAAGCACCGAATCGTGAAAACGAAACAAGTACTTAGTGAATGTGCGGAGGTATCAGGAATTATTTATATCATAAGGTCGGCGTGAATTCATTACTTTACAGTTATTTGTATCTATGGTCTTAATGACGGAGTACTTGTCCACCTATAATTGCTCTTCCATCGATACCGTCCAGCGACGCAGAAACGAGATACCTATGGGTATTGGACATAAACATGGTAACACCAAAAACACGTTACCATGGCTAATGCGGTGTAGGGAAACCCTTGGCATTGAAAACAGTTCCTTACAGATCCTGTATGATTTTCACAGGAATCTTATGTCGCTCTCCCTGCAAAATATTGGCAAATTTAAGTAATGATGATGACGGTGGACAGCGATCACGCAATCCTCTCTCCAAGGTAAACCACAAACGCTAAGTAATATTGATATCTGGTGATCGCATGGCCAGGGGTGATGCGAAAATTCAGCCTCGCGCAGGCCCAGTGCTGGGCTACGCAAGGAGTGCGAACAGGCCCACTGTGGTCTTGGGAAACAGCACTACGACTTGGAAAAAAAAAATGGAACTGGAAATGAGCGTATGGCATCATTGGCGAGGAGGTCACTACTTGGGAAAGTTCGGTCTCCAAGTGCAAGGCTTATTTCATTCGACGCCACATTGGGCCACTTGCTCGCCGGTGATGAGGATGAAATGATGATGAGGACAACACAACACTCAGTCCCCGCGCGGAGAAAATCTCCAACCCGGCCGGAAATCGAACCCGGATTTTTGAAAGCACTGTGCGTTGCATAAAACTGATAGGTGGAGGCGGCTCAATTAGCCTGTTAAACAAATTAATTTGTTAAAACACCTTCGTATGTAAAAAGCTACATTTTGTTGTATGGCCCAAAGAACCTGCCACTTTTCTTAACAGCTCGAACATTAAGTCTTGCAAGATCATTTCTTGCTATGTGTCGTTTTGGCTAGAAATTTTTTCGCCATATACGCCAAAAGATATGTTCAAGTAAAGGTTTTATACAGTTATACACTATTTCAAAACCATCAAAAAAAGGTTTTACGCTGTAAGTGCCCCATTCTAGCTGCCATTCACCTATAACTTTACTGATCTAGGTTCGTTAAACTTGTATCATGTGTGGGCGTATACAGAGAGCTGTATAATATAGTGTTAGTCTTATTTCATACTTAGAATATAGGATTCACCTGCGTTAGTAGTCATCAGTTCTAGTTCATCACCTAGCTTGCGTCAGTAGATGATGATGATGATGATGAGATGATGATTTTTAGTTTGTGGGGCGCTCAACTGCGCGGTTATCAGCGCCCGTACAAATTCCCAACCTGTGCTCAGTCCAATCTCGCCACTTTGATGAATGATGATGAAATGATGAGGACAACACAAACACCCTGTGATCTCGAGGCAGGTGAAAGTCCCTGACCCCGCCAGGTATCGAACCCGGGGCGCCGTGCTCGGGAAGCGAGTACGCGACAGCGAGACCACGAGGTGCGGACTGTGTAAGTAGAAGTACTCCCCTCTGGAAGCAAACACGGTGGAGGTATTTGGTAGTCGCACGTGTGGAGCTGCACGCGTTACGCCGCGCCCGGGTCCGTGGCGAGACGGTGATGTACTGTCTTTTACGTAACGCGTCTCCTGCCGACGCAATCGATACTCGGCCGTCACGCTGGAGCCAGGCGTGTCATCAGGTTTTGACAATTTTTCTGCCGCCCGCCGCGCGCGCCCGCGAAACTCAATTAAACAGTCTAACATGTTTGCCTTGCCATTGTCCGCGACGCTCAAGAACAGCGCCGTAATTTGCATAGCCTTATTATTATACGGGCGGGGCACGGAGCTGAGGCGGGCAACGCTTCGCGCCCAGCCAGCCGCGGGCTAGGGCGAGCGGCGGACGCGCGGTGGCCAACATATTTCACTCACAGGTGGGCGACAGGGCTTCACGTGCAGGAAAGACACCTCGCTAATTAAAATGTCTCGCCGGGTTTATTCTCGGCGGCAAATCGTCGCCGGACAGCGCCGCGCCAGGCGCACAGCCTCTGTAATTAACGCACGGCATCCACTGTGCCCCGCGAGCCGAGCGCCGCGACAAATGATAAAAACTCCATTTCTTTCCCCCCCGCCACGTATAAACATAATTAACAGTAAATTGCCGAGTGCAGTGAAAGAAAAGCGCAGTGCGCGAGCCGCGGTGCGAGTACTTGTACTTTCTGGCGCCTGTTCTTTGTAACTGTACGAGTCTGTTGATAGTATTACTTCGTTCGTTTACGACAGTCATTTTCATTAGCAGTCGTTGCAACCCTTCTTATGACGTCTCTTGGAAAGCTTACGTAGGAAATGCAGCAATCACTCTGTTTGAATTAACTACTTTAACAAGATAAGAGTTATTGTATGAATGTGCGGTGTCTCGAGGCGCAATGAATCTACAGCCTTCAGCGCGGACGCACATTTACGTTCGACCTTCAGTGGGAATCTAAAATCAGAGAGCATGGAGAACATGGACGGGGAACTCCAGATAGGTGGCACTAGATAGGAATTTGAGTTGGCTGGGAACGTGCCGAGATAGTCCGCACATTTGTGCTAAACAATGTGTCCGGGTGACGTAGTGGTTAACGCAACGGCCTTATAAGCGGCTGGCATGGTGTCTCAGCGTGTTCGGTCAGAGGGTTAGCTGCCTTCTTGATTAAGAAAACTGAGTGAATGGAGTAACGGTGAACTTGAACGGATGTCATGGGATGCCCGCCCCGAAAAAATGCAATGGACAATAACGAACAAAATGAGATTAAAAAAAAAATCAGGAGATTCCAGGTTCGATCCCCAGTCCAGCATATATTTTAACCCGCCGCCGCCGATTCCGCATTGAGTCCCGATGCACCTGATATCATTAGTTCCTTCCGTTTTCTTTCCTTTCCTTCCTCCCCCCTCCCACCTTCAATTTACATAAAAGGTAAGAGAAAGCTTCTCCGCATGCAGTTTTGCTTTGCGCTGTCGTGGGCAAGTGAAACTTCACACGACACCTGTGAGCTTGTAAGTTCTTTCATGTCGCTCCTAGTACTTGTCTCTGTCAAGATCTGCTCAGATTCTAAATCTATATTTTGTAAGCCACCATACAGTGTGTGGCAAATTCATCTGCTCTGCTACCACCCACACCCATCCCTTTGCTATTGAATTTGAGAATGGTATGCGGGAAAATTTTTTTTCGGTACCGCTCTGTTTGTAGGTCGATTGAGACTTGACGTCAACGGAACGAAAGGCGACATCTCCGTCAAATGATGACGTTTCTACACTAGACAGAACACCAATCAGTATTCCTTCGCGTAGTCCACAGCTCGTGGCCTAGTGTCTAGCGTTGCTATCTCTGGATCACGCGATCCCGGATTCGATTCCCGGCGGGGTTGGGGATTTTCTCTGTCCAGGGGACTGGGCGTTTGTGTTGCCCTCACCATTCGTGAAAGTGGATAGATTGGACTGTGTACAGATTGGGAGTTTGTACGGGTGCTGATGACCGCGCAATTGAGCGCCCCACAAATCAATCAGCATCATCATCATCATCATCATCATCATCATCATCATCATTATCCTTCGCTTAGCCCAAGACCGAATGGTGAATGTGAGGCTATGAGCTGCATTCCGTAATATGATAGGTGTCCCTGAAATGTTGCAACAAACTTCCTGTATACCGAAAAACATTGGATATTTTAGAGGGTTCCTGGAAAAAAAAAAGATGAACAGCAGATGGATGGTTCAAATGGCTCTGAGCACTATGGGAGTTAACTTCTGAGGTCTTCAGTCCCCTAGAACCTAGAACTACTTAAACCTAACTAACCTAAGGACATCACACACACCCATGCCCGAGGCAGGATTCGAACCTGCGAACGTAGCAGTACCGCGGTTCCGGACTGCAGCGCCAGCAGATGGAAACCTATGTTCGAGAACGACATCTACCGAGGCAACAGAGTATCGCATTTATAGGAGACAAGGCATTTCTAGGCACCAGCTTGCTCCATCTTCTCGACTGGCGATCGTGGCAGTTACTCGCGATCACTGAATAACTAACAACATTGCGCGACGTTCCGCCTACGGTCTGTCAAAAGAAGCCACGTTTGAGGTCGAAGGGGTGGCCTAGACGCAGGCGCCGGCGCTTATAACTGCGACGATCTGCAGCGTTCTTGGCTGACGTTTCTGGACACGTGTCCGTACCCTCAATTTCTTCCTCAGGTCTCCCTCTACAGTGCTTCGAAGTCTGTCGCAACGTTCCTGGGACACCGTGTATATTATCACTGAATGGCTAAAACAGTTATCTGGTAGTAATTGCAAAAAAATGGTTCAAATGGCTCTGAGCACTATGGGACTCAACTGCTGAGGTCATTAGTCCCCTAGAACTTAGAACTAGTTAAACCTAACCAACCTAAGGACATCACAAACATCCATGCCCGAGGCAGGATTCGAACCTGCGACCGTAGCGGTCTTGCGGTTCCCGACTGCAGCGCCTTTAACCGCACGGCCACTTCGGCCGGCTAGTAATTGCAGATTGCCTATCTAACAACTTCCAGGGCTGATATAAATTTAATTTTCAGCATTTCATGTAATTAATGTCCGAGTTAAAAAAAAAAGTAAAATGCTACCTTAATCTATTTATGAAGAGCTATAATCTTAGGTTAAAGGTTTAATGGAGTAACTCAAGTATTAAAATTAGAGACAGTGTAGCTTGCAGTGTGCAAATTACGCAGACTATATTCACCCCATACTTGAGAACGAGGGCACTTAGCGACTTCCAATATACTGTACATATAATTTCAAACCTTTGCAGACTTTTTCCCACCCGGCCGGGGTGGACGAACGGTTCTAGGCGCTACAGTCTGGAACCGTGCGACCGCTGCGGTCGCAGGTTCGAATCCTGCCTCGGGCATGGATGTGTGTGATGTCCTTAGGTTACTTAGGTTTAAGTAGTTTTAAGTTCTAGGGGACTGATGACTCCAGAAGTTAAGTTCCATAGTGCTCAGAGCCATTTGAATCAGACATTTTCTCGCTGACAACCTTAACAAAGTGATGAGACGAAAGTAGTTTATCGCTTACTACATATTCACTGTTCATGCAGTAAAACTTAGACGTCCTGCATGACGTTTTAATTTATTACTTCTTTACTAGTCACGATATTCGCATAACAGTTTGCAGACTGTGTCCTCATATGCCACTGTCTGTACTTGCAAAATTATCTCGTATTACGTACGACACGTAGTTAAGGAACTTAGGGCTTCTTAAAAATCAAGCTGTTTTATACGTAGGAGGTCGATTCTCGAAGTTTGTCTGTCTAATACATTATTCCAAATGGGTAAGCGTCCCAGGTTGTCGTGTAATAAAATGGTTCAAATGGCTCTGAGCACTATGGGACTTAACATCATCAGTCCCCTAGAACTTAGAACTACTTAAACCTAACTAACCTAAGGACATCACACACATCCGTGCCCGAGGCAGGATTCGAACCTGCGACCGTAGCAGTCGCGCGGTTCCGGACTGCAGCGCCTAAACCGCGTGGCCACCGCGGTCGGCTGTCGTGTAATAATCAAGAACCGGGCGAAAGATGATTTTCTGAGAGGCGTGTGGCCATTATCCGCAGAAAGTACATAAATATTCGGTTTATAAACTGAAACACCTTTTTCTTGATGCTATATTAAATGTAATTTATAATTTGCTTGTTGCGACGAGTGTAATGTAAGATGCGTGGTTAGATGTAACTGGAGGTCTAACAGCCCTAATATTTCCAGATTAAATAAATCGACAATATCTGGTTCCGCTCATCAACTCTGCAACCTCGTCATGGGTATTCAGCTGTACGAAGATCTTTTAAGCGAAAGTGATCACCAATAATAAAAGTGCAGTTTGTACTGGTATGGAATGTTTCAGTACCGTATATTTTTATATTGTTTTGATTCGCAAGTGTCGAGTCTTTGAAAATAACGTTCCAACATGGATGAGAGGAGGTTTAAACAAAACTACCAGGTACATTATAAAGTTAACATAGACTAGTAAGAGGATACTGGATATAGTTGAGTTTTTCTACGAAAATGTAGACTGCTAAAAGATTTGCTGAAGTGTAACCTCATCTGAATAAAATGACAAGCCTTTGTGGCAGACTCTGAGTTAGGGCTTGCGACTGCGGCTAGTCCAGTACGTCAGACACTGTGCGGCTCTCCGCCCGCGGACACACAAAGACCGCCACGAGGGAGCTCGCCACACAGCCTGTGTTTTCCTGACCACCGCCGCCCCTGCAATTGATTTCTTTACCGCTGGCTGCTAATGACAACTTCCTCCGCCTGCGCCCCCTTTCAGCAAGCGGCTGAGCGCCCATTGTTCTGCACACGAGCTTGACGGTCTCTGTTTCTGTTTGTTACAGGTAAGTACACCTGCAGACCGCGCTGTCTGTCAACTTGGGTCGCCGTCCAGATGCGCGGCCTTCGCTGCGACTGCTGAATCGCCTCAGTTGGTGCAAGTGTTTGACCAGAAAGTACGTACGTACCGCATTAGCTCGCAGACCACCGGCTGACAATGCCCTGTAGGGGGAAGAGGCTTGTGCCTCGCGATAGCGCCCAAATGCAGCTTCGTCTGTGGGGGACTCCAACGTGCTGTGGTTGTAGACATTGTATTTTACAGAATTTGCAACAAGACATGCGTTATAAGGAAAATCAGTGGACAGTTTACGAACGTGCTACCGTTATATTGTTTCTTGAAAGTCGTCTACCATCAAACAGTTCTGATATTGTTTAATTTCGTCCATCATAATTGAAATTTTTAGAAAGCCAGGTTTTGTGTCAATAACGATTTCAATAATACGGCACAAACTGTGTTTCTTCATGTGAAGAAAAACGAGCTTCAGGATTTTTTTCTCATTTTCAAATGCTGTGGCAGTTTACATTGGTATTGAATGTGACGCTTGCATGTATGTTGTTCTGTTGTAGTCATCTTTTCACGGTCGTAGGGTACTGCGCTTCTTTTATTTCTCAGAAAGTTACTTACACCCAAGAAAGCGTTCATTCTGTTTGCTTACAGTGTTGTGATTTGATATAAACAAACAGTGTGAATGATGTATTTCATGTGTGTGAATTTCTTCATAGCGAAGAAGGTGCAATACCTTAAGGCCACTGAAAGAGCACTGCAGTGAAAGAGAGACGATACGCACGCATCCATTACATACATAAATTCCCACATCGCTTGAGGATAAGAATAAATTCCTGAAACGCGTTTTTTTATGCGTGGAGAAACATGGCTGATGCCGCACTAAATCGTTAACATTGTTCTCTCTTTTTTTTCAGCGAGATTTTCATTACAATGCCATAGAAGCAATACAAAGTTTTTGAGTTGGATCTATAACATTAAGTGAAATGGCGTTGCGAGGACTTTAAAAATCATAAATCGTAGAGCCTTTCAGTTATCTCAAGAATTTACTCGATAGAAAAGTTGAACGAGAATATTTTTCCCATCCGTTAATGTGATTATGCCGCCTATTCACAACAGAGAAAAGGTCGTTCATGTGCCAATAAACACTAATTTTTTTCTGTTTCGGGTGTTCATTCTGCACTTCGACAAGTACTAATATTAACGTAACTTTGTTGCAATTCTTAAGCTTAAATAGCTATTGCTGAAGAGGATCTGAAACAAGAATGGTATGGCTTAGTAACCTATAATGTCTTAGACTAATTCTTGCCGCACTCCTGAGAAAAAGTTTCTACGAAGATTTGAGTCTAAAGTGCTTTATTATCATTGTGATTCTGTTTGATTATCTGACATCTTCGTAATATTCGTACTACGAAACTGTTGATGTCTGGGTCACTCGATAACTGTGTATTAGTCTCCACATATCCTTGCTGTGACTTGAGTTTGCTTAAGGTCGCAACATAGCGAAGTAATATAATTCTTCTGTTTACAGA
This sequence comes from Schistocerca cancellata, assembly GCF_023864275.1. Taxonomy (NCBI): domain Eukaryota; kingdom Metazoa; phylum Arthropoda; class Insecta; order Orthoptera; family Acrididae; genus Schistocerca; species Schistocerca cancellata. The sequence goes on from NC_064626.1 coordinate 238,088,873, forward strand.
TTTATCGGATCATTTGAAAGACCGGGCGTACAGCTATTTTTGTCGTAAAACAGGACAATTAATGCATGCTTTGCCACTCCAACTGCAATTTTTTTCCTTCGTGTATTGAAATTTCCAGGACAACTGCCTCCGTTTATTTTTTAACCTCCTGTGTCCATTACCTCAAATGTGAGATAGCAATAGATATGTTTCTAGCGGGCTTCTGTAAAATTCCTTGGACATGAGATCTACATATGTTTTTATTTCTTTATGGTATAACGAAATGGTTCCATCGTAGGCAGAGATCAAGCACAGCGTGTAATTCCTTACATGTAGAATACTGTTGCTTGTACACGAGCTAGTTTAATATTCCACAAGTTGTAAAGATGCTATTCACGTCGCCAGTTACTAAACGGTGTTAATTACTTACTGAATGTATCTACTGAGTCATTCCTAAAGCAGTTTGTTCGCTGCATTTCGACTACGTTCTTAGTTCTTGATTAGACAGCTACAAGGACTGGTGTAGAATGATGGTTATTTTTGGACGTGGGTTTCATTTTATTCCAGTTGCGAGGTGACGATAGGGTACAAGCCGACCGCAGCCGGAACCTCTAGCCGTGGCTGCCGTGGCAGAATGGTGCCGTAATGAAACATGAGAGATTCATTAGGGAGCTCTGTTCATCGCCGTTTGACTTACAGTCTCGTGACTGCAGACCAGAAGCTAATTGTATTTACTACTGTGTACCGTGAATGAAGCACGACTCAAATGGCAAGAAATAGTAGTCGTTACGAAACACGCAATATCCCATTACCAAGTATTACTCATTAAATCAGCTTCCTAGACTAGTTTATTATGCCGAGAAATAATTGAAAAACTACTCGTAAATTTATTGAGTGGGACTGTAAAAATGGGGCCCGCTGTCGTAATAATTTGTAGTGACCGTCTCGCTGACCTGCTAATAAATTCTGTGGCGAAATCTCTGTCCGACGGCTGAACGATTGGAAGATTTAATGTTAATGCTTAGCGCTACCAGCGGCGGTACCGGCATAATTGCTGTAGAGGGAAATCCGGCCTGATCGAATGACGAGTTGTACGAGACTCGCATTGGTTGTCAGCGAATGTCTCGAAGCAAACGCATCTTTTACTCATCTACATCAACCCCAACCCTCCAATTCCGCGCTGCTGTGCGTGCCAGCAGTTTCCGATACAGCGAACAGCAAATGTCAGTGAATCGAAGACGCAACACGGATATCTACATATTTACAAGATTTTAAACAGTAAGATTGCTTCCTTCACTTACCGAAGATAAGCAAGCGCCGCTGTACGAGCAGTATGACCGTTCCATTGTCACAGAAACGCATTAAGCAAAACGCGCAAAAATGGCAATGTCTTGGACGTTGGTGTAAAGTGCTGATCAGGTTGATCAGTTTGATACAGCAGCGTTTGTTAATTGAGCCCATAGGCTGGACCCGAGGTTTTTTTAAATCCAGTATGACAAAATAATGCTCTACTTGATCCATTGTACTGGAAGACAAAGACGTCCCTACTCAAATTTACCCATAGGGGCGTTTCAATAAATTAGAGAATCGTACAAGAAGTGATAGAATTTCTTAGCATTGCGTTTAGTACTTGTGATAGCTTACTATGATGCGATTATTATTTGGTCATTTTCACTCAGACGTTCTGTAAACCTTTTGTTTGGCGCTAGGATAGTTCTCACCGATTCCTGTAAGCAAGCCGTTGTGCTTTCCCTACGTTTCATCGTCAATATGAGGCACTATTTATTCTCTGTTGTTAATTAGTCGCTGTTTAAAGGCCGCATGTAGAAAAAAATCGATCCATCTTATTCCTCCCTCTGTTGATTTCATTAAAAATATATGTGTTTGCTAAGATGCTGATTGAGTGTCTGCTGATGCCTTACTTTAGAAATTATGAGATATCCCCTATTATTATTCTTTTGTTTTGAAGCGAAGAGTAAAGTAACTTTCTGTAGAAGTCCTTTTCCGTGGTTAAATGACGTATTATATAGCGATTCTATGTTGTTTTTCGCGTTTGTTCTTTGCTGAAATTCACGAGGAAATTGCTTGTGTCATTGTAAGCGACAGTGAGGTATTACCCTTAGAACTATCGCGCGGCTACAAATAAACTTCATCTTTACTCAGCGTCTAGTCTCGCGAATGCAGCTGCAATTTATGGAAGAGAAGTCAACGTAGATAGATAGTCCCGACCACGTTCTTAGCACTAGCGCTAAATGCGTTTCACTGTTGTAGGTTAGTTATGTTCTTTGTCAGGCGAAAACAGATGCAGAGGAATCTGAAGTGTGTGTCTCTCTATTTACGCATCTCAATAAATTTGTTTAGCTGTAACATACTTTCTTCAAATTTTTTGAAAGCGCTGCAGAAACTGGTTATATAATTATCTTGTTCGTAGGTGCTATGTTGTAATCTATAGAAGCCATGTCATGCACGATGAAATCTCCACCATCGTAGTTCGAGAGAAACTATATACCACGTCTCGTCATCATCGTTGACATTATCATCACGATACATTTTTTTTTGTAAATGAACCACTTGCAGGACACCTGTTTGAGCGGTATACTGTTTTTAAGAATACTTGCAGAACCATAAACCACTTGTAAGGTAGACGGCATTAATCACCATTTGATACACACTGTTGCTAACCCAATGCAGCTGCTACAAAAGGATTTGGAACGGAGATTCCCCATGACACCATTGAGTTAAGCCACCTTAATAACTTCGTGATATGTCCTATAGACGCTACCTTCTTCACCAGTACATATAACTTTTTCTGCCCTGAAATACTGAGCAGACTGAAATAGGGACGTCGTTAACGCTGGAGTCATGTTTGAGAAGAAAGGCGCCCAATTCCTATCAAGATATACGCTGTGTTTGGCTTCTCTGAATGATTTAAGGCGAAGTTTGGGAGTTTTCTTTAGATAGATGACAGACATCTCTTCACCTCACAATTTTCCACCTAAATTAGCGCTTCATCACTGATAATATTGACGCTGACAAGGCGTAAAAATTTGACTTTCCTTCTTTCTAACTCTTGTTTAGCCTCCTAGCAAAATGTGTCTGCATTCAGGCAAGAAGTGGCGGGTGTTTTGAAATGATGTATCCTATATTCTTACATGGTATAGTACTTTTCAAGCTATAAGAAATAGCCATGAACATATCGCACACTGGCAAGAATGTGACACAAGACGAAAAACGGCAAATGTAGTTTATGTCACTGAAAATCGTCCACGAAAAATATGATTAAATTTACTGTTAACAGTCCTTATTTGAAATTTAAGGGAAACTTACGCAGCTTCACTATAAATTTTAAAGAATTATTTTTTAAGTCGGATTTTCCCAAGTTCTGCACCAAGCTGTGTCACCGTTCTTGCCGTGGTGCGATATGTCTGTTGAGACGTTGGCTGTTCTGTCCTGAAACAGCCACTCTGTCTGTTGACACTACAAGAGCTGCTCATTGTCGTTACCACTCATTCTCACACATCCTTCAGACCTCCTTCTCAAAGAATCACGTCCACCCCGATAGCTGAGTGCTCAGCGCGGCGGTCTGTCACGCCAAGGGGCCTGGGTTCGATTCGGGTCGCTCAGGGACTGGGTGTTGTGTTGTCCTCATTATCATTCCATCATCATCAGAGAAAGACAACGGGAAGCCACCACTGGAATCACTTCCCTAGACGCTCATGCGGTGGACCTCTCTGACGAGGCTTCCCCCATGACAAGACCTGCTGTAAGGCAGAACACGAAGTTTTTTTTTAGAGAATTACGAACTCGTGCGAAGATAACCGGCTACCCTTGGTTTTGGTCACATGCTCCTGTAACCTCTGTACCTCGTCTATGGATGTGGGGTATACCAATGCCTTTGGATAGTAATGAAAGTGATTAAGATTAGGTGAACAGGGAGGACATGCTATTGGACCTTCTCGATGGATCCATCGGTCACTATAAGTTTGAATTAGGTACTGTCTTACAAGGCATAAAAAAACCGGGTGATGCTCTGTTGAACATAATCAGCACCAGTTGCCTTTCTGCACGGTTAATGTTCTTCAGTAGCTCATGTAATCAAATGGTTCAAATGGCTGTGAGCACTATAGGACTTAACATCTATGGTCATCAGTCCCCTAGAACTTAGAACTACGTAAACCTAACTAACCTAAGGACAGCACACAACACCCAGTCATCACGAGGCAGAGAAAATCCCTGACCCCGCCGGGAATCGAACCCGGAAACCCGGGCGTGGGAAGCGAGAACGCTACCGCTACAGCTCATGTAATCTGTCGCGCAGAAGCTGATGATAAACAGAAACTGTTATTTATTATTAGTTTTTATGCCTTAAAATTGTGGTAGAGAGTGGGTGACAAAGGCAGAGGTGCTGTAATGTGTCTTTATTTAATATTATTCTAAGTGGTCTATCAATTTCAAATGTGTGTCGTTTGCCATGTTGATGTGATCATTAATGAGCTGTTTCTTTTTTATTATGGTTGGATGAAGACGATAGCTTTCTTGTAGGGTGATAAGGCGTCTTTTGTTTTTTTATTAAGATTTCCATAACTGTGTCTCTGGCAGTAATTTGTTATTCGGGTTGGCGTAGATGTTTGGCAAAAGTTGAATGGTTTGTGCCACATGCCCTACATTTCTGTTGGCAGACTTCTGATGTCTGATTTAGATCTGGTTTCTTTTCTTTTTTTTTCTTTTTGTACTACTTTTGGGGAGCACTTCTGAATGAAATTGTAGCTTTGGTGAGCAATTTTTGTGCTGTGTTCTTTGAAGATGTTAGTTATTCTGTGTGTGCATTTCTTATTGTGTGTCGTTGTATGCAGCTTTTGTTCTCTTTTTCTTTCTCACTCTATGTGGTTCCTGTTCTCTTCTTCTGTATGTTTGTTAGCGTGGGATTCTGTCATTGTTTTGATGATAGCTGGATGTTTGCTCTTTGCTGTTTCTTGATTTTATTGTTCAGTTTGGTACTAAGTTTTAATTGTGTGCGGCTGTGGTGTTGAATTCTTTTTGGCAGTTGTCTGTGTGTAATGGTACTGTGTATAGTGTGTGGAGCATGTAACTAAGTGCTGCTTGTTTGTGTGAGTTTGGGTTATTTGATGTCTGTTGTGTTATTGTGCCTATTGTGTGTTTTCTACATCTGTCGACTTCTTCCGTTGTAAAATTTAACTTATCGTGTTAATTACTGTGGTAAGTCGTTACCCACAATTCCTGCACACACTTTGATACTGATGCAAAGCTAATGCTTAACTTCCACGACCACGTGAGGATTTTCTTGCGCCCTGATGTGGTTATCATGATAATTTATTATCCCACTCTGTCTGAATCCTACGTAATCTATATTACTAAATGACTAACACGGTGCATACTAGCAGTTGCAGGTTGTTCGTCTAACGGATTCGAAGGAGAACAAAAATGTTATTTTCAAGCTTTCAGATAGCTATTGGCCGAATTTAAAATGTTGTTATAATCTAAGCATTAAGAAATATGACCTTACATTAAAGGTTTAATACAATAAGTCAAGCGTTAAAGTTAAAAAACTTGAGGCATCTTAACGCACGGCGCGCAAATTACCCACACTATTTTCGTTGAGAATGAGATTAGCGACCTGCAACAAACTTTACACACACACAACTTCAAATCTTATCGGAGCTTCCTCTTGCTGACAACCCACCCACCCCTGCACGGTAATGAAAGGAAAAAAAAAACTTTATCAATTACTACGCTTTCGCTCTTCATGCAGCACAACTGCAACATTAGGCATGGCGTTTTAATGTATTACTTCTCTTCTTCTAACTCTGGTTATAGCACATATTGTAGTCAGTATTCACATATAGCACTGAATGTACCTGGAAATTTATATCATTGTAAGACATATAGTTCAGGAGATACGACGGATCATATGTGGGAGGTCGATTTATGTGTGATGAGGTTTAGCGGTCCATAAATAAAATGCAAGAGGTGATCTCCGGATCTTTAGAGCGTACATGATGTCAGATAAAGTTGAAACTGACTCCTGCAATTCGTTCAGTCTTTGAAGTACAGATTCAAAGACAACCAATAACTAACGAGCAGCAGATTTCAACAGAATGGAAGCCTACACTACTGAATACTGGCTGTTCTCAACACAATCAAAATGACCGGTGTATCAAAAGGTATTTTGTTTCCGTATGTATATTAATAGGCCTTTTTTATAATTCTGAACAGTACTATCTCCTGTAAGAATATGGGGCATATTTATTTTTTTAATCTCTGTGTTAAGTTGAATGGAAAAGTAACTTACACGCTTTGTAACTTCAAATGCATAGAAACGTAACAGCATACAATGGTTATGTTTATCGATATCGAAACAGAATACGAATAAAGTGAACATCTGCGCACAAGAAACTGTATGCTGTATATCTTTCCTCTGCCTTAAGACCCTTTCTGTCGACACGGTACCCAGGAGATGGAAACAGCGTGACTGTCAACTGCAGTGATTACGTTCCAGAAAGTTTAATAGATGTAGACAACAGTAAGCGATGAAAGTCAGGAAGCTAGCTAGTCCAGAGGGCTCGGCTCGCTGAGTGCGGTAGCACGAAGGCGAAAGAGGTGGGGAAATGGTAGACTAGGGATAGCACATAAAGGACTGTTCATGCTGCGCCAATTACCTGTTGTATTTACAGCACTGTCGGCGGTAACAGCCGTGCACTGTGTTGTCCTCGGCGGTCGCCCGGCTAGCGCTGCAGAAGGCACGCCCGCGTGAAATCAGCTGTCACCGCGTCAGTGGCCTGCTGGAAGCCTTAAGTGAATCTGGGTCCCATCCGGGTCGGAATTCATTTGCGGCTGACGCGACGAAACAGATTGACCGTCCCGTTGCCGTGGCCGGTTCATTGGCACCGGGCCTCCCCCGCAAAAATAGCGCGGCTTCCGCGAAGGCGAGTGTTGTCACCGCGCGGGTAATGAGATGGTCCATTGAGGGCGGCGCCGGTCACGCGGCCCACCGCCGCCCTTTTTCGCGTCGCTTTTGTCGCCGCTCTGTGCCCAACTCGCCGTGCGACTTATTCGGTCCGCCGCTTCGGGACTCCGGCTCCTTTCTTTTCGTGCATCGCGGAAATGGGGCTGCGCGCTGGCTGCTTTTCTTCTGGTCGACACCTGTTTGATCATTTTCACAGTGAATTCTGTGCATGGGCATTTCAAGTAATTCCTCTTACTGCTATGGAGCACAAAATAAAACTAGCCCGGAAAATATTTCATGCACTTTAAGTTAGGCAACCCAACTTACATCATCAGCAAGTGGAGCGGATAATGTAAGTCGGATTGCCTATCTTAAGATGCACGAAATATTTTCCGCCCCCCTCCTCCCCCTCTCCCCCACCTCTGCCTCAACCAAATGGGCCTGTTAGCAATACGGCTGTCTACCGGATTCTGTAATATATCATACATGGTATTATCCGGTAAGCTATATTTCAGATTTTTTTTCCATTCTCGATGTTCCTGTCCGAACTATATTATTATTTTTTGGGTGATGTTTCCTGTGTACTTAGGTACTTTCCCCAGACGTTAGTAATTTTTAGGCATTTTATCCTCCTTCTTAGTAGTGAGCCATTCATTATTTCTTTTTTCCACCGCTTTTTTCTAGGCCTGGCTCATTCGGCAGTCATGCTTTGTACATTCTGACAAGTGTCTTTTGGATGTACACAATTTTATTATGACAACTCAGCAGTGTGGTTCTCACCGTCGATAACTTACCGAATACTGGGACTCCGTAATTATCCATCTACATTATAAAAGTATAACCATTGTGAGTACTTGTTATTTTTTTTAATACCAACACTATGGCTCTGTATTTATACCATTTCAAAAAAATTTTCACACACTTCTTGGCAGATAAACCTGAAGATGTGTCTACAATGACGTGAAGCTGGTAGTTGCCAATAAAGCAACACATCATTATTGACTTTTTTGCTATAATGTTTGTGATAATTTGAATGGTAATTGAGTTTAGAGTGTTCTTTATTGTTAATCACAATGTCTTTGAGCTGTGGTCGCCCTCCACAGGAAGCTGTTAGTTTTGTTTTGTCTACATGTACACGTACACACATATTCCGCAAGCCACCATATGACGTGTGGTAGAGGGTATTCTGTACGACTAATAATCACTTCCTTTCCTGTTCCACTCGCAAATACAGCGAGGGAAAACATGTCAATATACCACCGTCTGAGCCCTAATTCCTCTCCTCTTATCTTTGTTTTCCTTATGATAATTGTACTCTGGCAGCAGAAGAATCATTTTGCGGTCAGCTTCAAATACGAGATCTCTAAACTTCCTCAAGAGTGTTCCTCGAAACGAACGTCGCCTTCCCTCCAGGGATTCCCATTTGAGTTCCCGAAGCATCTCTGTAATAAATGTATTTTGTTCGAGCCTGGTGGTAGCAAATCCAGCAACCCACCTCTGAATTGTCTCGTTGTCTTTCATTAATCTGACCTGGTGCGGAACCAAAATACTCTAGCAATACTCAAGAATGGGTCACGCTACTGTCCTATATCTGGTCACCTTCACAGATGAACGACAGTTCCCTAAAATTTTCGCAATAATCTGAAGTTGATCATTAGCCTTCCCTACTATAATCCGCTCATTCCATTTCGTTTTGCTTTGTAACGTTACACCTATGTAATCGAAGTGCCTGTGTCATGAAGCACACTACTAATGCTGTATTCGAACATTACTGGTTTGTTTTTTCCTATTTATCTGCGTTAGCTAACATTCTTCTACATGTAGAGCTAGCTGCCATTAACCACACCAACTATCAGTTTTGTCTAATTCTACACTGTGGTTCGTGATATCTCACGCTATTTGTGTAATTAGCTGACTCTCATAAAATTTCTGTATGGATTTTACACAATAGAGAATCAAAGCTGAAAAAAAAGCAATAGCTGCCATGTACCAAGATAATGTCATTATCGATTCGCGTGACTAAATCAAACCCTTTTTTTTAATCCCAGTTTGTCTATTTAACCTGTAACTAAAAAAGCATTTTAAGTATTATAAGTTAGGATCTTCTGTAAACAAAGTAAGATAACACGTATTTCGATAGAACGACTAATTCAACAATAATAATATTACATTGTTAATTACGGTGAATTATACAGTATTTAGAATCTGTGATGCATATTATCATCTTCAGACCTGATGCTTTTTAAAACTATTACAAAGAAATAAAAATAAAAATGTAACAGTTAATACAGAATACGGTATTCAAATATACTGTCAGGAGGAAATTGTTACAGATGTAGGTGACAGCCTGATAATTTATCCGTCGTTTGCACTATAAATGTTTGTTCCAATTCTCTTATCACATCATATGCGATGTCATTCGTTTAGACTGTGTACTTTCAGTTTGAATCATTACCATCGTGGTCGTTCCTTTCTTTTTCTTCACCAGAAGATTAAATTTTACAGAAAGTTCATGGTTTGTTTTTGTAACTGACGAGAAACAAACCATTTCGTTTTAGAGTCAGTATATTTTTAAATACATTGCACCCATATCTGTTATAGTGAAAAAATAAATTGTGCGTCCTTACCATCTTTCCTCTGATTTATTTGTATGTGTACTTAATTTCCTGAAATGTAGTGCTGCATCGTCAAACTTTCATGCTGCTGATAGAATTTTCTGTGAATTTCAAACTAATTACAGTCTCAGAAAACGCTAAAAATTGTATAAACATCTTAATTTATTGGCCAGATGTCTTATTTTTGTCTGTTAAAAAACTGCTTGTTTTTTGCATTTATAGTTTCATAATTACATTAGTGTACAATATCTGTTGACAGCAGACTGCGTGAATACGGTTCTTGAGAGTTCTATCTTCTTCATATTCTTCTGATTGAGATCGCCACATTCGGGTAGAAGTGCCATCATGAGAGGTCTTTCCTTTCTGTACATGAAGCACAGTAGTAGCATCAGCAAATTCTTGTAACATTATCGTTAGCCTATGGGAACTGACTCTGCCAATGATATAGTTAATGACGTATAGCCACGCCATGGCGTTAGAGAGTCTTTTTTTCTCCAGCGCTGTAGGTCTCCTTTGTGAGGCTGGCGAGGAAGGAGTTTCCCGATATATATAAAGTCTCATCGCCTTAATATCTAGGTAATTGCATTTTCATCAGTGTCCAGTCAAGCAAACGGACTATAATTTGAAACATTAGTCAGTTGTATTAATTTAAGTAATGACGATGCGACGCCATGGACCACTGCTGCGGACAGTCCACCAATTTGCTGAGGTAGTAATCACGTAATGGTTTAAGAGAATCTATTCTGTCTTGAAAAGAGTAGTGTTTTGAAACGACACAGTATTTGTTTGACACATTGTAGGCTAAATATAAGACCTGAAAATCTTGCTATTCCCGTTTATTTTATTGCATCGAAGAACTGACGAAGGTTAACCTAATTCTTAAGTGTTATAATGGAAAAATTGAAATTCCAGTTGCTCTTCCCCTGTTGTGGTGTGAACTTTTACCGTCTTAGAATCATCATTAACAGAGATCATTCTATGTGGCATATCAGAGCGCTGTGTTTCAGAAGGTGGGTACAGACAACAGAAACGTTAGCATTATTGCGTGCAAATTGTTCCGCCGAGGTGGTCTCCATAAGTTTCTTTTCTTTTATTACAAATTTTAGATTTCGATGATAACATCCGATGGATGGAAGAGGCGTAGTGATTTTGTTGGATTTTTAACACGTTAATAAATTGATTTGGTGGAAGGAAGACGATCAGATTGTCGCAGCAATGTAACGGCCTCTAATCTGACAAACTGGTATTATTATTTAATGTACCTTTACGTAATGTTTGAAGCAGATGTATGCAGCTTGCCTGTAAGGAAAGCGAGCAAACTTGTTCGAGTTGTGCTTGCATAATACATAGGTAAATTTGACGCGCTAAAGCTATGTTAGTGTTGTGCAACAATTTGAGTCTTCAGTACAAAAATAAAAAGCTGTTGACACTTCCACGCGTGGAAGGTAGATGACTGGGCAAACAAATTCGTGACGCAAAGAAAGTAACCGCGCAACGTGATGTTGCGGGGTTCCATTTCCACGTGTCCCATCGCTCTGGTATTGTTTTTATCACTATTAATTCTTAAGAACAACACTTCTTCAGTGAGAGTAACTTTTCTAATACGAAAATTTGAAATTAGAATATACGTGTGTCGTGCGACAACGTGTACCTACAATAGGAGAAGAGGATGTTTTCACGTTCAAAGTGAAATGCGAGCTTCAAATATCTATATGAAAAGTAGCGCAATGTAGGACAAGTGAAGATGTCTGTCTGCTGTAATAGCAGACGCTATTCCGTGAGTATTCCGTCTGGGAGCAGCGCCTCGGCAAACACTGAAATTGCCAAGTTGTTAACCTATGCAGTTGATGGTTCTTTGTGCTGCTTCACGATTCCTTCCACGGGAAGCGGTTACCGGCGAGCCAGTCGCCGCCGACGAAAGCCCGTCACGACTGCGCAAAGGCGTAGTCGATGCTTGTCGGCGAAAGTCTGTCGGGCCTTAGGCGTCAGTGTGATTTGTAGCGCGCGGTCTCCCAAGGCCTGGCCGGCTAGCTGTCTGCTTATTGATTAGGCGGCGACTTTGCAGCTAGCCGCACGTGGACCCTAGAGCGCCAAGTTTCCCCCGCAGACAGGTCTGGAGGTCGCGGCGTTGAGCTTAACCATGTCACTACTCGCCGCTTACCGCTACCTGCGCAAGAAGTGCAGACATTCCTATCGCCAAGTGGGTGGGCACAGAAAGGCAGTAAAGTGGCATGCACTCCTCGCAGTTTTCTCCCCTCATTTCACAGCCTGAATTTAGTATGGAGATCTGCAGTATCTGATTAGTAACAAACACAGTGCCCTGTGAGACAGTATAGTATTATAGAATAACAAAAACTGTGGAAATGGACCATGGAAAACGGTGCGAAAATCACACATGTACCGGGTGATCAAAAAGTCAGTATAAATTTGAAAACTGAATAAATCACGGAATAATGTAGATAGAGAGGTACAAATTGACACACATGCTTGGAATGACATGGGGTTTTATTAGAACCAAAAAAATACAAACGTTCAAAAAATGCCCGACAGATGATGCTTCATCTGATCAGAATAGCAATAATTAGCATAACAAAGTAAGATAGAGCAAAGATGAGGTTCTTTACAGGAAATGCTCAATATGTCCACCATCATTCCTCAGCAATAGCTGTAGTCGAGGAATAATGTTGTGAAGAGCACTGTAAAGCATGTCCGGAGCTATGGTGAGGCATTGGCGTCGGATGTTGTATTTCAGCATCCCTCGAGATGTCGGTCGATCACGATACACTTGCGACTTCAGGTAACCCAAAGCCAATAATCGTACGGGCTGAGGTCTGGGGACCTGGGAGGCCAAGCACACGATCATCACCAAACGACGCGCGTAAGAGATCTTTCACGCGTCTAGCAATATCGGGTGGAGCGCCACCCTGCATAAACATCGTACGTTCCAGCAGGTGTTTATCAGCCAGGCTGGAGATGATGCGATTCTGTAACATATCGGCGTACCTCTCACCCGTCACGGTAGCACTTTTGCTGTCCAGCGCCATCTGTCGGACATTTTGTGAATTTTTTTTTTTTGTTCTAATAAAACCCCATGTCATTCCAAGCATGTATGTCAATTTTTACCTCTCTATCTACATTATTCCGTGGTTTATTAAGTTTTCAAATTTATACTGACTTTTTGATCCCCCTGTATGTATGGAGAAATAAGTGAGCGAGAAGTTTAGAAGCAGATCATTTCGGTCGATAATGGAAAGGTTACAGGAACTGCTCGGGACCTAATTAATTTCGAACGGAATATACGGCGCAGCTGGACTCTCTTCTAATATGGTTTACCGTAGGTCGCTGGATAAGCGGAGCGTTTTACACGATTGGCGCGGCAATACCGAATAATACCAAAGATGAACTAGTGCTCATATCTCTTAAGGTACGCAATTTAAACCCCACGTTTACCAGACTTTTTTGCTTCGATTTATGGTTCTTGATGTATCCTGGAATACTGACCTTTCCTGCTAGGACACCCTGTATAACTGTCGTCGATTTGTTATAAAAATGGCTCTGAGCACTATGCGACTTAACTTCTGAGGTCATCAGTCGCCTAGAACTTAGAACTAATTAAACCTAACTCACCTAAGGACATCACACACATCCATGCCCGAGGCAGGATTCGAACCTGCGACCGTAGCGCTCGCTCGGTTCCAGACTGTAACGACTAGAACCGCACGGCCACTCCGGCCGGCCAATTTGTTATAGATTGTGCAATGTGTACTACCTCCTCAGTGCAAAAAGTCTCGAGACTGGGCTAGCAGAAAATAAAGACAAGTTCTGGTGGCGATCTTAACGGTCAGGTGTTCTACATAGTCTCACCCTTCTTCACTACAACGCCCACGACATTCATACAGCCATGTCAAACTGTTAAAATAGTTCTTCTTTGGGATGTTGTTCATGTTGTGCGTCTCATTAGCTTGGCCTGTCGGTAATGTCGTCAAAGCGTTGACCATTGGTGTGAATGTTATGCACTCTGTCGATTTGTAGTAGATTCGTATTGCTACCATTAAGTCTCGTCACCCATGATGATTTTTTCCAGCAAAGAATTGTTCGCATTTTGTATTTCAACAATCAAATCGTGGCAGGCATTCACGCGTCGTTTTTGTTCGAATGTCAAGTTGTGCAGGACAGACTTTGCACTCACATCTTTAAAATATTTTGGAGCATGTTTTGAACATTCGATTCAGAGATGTTACTCCACTGCGCTTTGTGACACAATAATGTTGACATAGTACGGCCACACCTCCACTACTTAACGCTGCCTATTCATAACTAACTGTTCGAATGAACAGCTGTTGTTTACAGTTGTTAGTTCAAGCTGCTATCGTGATTACGGAGCCGACATCGCTTAAACAACAGGAAGAAAACCAGTCTTGGCCTTTTTTGGATAGATAGTGTATATTCGCATTGATGATTTTTTGTTAGTCATTGAGAGTCGTGGCGCAGAAGTAAGACTCTGGACGGCGGTGCAAATCCTCGTCCAGCCATCGAGATTTAGGTTTTCCGTGAGTTCCCTAAATCGCTTAAGGTGCTGGTGTGAAAGGACACTGCCTATTCCCTTCTCCAATTCAGATGGTTCTCCATCGACCTTGTCGTCGACGAAGCCTTACACAATAATCTTCCGTCTTTCCTACACCTAAGAAGGAATCAACACACTTTTGGTAAGCACCAGTCGTATGGAATGCTGCCTTATCCTTTTGTTCATAGGATCCATGGGGTTGTAGATACAGGATGAGAGGTAAGTGATGCGTTTCTTGTCTTCAAGCAAGTCTTAAATATAGGTTCGCACCGTTGCTTAGTGAATAAAATACGTCCGTAAGGAATATCCGAACAGATATACGACTGGACTGAAGGGTTCTTGGCAAACAGAACTCAGCATGTTGTTCTTAACTGAGAGGCACCAACAGAAGGGGGAGCAGCAAGCAGCAGGTGGTCGGATAGAGCTCCTGCTGTTTTTCCAAAACCAAACGAGACACAGATAAAACTGAAGTGAATCCGGAAGTTATTTTCACGTAAATAAAGAGCTATTCCTACTTTTCTGCAGATCACAAGCGACAGGTCGGTAGAAGATAGAAGTAAACACTGTATACGTAAAATGATCTCAGAGATTTACGTTGTTACTTGCAGTTCTGGGATCGATCAACGGTCGCATTACTGCTGTTCAGCCCTGGAAGTAGGATCGAGCTGCTAGCCTTCATCCAGAGCGTGACTGTTGGCGATATTTAATTAATCTGGCGACTGTCTATCATGTTTTTATCTCAGTGAGGTACAGGCGTAGTCGGTCAAAGTATTTAATGAGCCATGAGCTATTAATTAATCTGTGGCAGAGACCGACGTAGGAGTAATACCACATGATGTCTTGTAGAACTCCGCTATACCAAAGAATTTCTCGGTTTCACGTTCCCAGACGGTACGTTGTGCAAACATAGAATCTCTATCTTACAAAATTTGCGACAGTGTTAACTGTAAGCTTCCTACCCTTATTATTATTACTATTATTATTATTACAGTTTTTTTAATATTTACCACAGTTAGATTTCCTGTTTTCAATTATACAGGGTGTTATGTGCATAAGTGTAGATTTTGTGTTCATTAGTATCTTAATATGTATCCCTCCAGTGTGTTAGCTGTTTTTTCTCTGTATTAAATAGTCTTCCTGCAAATACATCACATACTGTACTACCTGATATTTTTTGCACTGTGATAACTGCACCACGAAGGGGACTGCACTTTTCAATATATATTAATCGTTTTGCTTCCATGCGTCCACACTTCAACACTTGACCTGGTTCCCAATGGAAAATAAGGATTAATGTCTTGCTTTTACCACATACACTTGGAGATGCTAATCAACCTGGAAACGTAGTACTCCTAATAGCTATAGCCTGCAAATGAAGGAAATACTGATGCAATGTTGTTTAGTACAATATCCTCAGTCACCAATAAAATTATCTGCACTTATACGTCGGCCTGAGTGGCCGCGCGGTTCTAGGCGGTACAGTCTGGAACCGCGCGACCGCTACGGTCGCCGGTTCGAATCCTTCCTCGGGCATGGATGTGTGTGATGTCCTTAAGTTAGTTAGGTTTAAGTAGTTCCAAGTTCTAGGGGACTGATGACCTCAGAAGTTAAGTCCCATAGTGTTCAGAGCCATTTAAACCATTTTTGCACTTACACCCCTAAGACCGTGTATATCACTCACGAGAGGAAAACCTAAAATGAAAATCAGTTTTTAGAACCGAATTTCGCTATTATGTGAGAGTATTTTGAAGTAGTCGTTTATGAAATCTGTATATCACAATACTACGTTTTTGAGAAGTCCTTTAGTCGATATATCACATTATTGGTCCTCCCTTGTTAATTTAATGTGAGCTCGGGTTTCTACTCTTATCATCGCATAACTGTATAGTAATAGTTTTAAGTACTGATGTTCAACAATCACTATGCGGCCATTATAAGCATGGACAAGACGACAAGGATTACAGCAGAAATCCAAGGAAGCCAGAGAAATAATTTACGGTATTTCACCTGTTGACAGCCGCGCGGGATTAGCCGAGCTGTCTAGAGCGCTGTAGTCAAGGACTGTGCGGCTGGTCCCGGAGGAGGTTCGAGTCCTCCCTCGGGCATGGGTGTGTGTGTTTGTCCTTAGGATAATGTAAGGTTAAGTAGTGTGTAAGCTTAGGGGCTGATGACCTTAGCAGTTAAGTCCCATACGATTTCACACACATTCACCTGTTGACACACGTGACCTTATTGGAAATAATAAGTTTCATCCAAAATTAATTAGTACCAAAGTACTCCCAACTTATTCCACATCTCACGTGCACGTCGACTGTACTCTACGAAATTACTCGGCGGCCTCCTTGCTCCAACGCAACCACGCGATCCGTACTCAAAAACCGACATTGTCGTTTCGCGACGGCAGTGCCCAAACTCGCTGTAGTCGAGTGGCAGGAAAAGGACGAGAGTACTAACGTGAGCATATACGGTACCCGAATATTCCGGAATAGATCGGAAATGGTCACCGAATCGAATCGGTGGCAGGACGGCTTTAATAAGGAAACGCGTGCGGTGCTGAAGTATTTTCGTTATTTCTTCGGGCCCTGGGACGTTGGCAGTTGGCGCCACCTGGCGGGTCCCGCCTCTGCCGACCTCGGGTGACCGGGGTCCGGCGCGGGTGGAGTGACTGATGAAGTGCGACCGCCCCGCTGCCGGCATGCCTCGCGGTCCGAGGAGACGCGGGTTTAATTTCGGCGGCCCCCGTGTCCGGCCAGACAGCCGCGTGAGTGACAGCGGCCGCGTAATATCGCGGCGTGCTGTCGCGCCCGGCGCAACAGTTAGGAGGGGTGGGAGGGGGAGAAGGAGACACAGGCCGGCCCGGCCCCGGACCGCCTCATTGCATATTCAATGACGCATCTGCCCCAGGATTTCGTCTTGAGCCGACTCGTCGCCGGCGGCCGTCGCCGTCGCCGTTCCCAGGAATGCCCGCCGACCAGTAGTGGTCCCACCAAATAGGAAAATTCTGCTGAGGCGAGCACGCCGTCTGCTTGGCATTCGAGGCGCGCTCCGTTCGATTCCCCACAGCTGCCCGCGCTCTCGTCCCCTGCAATAAGTCAACACCGGATACTGCGCTGGTGGCAGCTGCTTCTAACACGGCCACTGGCCAACTTTTTATTACTTGTAACCGTTTAAGCCCTTTCCTTGCTAAAGTACGAGATGGAAAAATATAACTGGCCCATAAAATATTTCACGAACCTTATAATAGACAACCCTGCTTGCATCATCCACACCTGAGGCAAACGATGTGAGGTGGGTTGCCTACCTTAAGGTTCGTGAAATATTTTATGGGTCCATTTTTTTTTTACCACCCTGTACTACTGTATTTCGACAAAGTAGCTGGTCAACATCTTCAGCTGATGATTTCGCCTGCTGGTTGAAGACCCTAACAAGGCATTAAATGTCACGACGAAGCACCAGTGTCCGCAGCTCGTGGTCGTGCGGTAGCGTTCTCGCTTCCCGCGCCCGGGTTCCCGGGTTCGATTCCCGGCGGGGTCAGGGATTTTCTCTGCCTCGTGATGACTGGGTGTTGTGTGATGTCCTTAGCTTAGTTAGGTTTAAGTAGTTCTAAGTTCTAGGGGACTGATGACCATAGATGTTAAGTCCCATAGTGCTCAGAGCCATTTGAACCATTTGAAGCACCAGTACGCAGTGTTTTACCTTAGTTAGGTTTAAGTAGTTCTAAGTTCTAGGGGACTGATGACCATAGATGTTAAGTCCCATAGTGCTCAGAGCCATTTGAACCATTTGAAGCACCAGTACGCAGTGTTTTAGCTTTACTATCCAAAGCGTTTGATCATGTGAACATCTGCAACTGAGCAACATATTTATGGAATAAAAATCCGCTTCAGTTGCCAGTAACTTCGGAATTTATTCCACGATCGGTTTCGAAGCAAAAAAGCTTCATTTTCAGGTGCCACCAAATAATTAAGGGTAAGGCAACATAAATAACATAAATGAGTGGCGGTCGGGCCAGTCAGTCATGGGTGGGGGGTGGGGGGGTTACACACACCTCAAAGAAACGAGAAACGCGTGGGAGCGTAGGACCACATGACACTGAAGTTTCTTCACGAGACAGCCTGGACAGGACTACACAGAAGTTCCTTCACCAACTGCAGCACCAGCCTGTACAGTATGACACTGAAGTTTCTTCACCAACTGCAGCGCTAGCCTGGACAGCATGACACAAAAGTTTCTTCACCAACCCAGCTCCAGCCTGGACAGCACAACACAGAAGTTTCTTCACCAATTACAGCGCCAGCCTGGACGGCACGACACGGAAGTTTCTTCACCAACTGCAGCGCCATCCTGGACAGCACGACATGGAAGTTTCTTCACCAACCACAGCGTCATCTTGGACAGCACGACACGGAAGTTTCTTCACCAACTGCAGCGCCAGCCTGGACAGCACGACATGGAAGTTTCTTCACCAACCACAGCGCCATCCTAGACAGCACGTCACGGAAGTTTCTTCACCAACTGCAGCGCCAGCCTCGACAGCATGACACAGAACTTTCTTCCATGTCCTGCTGTCCAGGCTGGCGCTATGGTTGATGGTTCCGCGCTCCCATACATTTCTTTAACGTGAGTGACACCCCTCCATGACTGTCCGGACCACCACACATCTGTGTTACTATAATTACTTGGTGGCTCCTGAAGATGAAGCTTTATGCTTCGAAACCGGTCGTGGAATAAATTAAGGAATTCCTGCCACCTGAAATTCTGTAAATACTTCACTATTCAGTGCAACGTCTTAGAGATTTTACTTCCTCGTTTCTTTCACTTTTTTCAGTAACCAGGTCGTCTGAAGCTTGTGAACCAGTGTACAATGTTGTTTAATAGCTATCGTCTATTGGCATACTGAAGAATCATCTAATATGTCTATTAAATGAGCTTTATAGAAACCACACTTTGGCTGGCTGGATGCCCAAATTGGCCTTCTTAGTATGTCAGCAGCTACGAGTCGGTATACCTGTCTGACTAGTTATGTTCCACTTCCAACAAGTGACTCACCTACCTGAGAGGCAGAAATAAAGATAGACCGCTCTTCAGCGTGTCAATATGTAGTTCTTGAGGAGCTTGTAGCCTACTAATGACAGTTGGAATTATTGTGTAAAGCGAAATTCAGATCATAAGTATGTATATGTTCTGCTTCCGTTTGTTCTCTGTACGAACGTATTCAACTATTCTATCAAGTACTTAAAATGGACAATGTCAGCCCAAAATGGGTCATCTCCTGAAGTAAAGTAAAAGAAACAAAATATCGAATGTTACAGCTGGCAGGGAGACATCGAGGGGTTGTTTCAGCCGCCCAAATGGAAACGTTTTCCTCCGTCGTACACAGTGGCTCCTTTGCTGGGAAAGTGTGAGAGTATTTTCTTAGAAGTATCTACAGCGATGAGAATGTGCTGTTTCCCCGTTGTTTGAAGAATGAAGGGGGAGGATAAAACATGCTAACAACAAGTAGTCGTTTAATAACGAGATCGCTGAGCTTAACAGCTGCATCCAGGAGGTGGATCATCATAAAAAAAACAACACGGCTTCACTCCAAGAGACACTCCAGGAGTGTTTGGAATTAACGCCTAAAGGTCAGGAACTTTATATCATCTAGTCTCCTCCTCTTGCCGGTCAAATACTGGCGATGAAAATTTCTTGCACGGCAGTGACTAGCAGAATCTAAGTCGACCTTAATGTAGAAATCACGTGTTAGGTATCTCGGCCTCTCTTCATAATAGTTAAAGAAAGAACCTCTGACCCGGATGTAAATAATAGGTGACAGTTCAGACGTAAAATATAACTGTAACGTGCAAGCATATCCTCTATCTCAGAGAACACATTTCCGCGTGCAGTACTGCTGATTCGGAGATGCTAGCTCCGCAGTGAGCTGGGAGACAGGAGTGCAGCTTTCCTGCACCCTCGACGAAGTGCTTGACGCGCAGCGCCTGGTACATGTCGTGCCGTGTTCCGAGTACAGTGTTTTAGGTCAAGGAGCGTGACACGCGCGACCCGGACCGAGGGTCCCGAGAGAAAGCAGTACGCGAAATGGCACCACGGGCGCCGGCGCGCGCCCCGGCACTCGCCGGGAACACGCAGCAAGGCCGGCACCCTTCCTCATCCCAGCCACATCCTGGTGCCTAGACGCGAAAACACCTGGACGCGAATGGAACGAGTCACACCACGAAGAGCTAGACAGAAATTTGTCAACCTTTCCGGACATGCTCATGGCATGACGGGTATTAAATGATTAAACTTCCATTCCACTTGAACTGATGTCATATACAGCAATTTGAGATGAGAGCCCACAATTAAGAATACAGTTTTGTATTCATTGTGATATTGACAGCTTCAGAATGTTAGTTTGAGGAATTTCTCAGCATGTCTACGATGTGTCAGTTCTTGAATGTTTATAGGTGAAGGTTTGTTCGAAAGTATATATATTATTAGCGATGCTCTGATACAGGGAAATATATATATATCCGCTCTGTTGCAGGAATATATATATATATATATATATATATATATATATATATATATATATATATAGAGAGAGAGAGAGAGAGAGAGAGAGATATTTCCCTGCAACAGCGAATCGCTAATAATAACTAAATAAGAAAAAGTTTAGCGACTTCTCTCTAATCCGTAACTCTCGCTAAGTAACTAAGTCTGTTATACGCAACCATACATGCCTTATCATTTCCGTCTGGCCGGCCGGGGTGACCGAGCGGTTCTAGGCGGTACAGTCTGGAACCGCGGGACCGCTACGGTCGCGGGTTTGAATTCTGCCGCGGGCATGGATGTGTGTGATTTGCTTAGGTTAGTTAGGTTTAAGTAGTTCTAAGTTCTAGGGCACTGATGACCTCAGAAGTTAAGTCCCATAGTGCTCAGAGCCATTTGAAACATTTTTTTGCCGTCTGTGGTCTACACAAAAGCTGTAACTCGCTACCAAAAGCTGGTCAGACAAATCTATCTCCTCCAGACCGTCCCAGGGAGGGACATTTATGTTTACGTTTATGGCAGTAGATTGCTGTTAAGGAGCGATTTACACCAAACACGACTTTTGTCGACCTTCTCGTGGTGTAGTCCTTCTCGAAAGACTTACGACTTGTCGTCTTGCTGCACTGTTGTCCTGTACTACAGCCAGCTGTCAGTGCGATCCGTCTGTATGCTGCTCCCATTTCCCTCATGACAATGATTCCACCTTCTTCAAAGTCTGAAAGAGACCGGTAAGCTGTACGTTTATATTCTCTCGATACTTTATGTTGCGATCTCCATCTGAAAATTTGTACTAACATTAGACATACCCAATATTCATCATGTACTGTTCATCATCTGTAGGAGTGGTGCTGACAACCTTGCATAACCTTGCCGTTGAGCGCGACAAAACCCTATTTTTGAACATAATCTCCGTTCAATGCGACTGCCTTACGCCATCTTACTGCAAGCTCTCGTATGCCCGCATGGTACTATTCTACTGGTCGCCGTCGGGGCCAACAACTTGCTGCATCGTTAACCTCCCTCTTAATGAGCTAGCAATTCCGCACAAATGGTCCTTCGGTGGACGAAAGTGTCAGCAATATCAACAGAGAGGTCCAGTTCTGCAGCGAAGTGATTGATTGTGATCTAGCGATCACCTCGAATGAGAGTGTCCGCAGAAGTTACAGGTGCTTGTGGCAGATTGGCACGTGGATGATCGGGCAGGTTTGCGCGACGTTGTCGCGATATCTACAGATGCCTAGCCCAATGGCTCACCCTGCTTTTTTCACTACCAGGCCCCCGTAGACATTCTGCAAGCACCTATGAATATCTACGACGCTCTGGTTTTCCCCCAAAATAAACTCAGTGATAATTTTCTGCTTAAACGCACCTCCATTAGAGACGCCATTTTGATTTCTACGTGTAGCGCCGCTACATTTCGGGACTTCATGAAATTTTAGGGGCTGAAGCGAGATTATTCCACGATGTCCCACAATGGATTCCGCATTTTTTCAACCAAAATTCGCCGAGAAAAAAAAAATGTGTTGCATTACCTACTGAACGCCCTTCGTATGTTTAGAGTCAGCTGTCATTCCTCATTCCTCAATATCAGCATTTTTCTACATAACTAAGCTACACACAAGAACTTAGTCTGCCAATAGTCTCACTGGGCTAGAGATGTCACCCGCTACGTCATTTACAGAGGCTGATGCGTGCAAAAACGTGACTTGCTGGATGTACAGGCAATTTTCAAACGAAAAATCCAATTCAACTACTTTGACAAACGGTGCAGTCAATAATTAACGTCTAAAGTTTTCTGATTTCAAGAACGACGTTCGGAAACTGCCCGCGGCCGGAAAAGCTGCGCAGTTTAACGGAAGAGACACGCGCGAATCTCACGTATGCGTACAAGGAAAAGGACATCTCATTCTCTCGACGTCATTCGTCCAGTAAGGCTGCTGAGAGGCCTTACCCTCTCTCACTTAGTTTAATGAACTTTTATGTTCATTTTGCGCCAAGTGTACAACAGCGCCTCTCAGACACTGATGTAACAGTACTGTATCACTGCAGCACCTTCCAGCATTTAGGAACATCGGATCGGTGTGATAATGTCACGGAGTCGAGCAACCACGTTAAATCAAATTCAAAGAATCTCATCTTGTGTCCTCTCGATTTTTATGCTGCACGATAAAGGACGCTGCGATATCGTGGTTTATTTGGGAAATCACCGACAGTTTTATTGTTCTTGTTCAGTTCTCTATCTTTCTTGGGCTGTAATTTTAGCGAGTGTAATTACCACAGTCGTTAAGAGCGGAGATATGCAGCAGAACACGTGCAAGCGTGCTCGGGCGGCTTCTGTTTATCTGATGAAGTGATACATGCCCCGCCGTCGTGATCTCTGCTCGCGACCCAACCGTCCGGAGCTTCGTTTCCAGTTCGAAGCCAGCAATCTTGTTTCTTCATTCTAAGGTGTATTATGCAACTGAATTCTGATTTTTTATTCCTCGAAAATTTTTTTTCCGAAAATTGCAACTACTAATCGTATGTATTTTGTAGGTTAAATGATTTCTTTTGTACAGTTGTCTGGTTATACTATCAGTCGATCTTGTTCTTCTTACTTACAAAGAAGCAGCAGGGTTCCGACGTATTTCAGATCATCCGCTGCCATTTCTGCAATGTTTTTTCGTGCTGACATTTACGTCTGTAAATCTGTTTTCGTTTCGTACACTGGAATCTTACGTCACTCCTTTGCTTCGGTATGTATTCTTCCTTTTGATTTTGTTTCCTTTAGAGTACTCATTTACTCTTACTTTCACAGGTTCTTTCTAACTGCAATGCTCCACATTGTTGACGCTTCACAGTTTTAACTGCTTTGTCGCTCTTTTAAAATCATTCTTTTCTACTGGTCGATTTACCTATGGCGAGGTAGTTCCAACTCTTCCCATAGGCTATTTCACATTTCACTTCCACACAACGCTCTGTTTCAGCACTAGCTGGAGAAACTTCATATAAATAAGAATGTTTCAAAACTGTTCACTTCTCCCCTCCGCTGGTTGAATGGCTCAAACAAGAGTCGGTGTGGAAACTTTTCAAAATGCGGTATATCGTAAACAAGTCGCACGAAAACACGTCTAACATTTTAATTTATCCTACTTTTAGTTTGTTAATGTCAATAGGCATTGTTCCATTTAAAAAGTCTATGTTTGCACATTAATACACTTTCTAAGTATTATTAAAATATGTAACAATACGAGCCCCTGAGTATTCTGTGAAAGCCGTACATCAGGAGCACTTTTCATTTCCGAAATATTTGCTGTGCAAGTATTTGGTGGTTCACTCTACATTAAAAAAAAAAAAAAAATGTTCAAATGTGTGTGAAATCTTATGGGACGTAACTGCTAAGGTCATCAGTCCCTAAGCTTACGCACTACGTAACGTAAATTATCCTAAGGACAAACACACACACACACACACACACCCATGCCCGATGGAGGACTCGAACTTCCGCCGGGACCAGCCGCACAGTCCATGACTGCAGCGCCTAGACCGCTCGGCTAATCCTGCGCGGCACTCTATATTCCTAGCAACTCTAGAACGTCACACTTGCTAACTGCATATTAACTTTTGAGAGCGACAAAATGGCAGTAACTCAAATCAGAGAAAAGTTTGTGAGGAAAACAACACTCTAGAACCATTGCCGGTCGCGGTGGTCTAGCGGTTCTGGCGCTGCAGTCCGGAACCGCGGGACTGCTACGGTCGCAGGTTTGAATCCTGCCTCGGGCATGGGTGTGTGTGATGTCCTTAGGTTAGTTAGGTTTAAGTAGTTATAAGTTCTAGGGGACTTATGACCTAAGATGTTGAGTCCCATAGTGCTCAGAGCCATTTCACTCTAGAACCAAACATAAGAGCATCGTAAAGCGCATCTTCTAATAGGGCGACCAACTTAATAAAACATTTGTATAGTACATGTTTTTCGAACAGGAGTCTAATGACAACACTGACGTCTGAAAGCAGCCGAGAGATCTGTAATATCTGTAAGATTTTAACTCTTTGCGGACGGCGACAGTGCTAATATGGCGGTGGCCATACTTTCACGGCAGCCTACCATTGAAGGGGTACGTTTTCACTTTCCTATCATTTGTATTGCTCCCTTCTGTGACTCAGTGGTGCGAACATCTGAATCTACGTGCGTTTTCAGGAGGTCTTGTATACATTCGATCTATAGGAACTAAATTCGATACTTGGATTTGTGTTTAAGTGTTTGGTGAGAATGGCGCGTCCGAAAGATTTGAGTGACGATAAAATTGGGGCAATACTGCTAAATAAATGCTCAGCTGCGGAATCTGGTCACGATTTCAAAGACCACGAAGACTGCAAGGTATTACCAAGAAAAAGTGAAGCTTCATGCTGTGACTTTGAAATTATTCATGAACCGGGCCCTTCAAAGGTGAGGAAGATGGGAAAAGCCGGAAACTGTGGGTGCAGATGGTTGACAACTGTGGGTGCAGATGGTTGACAGACGGCGTGTTTAGGCCTCAGAATTACGCTTTTCCTGATGGTAGTTCTGGAGTAAATCCTCTTTGTGGATTAAGTGAGAAACCTAGTGAAAGTGAATGTTTTGGGCTTATGTTGGACAGGGAATTGATGGTATACATTGCCAGTGAAGCTAACAGCTTTTACGAAGTACTGAATAAACGATGTCAGTTATCTTCCAGGGGAACACAGCGGACAGATACACATGAGATGTACCAGATTTTAGCAGTGTACATGCTGATGACTTTTCAAAAGAACATAATGAAGGACTATTGGTCTACAGATCCACTAAACGAAACACATTTCTTTTCGAAAGTAATGCGTAGGTACAGCTTTCTGACAGTTCTCCGAATGTTACATTTTAGTTATGTAGGCGTTTTGGGAGAGGCTGAGTGGGCGAATAGGCTTTATAAAATATGATATGTGGTGAATTCTTTGACAGTGAAATTCAAGGCAGTTCTAAATCCGTTCTGAAATTTGTGCATTTGTACATTTGTGTCTGTAATCCTGTGGAAAGGTAGACATGTTTTCAAACAGTACCTATGAAGCAAAAGGTACGGATTTGGAATAATATTTATACAGTGCACTGTAGAAACTAGATTTATTCTAGATATTATATTGTACACACGAAGAGGAACAAAAATTCAAGATACGTGTGGGCATTGGTGTTCTGCCACTGTTGTAACTACTCTGTTGAAATTTTACCTCAACAAAAAAATTAACGCTTCCATGTAATATTTATCAAGTAATTAAATACGAAAAAATTAGTTGATGAGAAAATAGCAAGCCAATAGCTTGTTTTATTTCAAAAACCTATATCATTCAAAAACCCCAAAATAATTCTGTCCAGAGTGTTTAAAAACATAGTCTTGAAAGGTCCCGGGTTCAAATCCCGGACAGGCCTACTTTTCACTTTCACGACAACCAAGCACTACGATGAACTTGCGAGTCTCTGAAAGTAAGTCATGCAACAGAACGAACTGCATGTCGGGCCACTGGCCCATGAGACTGGTAAGTGCTTCATGTGGAAAGCAATCCACGTGGCGGGATTAAACCGTCTGCGCTTACTTATACCTACACGTAAGGACTGGCACCTACAAAGATTCTATTCGTTTCCCAAAAGCTAGTAAATGGCACGCACGTTTGTTAAATGCAAGCGCATGCAGCACCCAAAACGGAGAGATGTCTTTCCCGCTGGAAGAAACAGCTGAGGTCGTCTTCTGGCAGTTGAACCCCTTACCTTCCGTTATTAATCGTAGTAGCAAAAGCATGAGCATTTGGAGCGTTCCCCACTCACGTGTGGGCTGCCATTAACAATTCCTGATGGCCGATTCAGCTTTTTCGACCACCATTTTCTTAAAAAAATTCTATATACAGATTTAAGATGAAAAACAAAACAAAAATCGACTTTTTAAGCTGATTCACAGGCAAGTTACTTATATATATATATATATATATATATATATATATATATATATATATATATATATGGGGTTACAAAAAGGTGCGACCAAACTTTCAGGAAACATTCCTCACACACAAATAAAGAAAAGATGTTATGTGGACATGTGTCCGGAAACGCTTAATTTCCATGTTAGAGCTCATTTTAGTTTCGTTCTTCCACCTACGCTCAATGGAGCACGTTATCATGATTTCATACGGGATACTCTACCTGTGCTGCTAGAACAGGTGCCTTTACAAGTACGACACAACACGTGGTTCATGCACGATGGAGCTGCTGCACATTTCAGTCGAAGTGTTCGTACGCTTCTCAAAAACAGATTCGGTGACCGATGGATTGGTAGAGACGGACCAATTCCATGGCCTCCACGCTCTCCTGACCTCAACCCTCTTGACTTTCATTTATGGGGGCATTTGAAAGCTCTTGTCTACGCAGTCCCGGTACCAAATGTAGATACTCTTCGTCCTCGTATTGTGGACGGCTGTGATACAATACGCCATTCTCCAGGGCTGCATCAGCGCATCAGGGATTCCATGCGACGGAGGGTGGATAAATGAATCCTCGCTAACGGAGGTCATTTTGAACATTTCCTGTAACAAAGTGTTTGAAGTCACGCTGGTACGTTCTGTTGCTGTGTGTTTCCATTGCATGATTAATGTGATTTGAGGAGAAGTAATAAAATGAGCTCTAACATGGAAAATAAGCGTTTCCGGACACATGTCCACATAACATCTTTTTTATTTGTGTGTGAGGAATGTTTCCTGAAAGTTTGGCCGTACCTTTTTGTAAAACCCATATATATATATATATATATATATATATATATATATATATATATATATATATATATTAAGAAAAGGGGCCAAGCACTGAGCCCTGTGGGTTCCCTTTCGTAATTTTGCTTGTCACTTTCTCAGCGGTTGTTTCCCTCTGTGACGTACTTAGTGCTGCAGTCTTGTCTGGCGCCAGCTGCCTTCGATGTGAGTATGAGGCAGCTTTAAGGCGGGCAGGGGCGCGCGCCAAGATGGCCAGAGGCGCGGCGTGCGCGGCGCGGCTACTGCGCAAGTGTTGCGGAGACTTGACAGGCAGGTGACGCCTGGCGAGCCGCGGCGCTTGCATTGATCGCCGGCGCCGGCGCCGCCACCGCCGCCGCCCACTGGCCGGCGCCGCCGTCTTGTGATGGACCTGTCACTCCCCGGGGGCGCGCCGCGCGGCCGCGCTCACGCACCCGTCCACCTGCCCCAAACACTCAAAACTCCTCGCCGTCTTCCGGTCCGCTCGCCGCAGCCTCTCCGGGAAAATCGATCGTGAATTAATACCGCATTTGGTCCTCTTCGCTGCTTTAAGTGTCGCAACTTTTCTGACAAAAAAGCGGCCTGGTGAAACCGGGAATACGCATTACCTCGGCGAATATCACCGACTGAAAAGTTCTCGGGTTATCGGCAGAGTAACGGTGTCGTCTTGAAAAAAATGCTTCGACACATTTTTTGTCACGGTGGACTCGCATTCGGGAGGATGACGTTTCAAACTTCCATGATTGCGCTAAATCGCTTCAGGCAAATTTCGGGATGGTTCCCTTGAACCATGGACCTTATCGTTGGTGGGGAGGCTTGCGTGCCTCGGCGATACAGATGGCCGTACCGTAGGTGCAACCACAACGGAGGGGTATCTGTTGAGAGACCAGACAAACGTGTGGTTCCTGAAGAGGGGCAGCAGCCTTTTCAGTAGTTGCAGGGGCAACAATCTGGATGATTGACTGATCTGGCCTTGTAACACTAACCAAAACGGCCTTGCTGTGCCGGTACTGCGAACGGCTGAAAGCAAGGGGAAACTACGGCCGTAATTTTTCCCCAGGGCATGCAACTTTAATGTATGGCAGTGAAACATGGACGATAAACAGTTTGGACAAGAAGAGAATAGAAGCTTTCGAAATGTGGTGCTACAGAAGAATGATGAAGATTCGATGGCTAGATCACACAACTAATGTGGAGGTACTGAATAGAATTGGGGAGAAGAGGAGTCTGTGGCACAACTTGACAAGAAGGAGGGACCGGTTGGTAGGGCTTGTTCTGAGGCATCAAGGGATCACAAATTTAGCATTGGAGGGCAGCGTGGAGGGTAAAAATCGTAGAGGGAGACCAAGAGATGAATACAGTAAGCAGATTCAGAAGGATGTGGGTTGCAGTAGGTACAGGGAGATGAAGCAGCTTGCACAGGATAGGGTAGCATGGAGAGCTTCATCAAACCAGTCTCAGGACTGAAGACTACAACAACAACAACCCTTGGGCCGGCCGCGGTGGTCTCGCGGTTCTAGTCGCGCAGTCTGGAACCGCGCGACTGCTACGGTCGCAGGTTCGAATCCTGCCTCGGGCATGGATGTGTGTGATGTCCTTAGGTTAGTTAGGTTTAAGTAGTTCTATGTTCTAGGGGACTGATGACCATACCTGTTAAGTCCCATAGTGCTCAGAGCCATTTGAGCCAACAACCCTTGAAAGAGCACGGCCGACTTCCTTCCTAATCCTTTCATAATCCAAGGGGACCGATGATGCTGTTTGGTCCCTTCCCTCAAATTACCCCCAAATTAACCAACCAAGATTCCCTGCAAAGAAGTTTATTGCTAATAGTAACTCCTCGTATAAATCGCTCAGAATATGTCAATTAGAGAGTGTTATTTAGCCCCAGTGCTACGAAGTTATACGAAATTGAGATGAATGGTATGCAGTATCGCCTGATAGGAAGTCAGTTAAAATTACAGTACAGAGTATTACGATACATTTATTTCTCTTGAAGTTACAGTTAGTAGTAGCCTGTGAATTCATGTCGGGAACCCCAATTGAGCTGTGCAACTGAGATCAAGTTAGCGTAACCACTCTGGTCTGAAGTAAAGCTTGCTTCCCCAATTTACTGCAAGGAAATCCCCAATGTGGAATTCTGTCAGACGTATACAGTTGAGACCTCTTGAGAGAGCAGGTTGCCCCCAAAACAAGATTTTTCCCCTTTCTGCCAAGTGAAAAGGAAACCATTATCCAGATTCAAAATGTCTCTGAGCACTATGGGGCTTAACATCTGAGGTCACCAGTCCCCTAGAACTTAGAACCGCTTAAACCTAACTAACTTAAGGACATCACACACATCCATGCCGGAGGCAGGATTCGAACCTGCGAACGTAGCAGTCGCGCAGTTCCAGACTGAAGCGCCTAGATCCGCTCGGCCACCGAGGCCGGCCAAAATTCAGGGATTTTTTCCTCTTGAAGCGCAAGCTTCTCATTCGTTAACAGCAACAAATTGTCGAGTGGAGATCGATGCAGATAGTTAGAGGGAAACATAAAGCACTTATGACCGAGAGGACTGATAGTAAGGAGGAAAGTAAATTTTAGAACGTGTAACGAACCCCAGCGCTGTTTAGGAACAGGGAAGTGGGAGTCGAGAGGACATTTGCCCCCGTCCCGACCCCGAAAAACTAGTGGTTAACCACAATAAACTAAAATACTGGAAGGAGAAGTTTATAAACATAAAAACAATTCTGATTAGATAATGTCCATCCTATCTAATTTGAGAGGCAGCTTGCACCCGTAAACCGAACCGAAATGATAAACCTCGTAACTTCAAAAATAGCTGTTGTTGCTTCCAGCGAGCAAGACTGTTGTTGCTGTCCTCGTTCGAGAAGCTCCTCTCCTCGACACCTGTCCTATCTGTATACCTGTGTGATCCAGTGCAATTCTCGCGACATGTCAAGCTCACACTAGGTGGTCTAATACTTCTCAACCTGCAGACATCTCTCCCTTCGGCGTCTCAACAGACAACATGGTGACACCGAACGGTGACCGTAGGGAGTGTACTGGACGGACAGTAGCACAATAAGCTTCACTTCTTCCAGTTTAGAATACAGATTCAGACTTGCATTTACCAATTACTTGATTTCAACGACAGTGTGTTCGATACATTTTCACCCGATTCATCTCTGAGTTACACATTAGATTCAGTTAGTTGCTTCCCACTGTTTTCATAGTCAATCACAGGTGCCCATTTCATTTTATAGGCAGGTATAGTTTTTGACTGTTTGATTCACTTTGAAGTCAGATTGCACTTCGAGAAAGTTTAACCGTTCAACGTTAGGTTGCAAATCAGGTGCCATTAATTCAAATTTAAGGTTAGATCGCATATTGGCAGCCCTCTGACAGTAAGATTTTTGCAGTTGTGTTCTTGGATGCAATTAATGAATAAATTGTACTATGTATCAATTTAAAACCGTTCTCCCCATTCATTTACTTACAACACCCCTTCAGCATCTTCAGGCAGTGTCATTAGGCTGCAGTATTCCCGCAACGTTTCGACAGGTTTCTTATCCATTATCTGTCAGAAAAGGGACGCCTAGTCTGTATCCTGGAGGGCCGTAGCTACGTTTAGCCATATTTTCTGCTTGTGATCCTCAGTACAGTGTCGCACAATATCACTGCAACGTTTCGACGCGTTTCTTATTATCCATCATCATGCAGAATTTTAGTATCGTACATGATCCTTGCATCGTTTTAATATGTTTCATATCCTGCATCACTTTAAGGTGCTGATTCATTCGAAAAAATGTTTTCCCCATGAGAACTAAATTACTGTTGCCTCCATTAGTTATTTACGATCAATTATTCAGCTGATTAAATACCTGTCAGATCACTGTCAGAGGCAATTCTAACTTCCAAAATGTTTAATTTTACAAAGATGTATTCAACATTATGAAGGCTGTGTTTTTTAATTAAAAAATTCATTGAAATGGTTAATTTTTTTACACAAGTAAATTTAATTTACCTTAATATAGAAACTTCCCCGTTTTGCAGTGCTGTGTATGGCAATGATTTGCCCATAGGAGGATAGCAGGGTTTGAGCACAAGATAAAATTTGACGTGTTTAAACTCAGAATTGCGGTAAAGATAGCAGGTAGTTGGCGGTGTGGTGGGCGTGGGGTGGGGGGGGCGGAGGTACAGAGGGAGTGCTGTCTATCAACCCAATGCAAAAAACGGGCGCTGAGTCTATGGAAAGGTTGAAAACCATTGTCTTACAGGATACTTACAGCAATTCATCATGTTTCCTACTCCCGTCTTCTTGCAACATGTTAATATCCTGCAGGCTCCTTATAAAATTTCAGCTACTTTCCCATTCTGCAATGTGTCGGTATTTTACAGAGTTCCAGAATTACGCATGTAGATTACGATGACGGAACTGAACACGCCAGTGTTGCTCACAACCACGCATTCTTTGCGTACAGTTGGCAGCGCTTACCTTTGTAGGTCGATACTTTTTCACTACAAGGAACATATAAGATGGATTGGACGAAACTATAAGCTGCTGGACGCCGTGTGCTTTTTCTTATATTCAGATTCACAGTGAATGAGAGAAGACTTCCATTTAGACTGTATCAGAGAACTTTCGTAAAACCTATGCAGATATATTGACACTGATTTACATAAATATAAATGTGTTAGATACTGGATGTATTGCGTACGCTGGTAATTCTTTAATTTTAAATCAATAAAAATACTTTTATAAAACACACTACGTTACATTCAAGAACTCAGTTTACTCGAAGAAACACCAAGCTACTTTTTTCAGAAAATTTGAAAACAGTGCCCAAAAAAGGATTAAATCAGTTCGGGAGGATCTCAAGACGGTTCCTACTATGTAAGCACGTCGTACTCCCTTTCATACAATTTTCTGATTGATTTAGTCTTCCATGACTTAGTTATAGGCCAGACGTTATAAGAATGCTATTCCAGTGCAAAGCTTGGAATTTTTAATCCTACACTGGAGTTGATTTTTAGAACAAATTTCTTACTTGACGTGCTGACAAGTAACTTGCTGTCAGCCAGAGAACAATCTCACACGTGTTTGGTGTTATTCCGCTGGACTAGTTCCCAGTGCAGACAGGAGTTCTTGTACTCGTGCGTATCACCATGCATCTTAGATAATAGCTGAAGTGATCGCACATGCACATTTTGTTTTGTCCGTGACAGCTTAATGTCGACGCGAGCGGAGAAGCGAATTAGTGTGCGAGTGAACCTCGGAAAGGTCGGCTTTTCAGTTAAAAACCCTGCGCTAATGTCGCCACTTAAAGGTCGCCCACCACAGCCGTGGTTCCCACCAGATGAGCGAGCTTACGATAGCCTGCGGTGAGCCCTCGGCCGCGGACAGCGAATCGTATTCCTTGCGCAGCGTGGCCTCCTTGTTAGGACGGAGGCTCCCCTACGGCGATCTCGTATTTGGCTTGGTAATCGCCCGTCAGTCCTGAGGTTTTCTTGTTTGTTTCTCCTCTACTCATGTAGTGAGAGATACGCATGTGGGTCGCTTCATTCTTTCCGGTTTCTGACCTCGCTCTGTTTCATAATGCGTCAAGCGTCAAGGCGTGTCGTAAATATTTCTTTTTCGGTTACGCTTGAATCTAGAGCAGCGGTTAGGCAATTTGGTCTGAAGATTTAGTTGTGGCTGAGCTGTCGCACTGAAGACCCGTTCACGAACCCAAGTCCGCCGCTCGTGGTCTCGCGGTAGCGTTCTCGCTTCCCGAGCACGGGGTCCCGGGTTCGATTCCCGGCGGGGTCAGGGATTTTCACCTGCCTCGAGATGACTGGGTGTTTGTGTTGTCCTCATCATTTCATCATCATCATCCAGGAAAGTGGCGAAATTGGACTGAGCAAAGATGGGGTAATTGTACGGGCGCTGATAACCACGCAGTTGAGCGCCCCACAAACCAAACATCATCATCATCATCACGAACCCAAAATTAACTTCTGTGTGACCCAGGACAATAAAAGAGAACTTTTATAGTTCTTGTTACATACTACTTAGGCCTGCCCGGTGGTTTAATATTTTTCATAACCTCCGACTTTTTTTGCATCTGACTCAGTTATCTGATGTACCTGGTGATCAAAAAGTCAGTATAAATTTGGAAACTTAATAAACCACGGAATAATGTAGATAGAGAGGTAAAAATTGACACACATGCTTGGAATGACATGGGGTTTTATTAGAACAAAAAAAAAAAAAAGCAAAGTTCACAAAATGACGCGTGAAAGATCTCTTGCGCGCGTCGTTTGGTGAAGATCGTGTGCTCAACCACCATATACGTCATTCTTGGCCTCCCAGGTCACCAGACCTCAGTCTGTGCGATTGTTGGTTTTGGGGTTACCTGAAGTCGCAAGTGTATCGTGATCGACCGACATCTCTAGAGATGCTGAAAGACAGCATCCGACGCCAATGCCTCACCGTAGCTCTTCACATACTTTACAGTGCTGTTCACAACATTATTCCTCGATTACAGCTATTGTTGAGGAATGATGGTGGACATATTGAGCATTTCCTGTATAGATCATCATCTTTACTTTGTCTTACTTTGTATTTTTTTGGTTCTAATAAAACCCCATGTCATTCCAAGCATGTGAGTCAATGTGTACCTCCCTATCTACATTATTCCGTGACTGATTCAGTTTCCAAATTTGTACTGGCTTTTTCATCAGCCGGTATATCTATCGTGTAAAAAGGAAACTTTCTAATACCTAGCCTGATTCGAAATTTTTCGATATGTACAACGATTGCCACCTCGCATATAGAAAAATGCAGGTTTGAGAGTTTTTAAAAATGCATAAATCTAGCAGCTCTTAACTACGTGCAGAAGGTTAATCTTGAGGGAGTTTGCCTCATACGGAGGAGCTTGTTACAGTTTATCGACCAGACATCCAGCATTACTTTTTCTGTGGTTTCCTTAATTCATTTAAGGCGAATTCACGTATTCACAACATCTTTATCTAACTGAGTTAGTAATTCACTGTCTTCAGTCACTATGTTTTATTTTGGTATTTCAGTCCAACGTGTTTCGGAGCTATAGCTCAATTTTTATGGACCACATTGATACATACACACACACACATATATATTATATGCTGGATGTCTGAGTGATATATATTCAATTGCTGCTACCTATGGGTTTTATGCAACCAGCAACACCTTCAACAACCATGGACGACATTTTCATATCCTCTTGATCGCTACGTGCAAACTATTAATCCTGCAGAAAAACTAACACGACCATTTTGTTGGAATTTTAATGTAGTTCAATTTTGTATTGGGATACGTTTTCGATAGAGGCTGTAGTTCTCGAATTATTCAAGAAAAACGTAAACTCCAGAGGTTTCTCAGTACAGAATTTAACTCCATTAAATTTTCTGCAGTAAGGTCTTGTTCAGTTTTTGTGAAGGATTAATAGTTTCCGTGTAGCGGACGAGAGAACATAAAAATCTAGCATGTGGTTTTTGAAGGCGTTGCAGGTTGCATAAACCCCTTAGGATCACCCAGTATGTATGGTTCAAATGGCTCTGAGCACTATGGGACTTAACATCTGAGGTCATCAGTCCCCTATAACGTAGAACTACTTAAACCTAACTAACCTAAGGACATTACACACATCCATGCCCGAGGCAGGATTCGAACCTGCGACCGAAGCGGTCGCGCGGTTCCGGACTGAAGCGCCTAGAAGCGCTTGGCCACCCAGTATGTAAACAGCACCGTATATATAGGGCGTCACACCTACATTTGCTTCAGTTTATCAACTAGAAATGTTCATTCTCAGCATTAGTGGTAAACTTCCACAGTTGAGATGCAAGTGTAATTTTAGTAGTTTTCTACTAATGCAGAAGGTGGACATTCCGCGACCAAATCAAGGTAATAATTCACAATTGTTTATTATTTATTTCGTCTTTCTCGCGTGAAACGAACAACTGTGCTGTTCATTTAGTGCTAAGTGATAAACAGAAGAAGATGTAAGGCCAGAAAACGTCATGTGGCGCAAGAGAATACACATGTAGCTCCAAATCATGTTAGACTAAAACAGGGACTTACAATGTTGTTGTTGTGGTCTTCAGTCCAGAGACTGGTTTGATGCAGCTCTCCATGCTACTCTATCCTGTAGAAGCTTCTTCATCTCCCAGTACCTACTGCAACCTACGTCCTTCTGAATTTGTTTAGTTTATTCATCTCTTGGTCTCCCTCTACGATTTTTACCCTCCACACTACCCTCCAATACCAAACTGGTGATCCCTTGATGCCTCAGAATATGCCCTACCAACCGGTCCTTTCTTCTAGTCAAGTCGTGCCACAAATTTCTCTTCTTTTCAATTCTATTCAATACCTCCTCGTTAGTTATGTGATCTACCCATCCAATCTTCAGCATTCTTCTGTAGCACCACATTTCGAAAGTTTCTACTCTCTTCTTGTCTAAACTATTTATCGTCCACGTTTCACTTCCACAATATTATGACTTAATACGGCTAAAAATGTTGCTGATGAAACAGCCAGCTCTTGGCGAAATGTCTTTTAATTGCTCTTCTAAAAATTTTTAAATTTTCAGGTTTGAAATAAGGACGCACTGGTGAGGGCAGATAGGTGCCGAAACGCATATGGCTGACACGAAGGAGAGACGATTTTTGGAACAGCAGGTGGATCTCGTTCTTATCGCTACTTCCGGAAAGACTGTTCCTGAATAGTACCGCAAACTAAAATATGATCTTCTATTACTTTGTCCATGACGCCTCTTAGTGGCCGCGTCTGCGCGTAATTGTGTCCGAATGGATAGGCGTACTAGTTTGCTTCATAACGGTATGCTGTATTTTTTTTTGGGTTGTACAGTGCGCAAGTACACAACTCAGCTAATGACAATTTGGAATTTTCTCGCTGTCGCCGTACGATATACGACCATTTGAAAGTTGGATGAAATCCCACAGAAGGTTTTGGACTCAAAAAAGATATGTACGATGCGGCTGGAGTGGTTTTTATGAAGCCAGTGATCCTCTCGCAAATGATGACTGTTATACGGGAATGTCAGAGCCAGTATCTGGGTCTGACGTCATCATCACACTTAGAGATGACGGCGGAGACTGTGTACTAGAGCGCTGTGAGAGGGGCCGGCGCAGATTTGGGCAAAGTTTTTGAGGCGAGGCGAGGCTGTGGGCTGGTGGCAGGCGTCGGCGACGCCCAGGGCGTGGAAGTTGTCGCTGGCGGTGACGAGCGGCTGACGGCTGTGCCGGCGCGCCGCCGCATCGATCGCGCAGCCTCCTCCAGATGGACGCCGAGCCTCCAAACCCCCCTGCCACCGCCTCACGCCACTCACAAAACTGGACAGCACGTCACTCCTCGTGGCGTGTTTGCCTTGGGCTCCCAGTATAATCCGCTCCACAGCGATCCAGCCTATTACATTTTCCCAAAGGTGGAATCCTTCTCATTCTTACAGCTCGACCGAGCCAGGTTTTTACGCAGAAGAAGACTGGTGCGCTGGGGAACTTTTGGAGGTGCAGTGTGGCCAGGACACGTTTCTTCTTCAGTCTGTTGCATGTCTTCTCTAAAGATAGGAATTCTTCTGCTCTACGTACGGTTACACAAATCCATTTATCTGCTTCTTTAGGAAGCACAATACTATTTAGCGCTACCCTCGATGGCAGTCGCGCACATCGTTCCGTATATAAAATCGCTAATCCGTCCTCCACGGGTCTGGGGGCATGATCGGAACGTAATGAAGATCAAAATATCAGAGGAACACTTTTATTGACCCATAACATCAGAATACAATACAGCAGAACCTTCATATTCACCGTACTAAAGTTTCCACCGGCATGTAGTCGTATTTCACAGAGCATTAATTAATCATTATATAATTTCAGTGCCCTTTGGTACTGGAAATACTGTCTGAAATGTTTTTCCGTGTTAAAAGAGTAACAAAATTGAAAGAAAACATTCACAAACTGAAACGTCTTACACGAAAGTGTAGTATACAGCCGGCCGATCCTTAGATAAGGAGAGGTTGAGTTATAAGCTGATTTACCAAAATCTTTATTACCAATTTCAAACATATGATAGGTACGATAGGCAATTACATCTCTATCATTAAAACTTTCAAGACCAGGTACACTAGGAACTCCGCAACCACCTCTTACTATAGTAACGGTGAACCATCCATTCCCATGTGAGAAAGTATCGTTTATATCCAAGCTGAAATTAAGAGAACATCGAAGAAATACACAAGGTCCACCGACGAGGGCGTGGGCTGCAACGCTCTTCACTGGAATGCGATTTTTCTTGTCTCCTGATGTTGTTCTGAGTTCAATGTTTTCTATGGTTTTGTAGACTGTTGTGCGCTGCAGTCTGGAAACGAGCGACCGCTACGGTCGCAGGTTCGAATCCTGCCCGGGCATGGATGTGTGTGATGTCCTTAGGTTAGTTAGGTTTAAGTAGTTCTAAGTTCTAGGCGACTGAGGACCTCAAGTCGCATAGTGCTCAGAGCCATTTGTACCATTTTTTTGTAGTATACAGTAGCGCACGTACTATAAAATACCTCTCTATCGTATGGTGATATGTTGTTACTCTGAATGAAAGTTTAACCTCTGAACATAAGAAACTTCCTGGCAGATTAAAACTGTGTGCCGGACCGAGACTCGAACTCGGCCCCGAGTTCGAGTCTCGGTCCGGCACACAGTTTTAATCTGCCAGGAAGTTTCATATCAGCGCACACTCCGCTGTAGAGTGAAAATTTCATCCTAGAAACATACCCCAGGCTATGGCTAAGCCATGTCTCCGCAATATCGTTTCTTCCAGTAGTGCTAGTTTTGCAAGGTTCGCAGGACAGTTTCTGTGAAGTTTGGAAGGTAGGAGACGAGTTACTGGCGGAATTAAAGCTGTGAGGACGGGGCGTGAGTCGTTCTTGGGTAGCTCAATTGGTAGAGCACTTGCCTGCGAAAGGCTAAGGTCCCGAGTTCGAGTCTCGGTCTGGCACACAGTTTTAATCTGGCAGGAAGCCTCATATCACTCCGCTGTAGAGTGAAAATTTCATTCTAGATCTGAACATAACTTTTTACAGTACTACATTGAGACGCAACTGATTTCAGTTAAACTTTTCAAAACATGAGAAATCACACGGTAAAAAAGTTTGTATGTCATTTTGCTAAGCAGGCGATAACTTCGATTTTCCCGCTATGTTCCACGAGTTCCTAATCTACAAAATGTCTGTTGGGGTAGACATAGAGCTTTACCCAATGTGTTGAAGGGCTATATCAAATGCATTTTGAGCACCTTTATTACGAGGGTTGCCCAGAAAGTAAAGTATCTCATTTTTTTCTTCAACAGTTCCTTATTGATGGCTTATTTACACACCCTATTTTTCCACGTAATCTCCATCCCGTTCTATGGCCTTCCTCCAGCGCGAAACAAAGGCGTGTATGCCCTGTTGCTACCAATCCTTGTACTGGTGGCGGAGTCAGTGCTTCACTGTGCGAACTTCCTTTACTGACTGACAGATGCAGCGCCAACTGCCTAGTCGTAATGCGTCTGTCCTCGCGAATGACAACATCAGCTCGCTTGCAACATGTCACGTGTGACAGCCGTGGATGTCTCCCCGACCGCTGCAAATCGTGGAGCTCCACCGAACCGCCTTCTGATGACCTCACCCTCCGTGCCGAGCGACTAACTACGCTTTTTCCGGCACCAGATGCTCCATAGACTTTGCGCAAGCGCTTGTGAGTATTCCCCGCAGTTTCTTTCTCTGCAGTGAGAAATTCAGCGACAGCACGTTGCTTGTCACGTACATCACCTGCAGACGCCATTTTGAAACTGTCCTGTAGCTACGCTATCTGTCGGAAGTGACGGAAACTTGGCGCCCTCACTCACGAGACTTCAAATAATACATACGCAATGTTTCGTATTCGTAGCATTGTTTCTGACGGTGCGTTACTTTCTGGGCAACCCTCGTAGATATTCGAGTCGTAGGTTTATTGTCTTCGTTGTCGTCATCATCTTTCACGTTCGCATCGGTTGTGATAGTTCAGCGTCAGTAAGATTGGTCGTCAGTTACTTTTGCTTCCGTTGTGGGAGCAACATCAGCTGTACTGATCCATTCAATTGCGTCACTGGGCTCAACGTCCGTTTGTAAATACAGCGTCACATGTTTACGTTTATTTGATGCCATAATTTAGTTTTATTGTCACTACTTTATAAAAAATGTATGCGTACAGTAACACTTACTGATCGAGTTGGAAAGCTGGGAGGACGGGGCGTGAGTCGTGCTCGGGTGGCTTAGTTGGTAGAGCACTCGCCCGCGAAAGGCGAAAGTCCCGATCTCGAGTCTCAGGCCGGCACACAGTGTTAATCTGCCAGGAAGTTTCATATCAGCGCACACTCCGCTGCAGAGTGAAAATCTCATTCTAGCCCAACAGCGCGTATGCAAGTATCGCTACAGCTGGGTGTCCAGATTCCTTGATGATTTGTGGTAATTTAGCGAGACTGATGTGCGTCTTACAGACTAATAGTGGTGAACAGTTATTGTGCGCCCGAGAGACGGTAGAGGCGATAGGGTATATGTCCCTTCGGACCAGGTAAATCTTTCCGTGAACCGGTTGGATCCGCAAGTCTACAGTGTCTGCAAATCGCCATGTCTGCATACCCGCGAACACCAAAGACTTTGAGTGTGCGGCTGATCCCGGCGGAGGTTCGAGTCCTCCCTCTGGCATGGGTGTGTGTGTTTGTCTTTAGGATGGCTGGCTCTGAGAACTATGTGACTTAACATCTGTGGTCATCAGTCCCCTAGAACTTAGAACTACTTAAACCTAACTAACCTAAGGACATCACACACATCCATGCCCGAGGCAGGATTCGAACCTGCGACCGTAGCAGTCTCGCGGTTCCAGACTGTAGCGCCCAGAACCGCTCGGCCACTCCGGCCGGCTTTGTCTTTAGGTTAAGTAGTGTGTAAGCTTATGGACTGATGACCTTAGCAGTTAAGTCCCATGAGATTTCACACACACAAACCACCCGTTTCGTATGTGACGCCGGAGTACGTCAGTTACACGCTATCTGTCATTCCTTTATGTTCACTACGTTATCATAGACACCTGTGTATAAGGGAACACCAGAAGAGGTGGCGTAGTGGTTAAAAAGAGAAGTCGTATTTCTGTGCCAATCACGCTGGTAGAAGACGGCAAAGCTCTGCCACAACCTTGTGGCCAACATGGGTACGCGTTGCAGAGCAATGCCGTCTGTAGTGATCGTATATCCTATTAAGAACCACGCCTCGCCTTTTGTAATGTCCAGGGGACGGCCATAAATGGCGGTGACTCCAGTGTCGTTATTGTCTTTGAATAAAAGTGTCATTTCTGTTCGCCTCATCGCATATTTCTTTTAGTTACCTTTTGTAATCTATTCTAGCAGTTATTCCTACGTATGGCCGAAGATTTATTGAGTTGTGTTACTTGGCAGTGTCATACCGTGCGAAAGTTTCTTTTCGTTTTTACGCCTGGCAGATCAGTGTGTATTAGTTTTTCGAGAGTAAGATGGAAGATAAATAGATAGGGGGTAACCATAAGTACAGTTGGATCTCGCTAATTTGGCTTCGGGTGGTCCGCAATATCCTTTCTTTCAGGAGCGCTAGTTCTGCAAGGTTCGCAGAAGAGCTTCTGTAAAGTTTGGAAGGTGTCGGGCGGTGGCGGAGTGTGTGTGTGTGGGGGGGGGGGGGGGGGGGGGAGCGGATGTCTTCAGATGCCCGTCTGACGGTCTGAGATAGTTGAGATCTCAACAACCGAAGAGAGTAATACTTTTTTACTAAGATAGTGTCAATTTTTGGAACTGTATATTCCGAATACTTTGTCAGCAGGTATAACTGCCCACGTCGTGTTGTGCCGACTCCACTGTAGCTTGAATGGATTTTATATGCCCGACTTCTAATTTCACCACACAAGTCTCCAGGATTGAGCAGTTATTGCCCGATTACGACACGTAGTAGTTTGTTAAAGCGGAGTTCGCCGTTATTAATTATGTTTTTAGATTTTAATTTTTTACTCGTACAGAGACTCAACGTTCCTTTGTTTAACAGCGTGTCGTCAAAATAAGTATGAAATGCTAATCTCTTTGCAATACATAATGTCGACTACTGAATTAAGGTTCGTACCTATTTTGCCATTTTAGAGAAGAGAAACCTTAAGCGCTTCTGCTTCTATAGTCTCGGTATAAAATGTTCACTAATTTCAATTTACTTCCTATCTCAGTTCAGTATTTAACACAAATTATATATCAATGTCATTTCAGAGATATTACGTCGGTTCCACACTAACGGAATAACACGTAATTGTCATTCAACAACACTTTCATTAATAATCCTTTTTCTTATGACGTAAATGTTAATGGATGATCACTATGTAGGAGGAAAGAAGGATTGATCCTAATCATGAGATAATAGCTTTTAATGAGCCCGCAATAGTTAATTAAATAAAAAGTCACGTTCAAGGATGATATGCGAACAACTTTCGTTACGTCCGTTTTCACGTATGTGTCAAAACTAATCCTGTCGCCCACAATTCAAATTAACGCTGAAGTTAACCCCTTTTGTCGGAACATCGAATCGTAACTATTATGTGAAAATTTATTCTCGTCCCCGAATTAATTCCTTCCAGATACGCGCACGACCGATCAGCAGAACGGAACACAAACGACTTGTTTTAACAACCGAACAACGCAATGACGTTACATTATGACAATGTCCGCCCAATGAACATCTCTTTGACTTTATCTTTTCTACTCTGCTTAATTAAATTATTCCTAATTACAATTTATTCAGCTATTTAACGAAAACATCTAACGAAAAATAAAATAAATTTATCCCAACTTAAAAGATCCGTTATACAGGGCAGGTGTAAGAAGCGACTGCAAGTGTGGTGAGGGCCGCGTGTGCGGCGGTTGAACAGCCGTGTGTCGCTCGGTGAAAGCGAGCCCTGGACGCGTGAGGCGCTGGAGCCGTGTTCTGCGCCCCCCCCCCCCCCCCCCCCCGCCCGCCCTCCTTGTTCCTTCCTTTGCTGCTGCTGGCAGGCGGCTGACAATCGATTGATGGCTGTCGTAGCAGCCGGCTGCCCTACTTACAACGGCGCGCTGGCCTTCAGGGGCCGCCCCCGAGACATCTGCCGGCGTCTCCACGCGCTAATGCAGCGCGCTTCGAGCACTTCTCTGCAACCACGATGCGTAAAAAGAAAAACAGCTACACCAACATTTGTCTTACGTATATAGTGAAGGAGGAAAAAAGTTTCTTTCTTGTTATTGGTGTTAAAAGTTTAATCTGACAATTTCCGTTACAGCTGGGGTATCAACTCGCGAAGGGTCTCTTCTGTAAAGTTCTGCACTGCGCGCGTTTCCTTACCAGAATGGTGTATTGAAAGTAATCTTTTCGTAAGCAAGATTAGATTAGATTAATACTTGTTCCATAGATCATGAATACGACACTTCGTAATGATGTGGAACGTGTCAGATTAATAAAAGATGTCTGTACAAGATATTACATTACACAAAATATTGCATGACACTAATGTTTAAATTGTTTTTTTTTCCCTCCCCCCTTAATTTATATCTAAAAATTGTATGAGTAGGAGGAGTTGTCATCTAGAAATTCTTTTAATTTATTTTGAATTGTTAGTTGGCTATCTGTCAGGCTTTTGATGCTGTTTGGTGGGTGACCAAAGACTATTGTGGCAGCATAATTTACCCCTTTCTGTGCCAAAGTCAGATTTAACCCTGCATAGTGAAGATCATCCTTTCTCCTGGTGTTATAGCTATGCACACTGCTATTACTTTTGAACTGGGTTGGATTATTAACAACAAAATTCATAAGTGAATATATATACTGTGAGGATCCCTAGATCCTTAAATAGATGTCTGTAGGATGACCGTGGGTGGGCTCCAGCAATTATTCTGATTACACGTTTTTCATCAATGTGTTGCTTCCAGTTTAACATCTCATCAATGGACACACCTAAAATTTTTGAAAATTCTACATTAGCTACAGACTTCTGTTCAAAGATAAACTTGTTCTTCTTTAGTGTACCTGTCTTACGACAGGTTTCAGCTTTAGGCACTCCATCGCGACCTGTTATGATCATTTTTCTTCCTTCGTATGTTCATCCATATCTAATGTCGTACAGGATGCCATTCTCTTCCTACCTATTCCTCTCATTCTTTCCACTTTTACTACCATAATTCTTTGTGGCAGATAAGTCCTATGCTGTGTATGTCACTGCCAAGTCTTTTTCCTCTTTCTTATCA
Organism: Schistocerca cancellata; assembly: GCF_023864275.1. Taxonomy (NCBI): domain Eukaryota; kingdom Metazoa; phylum Arthropoda; class Insecta; order Orthoptera; family Acrididae; genus Schistocerca; species Schistocerca cancellata. Next base: position 238,132,600 of record NC_064626.1, read on the forward strand.
ATTCTTTTCCTCCCGCATTTTCTTCATTACTTCTTTATCTAAGGTCCGTCAGTCCACTTCATCCGTAGCCAATTTTCTTCATAGTAACATCACAAAACTTTCTAAATATATTTCTTCTTTCTTTTTAATTGTCCATGATTCACTGCTGTGTAGCACTACACTCCAAACATAACATCTCCGTTCGAAATCTTTTATCTATTAGTAACTGCCTCAACATTTCAAGTTCTCTCTTTCCTATCGACATACAGCTCCCTATTTCTTTCGCACAGCTTCCGTTCAACACCATTAAATTTCCCAGGCATAGAAAAGATTTTACGTTCCTTGCCCTATTTTTTAAATCTAAGAACTGGTACTTCCTTCTCAGTTATTCACATCACTTTTATCTTTCTCATATTTATCTTTGTTTAATACTCCTCGTCCCCTTCTTGTAGTGCTAAATCATCTGCTGTTGCTCCTCTTCTGATTCAGCCAGCACTGCTAGAGCTGCCAGTATCATTAAATGGATAAGCTTACTTCTCAAAATAAACGGTCAGATAACCACCTCAGCTGTGAATCTTTAGTCTTATGGCCACTGCCTATGACTTACTTAGCATCCGACAACCTATACATAGCTTTACAAAATATTTCTGTTTGCTCAGTTGAGGAAATCAGTGCGAAGAGGAAGGAAGCACTTGCCACATCGTCCTTCATCAGCACATTTACTCCCTTTCAGATCAGAAGGACCTTTACGAGACTTCAGACGTTACAGATCGTGCCACAGATTGCGGTGCTTTACTCGTTCACACAAAGGAAATGAATCGGTCTCCCGCCACGAAGCCGTAGAGAAAACAGTTCTGTGAGGGAAAGGAAAACGTCGCATTCATTCCTCTGTAATTTAAAAAAAAGTTACGAAGAAAGAAAAAAACAGTGACAAATGTTGTCTGTGAAAGGTAGTAGATATTAATGGAGCAGAAAATTGAGATTTTGCTCGAAGGATGACTGGAGGCATAGCGGGCGTTTAGTTACCGTTAAGTGCATTGCTGTTTTCCTTCTACTCTCGCCCGGTACAGAGAAACGGGAAAGCACGCGAAATGCTGGTATTTGGATCTCCTGAAGGAAAAAAAGACGCTGTGACTTTTTCAAGTCGTATCTCGCTCACGAACTTCTTTAAAAAAAAACCTCTCCGCTACAAAAGGGTTCCTACTGGTGTAGTCAGGATACTGAGGAATAAACACCTGTAGCTGAAAGTGTTCAATACAGTAAAATATGGTAGGGCCATGGAAAATTGGAGAAGGAGGCAAAATAAGCATTAGAAGGACAGTGAAAAATAAGTACATAGATAAAGGGAAAAAAAATTAAGCCTGTGGAAATTCCGCTCTAGAGTAAGGAACCAGTTGATGTTACATGCGATAAAGCATTCAGAAGGGACATCGGACAGCAAAAATGATGGGGGCAAACAAAAATTAGCTGATGTAATACAGATTACTGTAGGTGTTAAATATACGAACTACGTAGAAATGCTAAAATTTGCATTAGGAGGAACTGGAGGAGGAAACCAAACCAGTAAAAAGATTATGGCTTAGAAATATTGAGTTGGTTGGTCCTGTTATGTTGTCTGTACAAGTGATAAATGAATACCGGAAGCTTTGCCCTACACAAATGAAATTTGTTTGTCTCGTTCCGTTCTTATCTTTTAATTCAGAGAAGAACTTCCTTGGTTCATCTGCGGTCCATGCGCCTGGCTACATGTCATGCCCACCCACACTTCTTATTTATTACAGTCATAATTTCGTCTTCTTACTGTTACCTAATCTATATTTTATTCTTCTATCTTTCCAAGTAATTTCTAACATGCACCTCGCCATTCTGCTCTGAGGAGTCCTCAGCCTTTTGATGGTATGTGAATGGAAAAAATTTCTCAGTTCAATATCAATTGGTGCTACATGCTAATTGTAATTTTTCCGTATTGTTTTGAAAATTCTATTTAGTTTACTATTAGCCACTGCAACCTCTGTTTTACTCTTCTGCTTCTTATTTTTCCTTTCCCTTCAGTCATTATCTTCAGCTGCCTTAAATACAAAAATCCCTTCTGTTACTTCTTTCTCAATTTGTCTTAGTTTATTTTCGATGTATTGTAGTGCATAACTTTATTCTTGAAATAACTTATTTTCAGGCCTACTTTCAAAATCGTTCTTTTAAGTTCCTTCTTAAGTTTTGGAAGGATATCTACACTACTGGCAAACAGTGTAGCAAAACGTAAGCCAGTCATCACTGTTTAGACCGGTTTGATCACCACACTGTTTTACTAGGCATATTCTTGTTGAAGATAGTATGCCGTTGCCTTCCTCCGAGCTTTGAGCTGACTTTCCCAGCCATTTATAGGAGGACCTACACTTTAATGTGGTTCCAAACCACGGTGCAACTCAGCATTTTCCTCATCAACAAATGTTGCCACAAGTGGAGAAAGCGATAAGTGACACATAAAAATCTTGGATTGTTAAAAGATCAAACCTGAAACCTTTGGTTTCACAGCCTGGCCTTTACCGCTGAGCCACCGAGCAACACTGCAACAGTGCAGTATCATCAGCAGAACAGAGGTGTCCCACATATGTTCTCCTTGTACGTCTTCCTACTTTATAAATTACTTCTTCGGCTGCTGAGAATTATTTTTCTAAAATGGAATCTCTGCATCTATCTCCTCTTTGAAAGCGAAATATACGTGTCTGGTTCCTTTTGTGTATTAGCAGCTCTAGGTAACGCTTGCGCTGGTGTTACTTGTTTTGTTTGAGTGGCATGCTTATCTGGGGTCTTACAATAGTTTTGCACCGTGTCTTTCCACTCGACGGAGACAAATAGACAGGCGCTGACACCGGACAATCAAATTAAGAAGTGATATTCTAGAGAGCTAATACGAATTAGCTATAGCACAAGTGGTTGAAGTCGCTCTGGAGGGAGGATCAGTTTAGATTCTCAAGAATCACTTGAAGCAGTACTGACCCTACAACTTATGGTGCGAGGCAGGTTTAAGACAGGCAAACCCACGTTTATAACATTTGCATATTTAGAAAAGACTGACAATGTTGAGTGCACTACACTCATTCGAATTCTGAAGTCAGCAGGGTTAAAATGCATGAAGCGAAAGACTATCTGCAACAACAGGAATCAGAGTGAAATTGTAATAGCTGATGGATATGGAAGTGAGACAATAACTGGAAAAGGCAATGAGGTAAGTTTTCACCATATTCTCCATATTATTTCATTTCCACATAGAGCAAGCAGTAAAGGAAACCCAGAACTTTGGACAAGAATTAAAGTTCAGCGGGGAGAAATAAGGATTTTAAGATTTGCCGATGATGTTAGATTTCTGTCACAGGAATACAAAGGATCTATAAGAGTAGTTGGCGACATGGATAGAGTCTTAAGAAGAGGTTATTAGATGAACATCAACAAGGTAATTGAAGGTAGCCGAATTATATAGGGCGATGCTGACCAAATTAGTTCACGAAATGAGATGCTAAAACTGCTAGAGGAGCTTTGCTACTTCAGCAGCGAAATACCCGACGATGGCCGAATTAAAATGGATATAGAACGCCAGCTGGCTATGGCAATAAATGCGTTTCTGAATCATATAAACGTAACACCTGTTTCCTATAAATCTCATGGCGTACATACATATCGTGTTAACCATAGTAGAAAAGAATACGCTAATTCAGATGAGACAGGCTCGAAGCTTTAACCGAAGCCCTCCGACATAAAATAGAGCCGGCCGCTGTGTCCGAGCGGTTCTAGGCGCTTCAGGCTGGAAACGCGCGACCGCTACGGACCTGCTGTCGAAATTAGTTAAACGGTTTACTGCATTTTTCTGGGGATAATTTCCACAGCGTTAGGAAGTTAAATGAAGCCATGTTACAAGTTGTCATATGGCGTGTAAAGTTAGTGATCAGGTTAATGTATTTTAACTTACCATTATGTTAAACCATGTAACTGTCTACTGTTCTTAATGTAACAGGGCCGGCCCCTGTGACGAGAGGTTCTAGGCGCTTCAGTCCGGAACCGCGCTGCTGCTGCGATCGCAGGTTCGAATCCTGCCTCGGGCATAGATGTGTGTGACGTCCTTAGGTTAGTTAGGTTTAAGTAGTTCTACGTTCTAGGGGACTGATGACCTCAGATGTCAAGTCCCATAGCGCTCAGAGCCATTTGAACTATTTTAACATAAAATAGCCTGATAAAGGGATCCCTTTTTCTATCGAAATCTTTCCAATCGTCTATTATTTTCTTCTTATTTACCCAGTAAAATTTGTTTTGCTTTTTCGATAGACGTCTTTCATGGATCATATGTTTTTTTATAATTAATAAGAAACTATGCAAATAAACAGAGGGTGTGTAAGAACACTGAGAGATAGGGAAAGATACGAAGAGACCATCTCTGTATATTTGTTACTAGTTTCAAGTAGCAAACGAACGACCACAATTACCAATGCTGTGGGTCACTCAGTGACGTTAAGGAATTAATAAAAAAATTTTATAAATTAAAATCGTCTGCCACGTTTTTCTGTCCCTGTGTGAATGTTCACCTCGGAAAGTACGGTAGGGATTTTACACGGTTTTCACTAGACTGGTGCCGGCTGGTTTGGCCGAGCGGTTCTAGCCGCTAAAGTCTGGAACCGCGCGACCACTACGGTCGCATGTTCGAATCCTGCCTCGGGCATGGATGTGTGTGGTGTCCTTAGGTTAGTTAGGTTTAAATAGTTCTAAGTTCTAGGGGGCTGATGATCTCAGCAGTTAAGTCCCATAGTGCTCAGAGCCATTTGAACCATTTTGAACTAGACTGGTTCACGAGGAAGATTTCCGTATATCACTACGTATTATAAACACGTCGCCTGACCATAGATACCTAGTGCTATAGGAGCGACGCTTTAGCGGGTCTCTAGTATAATATAGTAATATAAATGTGTTACAAGGTCTTTCCTTAGAGTATTTGTGTGAAGTGTAGCCTTATATGGAAACGGGCATAGACGATTAATCAGTGGACAGACAGGAGGAAATAGAAGCTTTTGAATAGTCGTATTATGGAAGAATAGAGAAAATTTATATGTAACTTCCTGGCAGATTAAAACTGTGTGCCGGCCCGAGGCTCGAACTCGGGATCTTTGCCTTTCGCGGGCAATTGCTCTACCACTTGAGCACTTTCCCGCGAAAGGCAAAGGTTCCGAGTTCGAGTCTCGGTCCGGCACACAGTTTTAATCTGCCAGTAAGTTTCATATCAGCGCACACTCCGCTGCAGAGTGAAAATTTCATTCTGGAAGATTATATGTGTTAACTAATGAAAAGATACTGAAACGAATTAGAGAATAAACAAATTTATGGCACAACATGACCAAGAGAGTGGGGCAGTTGGAAGAGCACATTCTGTGGCTCCAAAGAATAGTAAATTTGGAAATGGATGGAAAAGAGGGGGGGGGGGGGAATAAAAAACGTAGAGGAGATGCTAGGGACAAGTGGTTGTAGGTTGCAGTCGTCAAACAGGGGTGAAGACATTTCCACAGAATAGACTGGCCTTGAGAGATGTGTGAAACAAGTCTTCGGACAGAAGACAGTACAGGCAATACTGAAAGAGAAGATTAAAAAGTTTCGCTCTGATATTGAAGTACGTTGTCTGACTGCAAGCGACGGTACCGACTACTCTTCGACCAGCTGACAGTAGATAACGTTGCCTGTCATGTTCCCATTCCCCGGCAGCGTCTTTCACGGGAAGAGGAAGTTGTGCGCGGAGGTGACGATTAAGGCGCCGTCTGTCGGCGCGTGTGCGAGGAGCAGCCCTCGCTCGTGACTGGCCGCTGCGCTCACATTCCGACGCGTCTGTCGCCGACGGTATCCGGCGCGGCCGCACCGGCGCCTGCTACTGCCGCCGCCGTGAGCTGCAGGCGCCCGCCCCGCGCCTACTTACTCCGCGTAAAGACCCTGCGGCCAGTACTCCACAGCCACGTTACGGCGCCAGTTTTATTGACGGCGGCAAACAATTCATAAATCACCGGCCGCAGTCCGAGTCGATACTTAGGCCTCGCGCGCGCGCGCCTTACCCGGAGCGCGCTAAGTGTGCGTAAATCAGGCGAAAATTACTCCGGCGCCGGGGATAAATTATTTTTCCCCCGCACGATACAGTGTGTTAGCCGTACAGTCGCGTGCAGCAGACGGCGGTGTTACTGCTCGGCTCCCTCACGGCGGGTAACTGCGTGTGCTGACACCTTGTCCATTGGTACTGAACGATGCGTCGCTATGCGTGAGTGAAGCAAACATTCTCCATCGTTACCATCAACACAATTACGGGCCTTGTATTTTAGTTTCTATGCGGCGTTCCTTGTAAATATAGTTGGGTGCTCATTCCTAACTGTAGGCAGTTTCAGCGGTTATTTTCCGCCCTACTTCACATCTCTTGTACATGTACAGGGAAATACAGCGGACAGATACACATGAGACGTATCAGCTTTTAGCAGTCTACATGCTGATGACTTTTAAAAAGAGGAATATAATGAAGGACTATTGGTCTACAGATCCACTAAACGAAACACATTTCTTTTCGAAAGTAATGCCTAGGTACAGATTTCTGATAGTTCTTAGTTATGTAGGCTTTTCGGGAGACGCTGTGTGGGTGAATAGGCTTTATAGGATATAACATGTGGTGAATGTTTTGACAGTTAAATTCAAGTCAGTTGTAAATCCACTCTGAAATTTGTGCATTTGTACATTTGTGTCTGCAATCCTGTGGAAAAGTAGACATGTTTCCAAACAGTACGTATGAAGCAAAAGGTACGGATTTGGAATAATATTTATACAGTGCACTGTAGAAACTAGGTTTATTCTAGATATTATATTGTACACACGAAGAGGAACAGAAATTCAAGATACGTGTGGCCTTGGTGTTTTGGCACTGTTGTAACTACTCCGTTGTAATTTTACCTCAACAAAAAAATTTACGCTTCCGTATAATAGTTATCAAGTAATTAAATTCCGCGCGGGATTAGCCGAGCGGTGTTAGGCGCAGCAGTCATGGACTGTGCGGCTGGTCCTGGCGGAGGTTCGAGTCCGCCCTCGGGCATGGGTGTGTGTGTTTGTCCTTAGGATAATTTAGGTTAAGTGGTGTGTAAGCTTAGGGACTGATGACCTTAGCAGTTAAGTCCCATAAGACTTCACACACATTTGAACTTTTTTTTTTTGAACATTCTCTTAGTATGACTTACGCCTGCTCCTATAGAATCACATCACCAAAAGTGCCTTTCATTTTCCTACTGCAACGACACAGTAGATAACTGTCATATTTAATAGTGCTGCTATTTATCAATCTAGATCACCTCATTACATAACACCTCCTCAATCTAAGCTAGTAGTGTTGTTTTTACCAATCGTGATCACATCATTCGCTCCACTTCCTCAGCCCAGTGCGGAACACAACTTATATATAATCTAAATCAAGCTACCCGATTACAACAGAGATTCGATAAGAGCTAGTTCGAAATGAGAGCCCAACATCCACTGCAACAGATTTATGCCTCTATTTTCGCAGGCCATTTTTCCATCTAAAATTATGTAAAACGTTGTCACCGCACTGCACCAATTCGTCTGAAATATGGCAAGAAATTAGATTCATCGCAGTGCAAGGATTTCCACGACTGCAAAATTCATGAAGTAGTGTGTAAGCTTTGGGAACGATGACCTAAGCAGTTTGGTCCCATAAGTTCTTACCACAAATTTCTTAAAATTTGCCGGTGCTGGATTTTGTGCACGAACTGACCTCTCAATTATATCCATATTTACTGGATGGGTCACCGAATCAATCGCCCTGTGACTCGTTGAACTGGTGCATTGTTAGCCATTAAAATTCCATCCTTGACTGGGAACATGAAGTTCATGAATGACTGCAAATGGTCTGCAAATACCCGAACAAAATCATTTGCAGTTAATGATTGGTTCAGTTGGACCAGAGGACGCAATCCATTCTCTCACAGCTCACCCCATTATGGAATCACCACCGGCTTGCACAGTACAGAGCGGTTCTAGGCGCTACAGTCTGGAACCGCGCGACCGCTAAGGTCGCAGGTTCCAATCCTGCCTCAGACATATATGTGTGTGATGTCCTTAGGTTAGTTAGATTCAGGTAGTTCTAAGTTCTAGGGGACTGATGACCTCAGAAAAAAAAAAAAGGTTCAAATGGCTCTGAGCACTATGCGACTTAACTTATGAGGTCATCAGTCGCCTAGAACTTAGAACTAATTAAACCTAACTAACCTAAGGACAACACACACATCCATGCCCGAGGCAGGATTGGAACCTGCGACCGTAGCAGTCGCTCGGCTCGAGACTGTAGCGTCTAGAACCGCACGGCCACTCCGGCCGACGACCTCAGCAGTTATGTCCCATAGTGCTCAGAGCCATTTGAACCATTTTTTGCACAGTACATTGTTGACAACTTAGGTCCATGACTTCATGGGGTCTGCGCCACACTCGAACGTTACCATCAGCTCTTATCAATTGAAATCGGAATTCACGTGACTAGGCCACGGTTTTCCAGTTTTCTAGGATCCAACCTACATGGTCACAAGCCCAGGAGAGGCGCTGCAGGCGATGTCGTGCTGTTAGCAAAGGCACTCGCATTGGTCGTCTGCTGCCATAGCCCATTACCCATATTTCGCCGCACTGTCCTAACGGATACATTCGTCGTACGTTTCACATTGATTTCTGCAGTCACTTCACGCAGTGTTGTTTGTCTGTTAGCACTGACAACTTTACGCAAACACCGCTGCTCTAGGTCGTTAAGAGAAGGCTGTCGATCATTGCGTTGTTCGTGGTGAGAGGGAATGCCTGAAATTTGGTACACTCTGCACACTCTTTATACTGTGGATTTCGGATACTGAATTCGCTAACGATATCCGAAATGGAATGTCCCATGCGTTTAACTCCAACTAGCATTCCGCGTACAAAGTCGGTTAGTTCCCGTTGTGCAGCAACAATCATGTCGGAAATCTCTTCATATGAATCACATGAATAGAAATGACAGCTCCACGCCGCGCGGGATTAGCCGAGCGCTCTTAGGCGCTGCAGTCATGGGCTGTGCGGCTGGTTCCGGCGGAGGTTCGAGTCCTCCCTCGGGCATGGGTGTGTGTGTTTGTCCTTAGGATAACTTAGGTTAAGTAGTGTGTAAGCTTAGGGACTGATGACCTTGGCAGTTAAGTCCCATAAGATTTCACACACATTTGAACATTTTTTTGACAGCTCCACCAACGCACGGCCCTTCTATACCTTGTACACGCGATCCTACCTCCATTTGTGTACGTGCATATGGCTATCCGATGACTTTTGTTACCTCAGCGTACAGTGGCTTTAGTGATATATAGTGACGCGGCCTAACGACAAAAACAATTTTCTTCAAGTACGTCCATTTGTGTGATGATTATGTGTCGCATATGTATCTGACGTTCGCACATTCTGCGCATTCTATGGGGAACGCCTGGCGACACTGTGATGGTCGAGACCGCGATGACGTCACACGAGCTTTCTCCCGGCTTTGACGTACGGCGCAGATTACGACAGCCGAGAACGCGAAACGGCAGGGTTTTATGCGGTCTGCGCGACGCGCGTCCGTCATTAATTACGGCAAGACGCGAGGGGAATGGCGTCTGCCGCCATTACGGGCGCCGGGGTGAATATCAAGTATCAGCCGCTCGCCTCTCATTAATATCGCCGTGACCACTCCATTACCCACTTACTTATCCTTGTAGCCGCCACCTCTAAATGAGGAGGCGCTGCCGGCACGGGCCCGTCGCGGCTCGCAGCGCTACGAGGGTTCACCGAGAGGTGCGAGTTGCCAGTGGAAACACCTCCTGGGAGGGCAAAGGGGCCGCCGCGTTGCAACGACGGTGGAGCGCCCTGGGCAGGGGGCGGAGGCGTGCGGTAGGGAGGAGAGGTGGCCGCTCTCGAAACTGCAGGCTTGACAGGCATGCATGACCGGGCACTTTGTGCACGCAAAAACACGTTTCGACTCAATATAGTGTACAACCGTAAGTTCGTTTGAAATATCTGGAACTCTGACGAATACAGTTTGATCCGTTTCCGCGGTTTTGGCTTTGTGATACGGAAAAGAAAAAGAATCGAAAGACGAATCATTATACGTCAGTTGGTTGTTTGATTTGGGTGAGGGGACCAAATAGCGTGGTCATCGGTCCCATCCCCATGGGGAGGGAAGTCGGCCGAGCTCTTTGAAACAAACGATCTCGGCATTTGCCTGAAGCGATTAGGGGAAATCAAGGGAAACCTAGATCAGGATGTCCGCACTCGGGTTTGAACCGTCGTCCTCCCAATTGTGAGTCCAGTGTACTATGCGCCACTCCGCTCGGGGCCGGCCGCGGTGATCGAGCTGTTCTAGGCGCTATAGTCTGGAACCGCGCGACTGCTACGGTCGCAGGTTCGAATCCTGCCCCGGGCATGGATGTGTGTGATGTCCTTAGGTTAGTTAGGTTTAAGTAGTTCTAAGTTCTAGGGGTCTGATGACCTCATATGTTAAGTCCCATAGTGCTCAGAGCTATTTGAACCACTCCGCTCGGTGATAACGTCGGTTAAAGGAAGTTTAACAAAACGAAAAGCTTATTCTCCTATTGAATTACTGTAATACTGAAAATCATCCACTTGACTGCTATTGTTATTTCAGCACAAATAAACAAACAGTGTTTCTATCTCAGTATCTTTTCTTCAAGCTGTAGGTTCAGTGACCATGTTTATAAAAAGGTAACTAGGTGGAAAAAATCAAAGTTGCACATTTTTTATCGGTAAAACATAAAACGCCATCCACATTATTTATATTAATATATTTTTGTTCTTAAAAATTACATTCCGCTCAACGGAACTAATTGACATATGAACATTCTTTTTCTTCACATTTTTGTTGATCAAACAATAAAGTTAACAAAAGCTATAGTTAAGAAACAACGACCAGCGGCCGCGCAACGTCCTGAGGTTGCTCGTCTTACTAACTGTAATCGGGCTGCGAAGCAGAATAGTGATTAGTTAACGAACAGTGCTCGTCGAACTTCAGTCAGCCACAGCTCTCACTCGCTCGATACAAATAAAAAAATAATAAAGCAATAAAAATTAAAGAAAAAAATACAGAATCAATCTATATGAAAATCAGCATTAAATTTATTAAAATTATAGTGTCTTAAACGGCAAAATATATGAAGTTCTGTATGTGGAAAAATGTACATTAATGCAATGACCAGGAAAAACAATCTTGTAATGTTCGAATACAGTTTTAAAGGTGCACTGCTTGATGCAGTCACATATATTAAATATGTAGGGGCAAAGTTGCTCTTCATCTTGTGTGAGTGATGTGCATTGTACCTACACAGATCTTCAACTGAAGACGGTTAAATTAATGATCGGTTTGCATTTTTTGTTTGTTTTTCCATTTATTTACTGTCAACTCCAGTAAATGAACGAGTTACGCTACCACGGACAAATTAGAAGCAAAGTTAGGTTGATGTTACCTTTCTAATAGCGGCATATTTACGTGACTGATACGCTGCTATACGGTTTTGAACAGGTCTTGAGGAGAGTGAGCGGATTACCAAATAAAAGAAAAATATAGGGTGCTATTTCGAAATTTGTGGTAGGGTCTTATGGGACCGAACTCCTGAGTTGATCGGTCTCTAAGCTTACACACTACTTAATCTAACTTAAACTAACTTACGCTAAGGACAACACACAAACACCCAAGCCCGAGGGAGGATTCGAACCTCCGACGGGGGAAGCCGCGCGGACCGTGACAAGGCGCCTGAGACCGATCGGCTACCCCACGCGGCTGCTATTTAGAAAATACGAACTGCTGCTTATTTTTGGTAGTGAATGAAGCTACCAAAAAGGAAATTATTGTGTTTCTTTCCGCCTGGCAGCTAAAACACATTTGCTTAATTGGTTTTAATCATGCTTCTGGCCAAAACGTTATTGGGGTTGGCCAAGATAGATGAGACACTCTGTATAAAGGAGATTTTTGCCATCCATTCTTGACTACTGTTCGAGTGACTTGGATCACCACCAAAGTACATGGAAGCGGTTCAGAGGCGTGCTGCTAGATTTGTTAGAGGTTGGTTCGATCAACATGCAAGTATTACGCAAATGCTCCGTTAACTCGAGTGGGAATATCGGGAGGGAAGAAGACTTTCTTTTCGCGAAACGTTTTTGAGAAAGTTTAGGGAACCTGCATTTACGACGCATTGCAGGACTATTCTATTGCCACCGATGTACATGTAGCATGAGGATCCCACGATGACAAGAGAGATAAAGGCTCGCAGAAAAGCAGGAAGTAATTCTCGTAACTCGCACCTGTATACCGAAAAGACTACTCCCCAAGTTGATTCTACGCCCCTACCCCACGTCTCCTCACAAATAGATTCGGTCACTCGTTAGTGAGTTAAAATATGCAGAGTAAACTGCATTCTTCTTTTATAATGCGACTGTACTAGTAACGAGGCCTGATCTAAATGAAGCTGAATTGAGGCAATTAAGTCTAGGGTAAACGCTTAGTAGGATGAAAATTGTAGCACTATATAAGAGTGTCTTGCTGAACATTTTGATATACAATTAATCACATAAGTTCACATATTCACTTAATCGTAATTTTTTGTGAAGATCAGTAAATTACATTTTCATATGCCAGTCCATTTTTGGAATCTGTGCACTGACTATCTATCTTACTTAGATGCTTGAAATTTCAAGTACACATGAACACCATGTCTATCTAAAGAGTAGACTCTTATCATGTCGTTTCAACCACAGGTTTTTATTCTAAAGATGTTTACAACTGATAATTAAAATTAAAGTTACTTTTTATAATTAAACAGTTGTATTCCGCTTCCTTTCGATAGCACATTAGTGTCTGTAGTCTACTTACCTCCAAATAGTAGCCTGAAACGCACCAAAAAATTTCAGACTTCTGGCTCAAATAGATTTTTTGTTCGTAAATAGACATGTCAGAAAATTTTGTTCTCGGAAAATTCAATTCGAAGCTATATTTGATCTATGACTCATTTCTCCTGTTTCACAACCTTCTTCGTTTACATGTTCATCTTGTCTCATCCTTTTCTTGCGTCCGCGTGTTATTCTGGCGTCTTTAGTCGCTTCAAGGGCCCACTTTTCAGCTTCGGCCGTTATCATGGAAACAGAGGTTGAAAGTGGTTGTCTCATATTAAACCCGTAATATATTATTAGCAACTCCAGAACCTCACACTAGCTACCTTCCTATATTAAAACTAATTACAGGCTTAATAATTTTCGAGAATGACATAGTAGCAACAATTCAAAATACAGAAAAGTCAATTAGGAAAATGATGCTGAATAACAAGACATACAAGGGAAAAATAAAGAGCATCGCAAAGCGTATCTTATGGTTCTAGAAAATGAGGATAATGACAGCACTGACATGTGAAAGCAGCGGAAACATGGGTGTGGACTAACACCGAGAGATATTGAAGTTCTGTTAGCCACAATTGTATTGAAATTAACTTTAAACATCGATCTAAGATGAAAAATAAAAAATCGATTTTTCGAAGCCAATTCACAGGCAAAGTGGTTTACCTGCTGCCCTGAAAATTTAGCACTCTCTACTTCTTGTATTTAATTGTTTGAGTAGTCCATTTCTACAACTGTAGAGGTCTAGAAGACGAATTAAATTGTATTAAAAGGAACTGTTGTTGAATGTTAATCCATTTGCCAAAAATCATCCGTTGATGTTTATAAATAGTTCGTTTCTTCCTCTCGTTTCCGGAATAGATATAAAATAATTATGCAAATTCAAGCATCTGTTGATTAATAACTCACTCGCTAAACAAAATAACACACTTTGATCTTCTCAAGTGTTTTTGGGGCCTTATAATACTATTAAAGTGTCCTTCGCTTTGTCCGCCATGTCATACTACAAGTAGATATGGCCCTGTTATTTTAGTGGACTAACTGGCGTGCCTCACCCCGTATATCAGAAACACATTGAACTTCCCAGATTGAGTTCGAGTTCCGTGCGTCTGTGAGGATGAAGCTGGCAGAACATCTAACTGCTGATGCTGGGGTAGCCAGATGGTGTTTGGCCGGTGTCTGCAGGCAGCCAGCTGAGCTGAGGTGAGCTGAGGTGAGGTGAGGCCGCCCCTCGTGACGAGGCGGGTTTTCCGCCGACATTCCGACTTTGAAGATCACCAGCGTCGCGCCCGCTTTTTCATCTCTCGGCCATTTGTTAGGAATTCGTCGTGGCTTGTCGGGTTCCGCCCAGGGATGTAAATTTCCGGAACAACCAATTTCCGTCCTCACGACTGCGACCAGCTGTCTCTTCCCTGGAGTACCAGAGCACATCTGGGTGAGGTCAAGCTACCAAGAAGGTAAAAGTCGGTCACCATTCAGAAATCGTCTAGCGAACTTTAAAATCGTCATCGCGTTGGGTTTCATATATGGTGAAGTAAATGCTGGAAATGACAAGTTTGCACATCCAAAGTGTTAACTGGAGAAGTCCACGCGAAACTCCGTAGCACTTTCCTCTCAGCATGTGGTCTATAAACAAACGTGTGACTGTTTCCCTTCTCTCTCACACGTCCAGTAGCGCAGCAGATGACCATCTAGCCTCGTGATGACTGGGTGTCGTGTGATGTCCTTAGGTTAGTTAGGTTTAAGTAGTTCTAAGTTCTAGGAGACTGATGACCGTAGATGTTAAGTCCCACAGTGCTCAGAGCCATTTGTACCATTTTTGACCATCTAGCAGTCACAGCCATGTTTCATATCTGAATCTGCCTGTCCTGAGGTGTCCCCTACTTTGCCAAACAAATATCGGGCAGAGGTAAAATTATGCTGCCCTAAATCTGAAGGTTCCTGTCGGAGGCAATGCGAGGTTTACGTTGACTTCATATGACTTGTGAATTTGCGGCTTGGTGTCAGATCCACAAATTTTAGATTTACAACCTGACACGTAAACACTCAGACACGAAACCTGAGCAGTGTCATCTGTTGTCGCTTTCATATCAACTATATTCTCCACCTTTTTTTACGAAACCTTTCACCGTGAAATATAAGAAGCTTCATATCATGATCCTCCTCCTTCCAAATGCTTTTTATTGCAGTTGTAAAGAATACCTGCTGTATTTGCATTAAAAATTAAAATTCCTTCGCTGTCTCTATACTTTACAAAAAGACGAGCATTGGACATATAACAAAAAAACTTGAAACTTCCTGGCAGATTAAAACTGTGTGCCGGACCGGGACTCGAATTCCCGAGTTCGAGTCTCGGTTCGGCACACAGTTTTAATCTACCAGGAAGTTTCATATCAGCGCACACTCCGCTGCAGAGTGAAAATCTCATTCTGGAAACAAAAAACTTGTCATTGTAATATTTAGAAATCTTCAGTGGTTCCAGAACTGAAAATAAACGCCACATAAAAGTAACTCTAAAACGTCGGGTGTCAGACTGTGCTCTTTTGGTAAAACTTGAAGCAAAAGTAATTCATCTACGAACGGAGACTTCACTAAATCCTTGTTAGAGCTATTCTTAAATGTATTTCACCATGAGAACCTTACCAGACACGGTTATTAGAGAGGATAGAAGAGATATAAAAAAGACCAGCACGTTTCGCCAGCGTTTTGATCAGTAAACGAAGCAGTGTGACGTAGATATAAAATAGCAGTGGTAGACGCTTAAAGATAGGCGTTGTGCATAGTGAGTGGTTTACTATTAAAGTTGCGAGGGCTTTTATTCCAATAAGCGTCGTACAACGTATTACTTCTTTCAATATACAATAACAAAGAAAGGAAACTCAGGCAAACTCTAGCTCAAACAAGCGCTCGGCAGTCGTTTTTCCTGCCCTTCAGTCGCAAATGTAATAGAAGAAGGCGAAACGATAGTAGCACACGAAATTCCCACCACTGCAAGTATAAGGTGGACTACCGGTTCTATATGGAGACAAAACAAAGCGCATCTCACCCTTTCCCAGACAAGTTTCTGTATCTTAAATAATCTAAGTAGTTTTTTTTCGTAGGTAATGAATAAATTAGTTCTTTTAGTGCCGGTAATGTAAAGTAACCATTACAATGGATTTACTGTAATAAAAAAAGACGAAGAACACTTGTATAACTTGCAAAGGACTGTAGAAAAACTGGAAAAGGAGGAAAATCGAAGTGTTTCGGATGTCGTGTTGCAGAAGGGCTCTGAAAATTAAGTGAACTGCTAAGATAAGAGAAAGATGAGAATCCCCTAAGAAACAGAGACGAAATGAATATACAGGGTTGGGGTTGGGTTGTTTGTGGAAGGAGACCAGACAGCGAGGTCATCGGTCTCATCGGATTAGGGAAGGACGGGGAAGGAAGTCGGCCGTGCCCTTTAAAAGGAACCATCCTGGCATTTGCCTGAAGCGATTTCGGGAAATCTCGGAAAACCTAAATCAGGATCGCCGGACGCGGGATTGAACCGTCGTCCTTCCGAATGCGAGTCGAGTGTTGAATATACAGGGAACACTGACTATGAGAATTGATGGGACCTGACATAGAAATACGTACTGTGACGCTAGAGGAAGACAGGGAGGGCAAGAGTTGCAGGGGAATACAGATTGGAATAAATGCAGGACGTTCGGCAAGTGCTACTCTGAAATTAAGAGGCTGGCAAAGGAGAATACGTGGCAAAGCCTCATCAAACCAACTAAAAAAAACTTCCGAAATGCAAGCAAGTTGCCAGAAAAGAGATACATAATCGTTGAAACACAATCAAAAGTGGAAAGTAAATGCCGTAGCTACAGGATGATTACGCTCCGGGCTGTTAGAATACTAAGACAGTAAAGCAAGAGTAAGAGGAAAACGACGTTCATAGGCACAAGCAATATTCAATTACGAGTCAGCCAGAAAATAGCGGCAACTGGATGACGCTTGCTTCATTGCCGCTGACGCTGAAGTAGCAATCGCGGAGTTATTTTAGAGCGAACAGTTTGCTGGGGTCGGACTTTCGATGTGCACAGGCCAGAGCAGAATCACCGAGGCTGCGTGCCCTTAGCGATACCCCCCCCCCCATCCCGACCTTCTCCTCCCCATCCTCACATCAAAGCGCTGGCGGGCACTTGAAGCGGCGCGCGACGCCCGCGTGAAAGAGCGCGCGCGGCGCCGACAGGCTTACCAACGGCGGCGCGCGGCCGGCCCGGGTCGTTTTTAATTACGCGCGGTTGGCAGGCGTGTTGCAGGTGGCGCCGGACCGGCCGCTTCTCACGGCTGCTCCTGATTTATGTGGCACCGGGCCCACCCCCTCTTCCTGCGGCGGCACAATTTATGGTCAATCAGTGACGGGGACAAGGTGACGTGGCGTGGCGCGGGGGGTGCCAGATGGATGGGCGCTCTTACCGAATGATGGCCTGCCTTTGTCTTGCCGTCCGTCTCGCGTCCGGCAGGCGACACACGTACAGATAAGGCGGCGCAGGAAGCCCGCCGTGATTTAAGCCTAAAACTCTGTGTGGCCGCCGCCTCACAAGCGCTTTTTTCCCCGATTGTACGTGCTGCTTGGCCGTTCATTATTGTCTAGGTGGGAAGACTCACTGATACCTCTCAGAAAAAAAACAAAAAAAAAAAACGAAAATATTCTTCTCCATCTGCACTCTAACCGCCGATCGATATCCAGGCTTTTAGAGAGGGTCGTTCCGAACGTATGTCTACGTTATGCAGCCTTATTATAGAGTACGAAAGTATGCACAGCGCCTCGATTATTTCCTGTCTCAGTAATGAAGCTGGTTCTAGTCTCATCTATAACAGACCAGTGGACCAATTCGAAACTTTCGTACATTTATAGTTTTGAATATTGACAGTATTTGGAATAAGTGTAATTGTTGGGATAAGGGTAGTTGTGAGAATGAAGAGACAACATCTTTAAAAATCAACCGAACAACGTGAAATACTAATCATGAATCTATGATTCAGTCTTGTACATACATTTCCATGCACATAATTTTGAACAAATTTCTTTTCAGAGCATTACTTTACATCGAGGTAAACGAAATTTGACGTAAGAAAGTAATCTTCTTGCTTTTTTTGTTTTATATTTCCTTTAAGGGGTACAAAAATGCTAGTTGAATTAGTTACCCCTGAAAACGCTACATACAACTGTCCGTCTGTAAAGGCGGGATTTGGTAAATACATTCCTGCTGTTTGAAGAGCTTGTCCGTGCGACTTGTTTACAGCGATCGCCAAAGCAATGTTAATGGGCAGGCAACTGTCTTCTTGTCAACTGAATAGGCATGCTTGGGTCAGATAGTGTTAATTTTATCCGTGATATTGCGACAGTTTTCCCTGTGACAATCAGCTGAGCATTAATTGTAAATTCATTAAGTGTTGCCACAGTAAGCACGTTATGACGTAGTAGCAATAGGTAAATCACAATTCAAGGCCACAGTGACAAATATGTTTGACGCTTCGGGAAGGATATTCGTTTATGAAAGTCAACTTGCACGACGGACTGTCACAATGGTCACGGTTCTGGTCTGTGACAATGCTCTCAACAAATTATCCAGGTAACAAGAAGTTTAAAACAAATAAAATGGTGTTTATAATAAGATAATATGAAAAGGGAGACTCTTATTCGTGATTAATAAGTTAACTTCGTAAAATATAGTTATGAAGCTGGGCATCCCTGATGCCTTTTGCCTTTGATAGTTAAAAGTCTCTTTCATGTTAAAATTTTCCACAAACAGTAAATTTTAGCGCAAAATCGGTACACTGTCTCAGAATCTGGTTAAAAAAAAAATTGTAACGGTATGTCATTCATCCCTGTACGATTACTATGTGTTGAGAAAAAGGGATATTGACTTGAGAAATAATATATATGATCGAAACAAACTACGTGCCTTGCATGGAACTGAATTTCTCCCAGATTTGTTACAAAATTGTCTGCTGCCGTGTTACAAAATTGTCTGCTGCCACTGACTGATGGTTTCACTCTTCTATTTGCAATGTGTTTTTGTTGCTCTACTTTTCTCTCGCCGGGCGAGAAGCTAAATGCAGTTCGACCGCCATTTTTGTAGATAGTTAGCCGTTTTGTTCTAGCAGAACGCTGCTCCAGGGGTACAACCTTGGAGGGCGTCTACACACCACACACCGTGAAAGTCCGATAACAAGATTTCAAGGAGACTGAAACGACTTCATGAAGGCCTCTCGAAAGTCTACTGCGTGGCTATGCTCGCTGGACACAGAGCTGTAATAGAACCGTAAAATTAATTATGTTTGTAAATGTTCACTTGCTGAAGTTTTATACTAATTCGTTAATATTGTGCTACGTCTCTTTTATATCTTTTCTTCCTGATTCACCTTGTCAGGCTCTACTAAAGCCGTAAATTTTTTATTTCCTTAAAGGAAAGCACAACCAGGTTTCGGGACCTGTGTCCCATCTTCAGGTGCATCTGCAAAATTATAAATAAACAGTGATGCCTATCCAAATTGTTAGCATCAACAAAGCTAAGTAGCAGTTCTGCTAAAATTTTTAATAGAAAACCCAATGCACGTACATAGAATTTTAGTCCATAAAAGTCGAATAACAGAGGCTACATTAGGTTAAATCAGTGCATCTCTGGTACACTGCATGGAACAGGAGGCGCTCTCAATTCCTAGGCCTGGAGGAAAGCCTCTTGCAGAGCAGGACCTACATAAAAAGACATGAGTGCATAAATTAAAAGAGCGAACCACCGTAAGTAAAATCGAAACATAAACTGTTATTGACCAAACATCCGATAATTCCAATTCCAAAACTAACAGATGTCAGGGCTTAAGGGCGTGTCAAACATGGATAAGCATAACGTTAGATAAGCCGTCTTTCAAAGACTGAAACGAACAAAGTAAGGGGGCGTATAGTCTCTGCACCTGCAGTCGTGTATGAATACGCAATGTAATCGCTGAGTAGAGGTCGCGGCTTACCGAGTGCTTCGTCCACACCCATCATACGCGTGCCAAGAACGCACCAAAGTTAAAATGCCGGCGGGAGAGACTTTGTAGTCATAACATAAGCAAGTGCACTGCTTGAGTCGACTGACATTCAAAATCTGCATATTATAACCGTTACCGTCCGGTCTAAGAACTCAGTTTTGCCGTATGCTAAATAAAAATAAATAACTGCCTTAATGCAGCCTGCCTCGACATATTCTCATGTGTCCACCTCTTCCTCTCACACACGAAGCCATCCATTATTTGTTGGATACATCCGAATCATTGTCTGACTCCTCGAATCACACCACAGAAATTTATTTCTTGATGTCTGAACACATGTCCTAATATTCTCTCCCAAAGTTTTTCATACATATATTTTTTCATCGTTCGTTTTGCCAAGGACCTTGTCATTTATTATCATTTCTGCCCACTGAAATTTCAGCAACCTTATCTAAAACCCTACCTCAGGCACTTCGATTCTCTTCTTTCCCGTGATTCGCTTCCATACAATGTTGCGTTCTAGGCATGCATTATCAGAAATTTATTCCTCAAATTAAGACCTGTGGTTGATACTGATGGACTTCTCTTTTTTTTCAAGTTTAATAAGATGCTTCTTATGCCATCATCAGGTACAGCTGTAAACAGAAAATTATTTCCCAAGAGCACTATACATGCAAGGCCTGCAACAAACAACGAAATTCCAGGGAAACCTCTGTTTTCAGAACTCTGCTAAATTGTTTCGTTTTATGCCATCGAGATGTTAAGGTACACTTTAGTGGATGACAATATCGCCTAGGCCGTCAGGCAGGTTATAACAGCTCAACAATACGGTTGTGGCCGGAAAGTGGACTTAGAGCCATGGACTGCAGTGGAAGATTTGCTAGGTTTAATTTGCCTTCAAATTAGAGCACGGTTTTTTAAAGCGTTTCTTGTTTCTAGTGTTGGACTAATAAGTAATGACAGCTAGATGAAAGTCTGCTCTATTTACCTGAACGCTTATATCTTTTAATACTTGCTCTTCAACATCGTACTCTTCAAAATACCTCAACGGAATATTGTGAAAAGCCGTCGAATGTCTACGGCGAACGGCCTTTGCTCCTACTGTTTCTTAACCATTCCTATTTTCCCTCTTTTATTCTTTTAAAGTATTTGGGCAGCATGTTGAGTAATCTTCCCTAACATTAAAATTAGTTCAGCTAGTGAATGAAATACGCCAGTTCACTGTAAGGAAATGTGATTGGAAACCGGAGTATAGCATCGAAATTTACAATTTCTGTAAGAAAAAGTGTAAGTAGGAGAATAATAGAGCATATCACAGCCTGCTTGTACCAACAAGACGCCAAAGGAAGCGGCACGTGGAACATCCTCATCCGATTGCATAAACACCGTCAAGACTTCACTATGCTATCACTCCACAAAACACTTGGAAGAGCTAGAGATTTAAACCACTCAACTGGTGATGCTTTTGGGTATTTGTAATATACAGGATGAGTCGCTGACTATTGCCACCAAGTATGAAAGTATGATAGGAGCTGAATAGTTTGTGGGACAAAAGTTTCAGAGACAACTGGGGTTGACATTGGTTTTTTGTTGCTAGGTGGGGTCACTTCAGAGATACGACGGTCAACTTTTTTTTTTTTAAGTGGGATGCTGTAGTTTGGTTCTCATTTTCTGACAGCGGCTATCGAGACGAATCCAGTGATGTGTAACAGTAAAGTCTTTGAAGGTCAACGAAGGTCTCAAAGGTGGTACGAATGTCTATTTACGCAAGGTATTCGATGTTATGACCATTGGTATCAATCCAGTGCTGCAATCTTCTTATCATGGATTGAGCGGTATTCCTTAAAGCTTCGGCACTTATCGAAGCACATGCTCTAAACAATTCTCTCTCGCACATCTTCTGGTGTAGTTGGAACGTCTTCATAAACAATTTCTTTTACGAATCCCCACGAGAAAATATGCAGAGGCATCAAGTGTGGCGAAAGAGCCGGCCACGACACATCTCCTCCGCGTCCCATCCAACGATTTGGGAATTGTCTCTGTAATCATTTCTAGCCACCAGCAAAAAATATGTCGGACACCCATCGTATTGGTAGCACATTCTGTTCCTTGTTCATAAAGGTATTTCTTCCAATAACAGGCCTAATGTTTCTTGCAGGGATGTGGTGTACTTCCTTCCATTAAGATTTCCTGTGATGAAATAGGAGCCTTTGATTCTATCCTCCAGAATCCCACACCACACATTCACTGATCACGGTTTTTGGTGTACCACTTGCCGTAGCCAAAATGGATTTTAAGTTGCCCAATGATGCATGTTACGCAAATTAACATTTCCATGGTTCGTGAATGTAGCCTCGTCAGTAAATAAAATCAAATTAATACATGTGACATCCCTCTGAGTCAGAAGTTGAGTGCATCGGCAGAATTCAGTGCGACGCATACAATCCGTACCAGTTAATTCTTGGTGGAGAATGATATGGTAAGGATGATATTTATGGCGATGCAGAACACGAACGACACTACTCTGGCTCATGCCAGATTCCCTTGCAATTTTACGCGAACTAACACAAGGGTCTCGAACCACGTGGGAAGAGTACCAATTTCTGTTTGTTCGTTAGTAACTTTCGTTTGCCGGATATGTTTCCGATGCGTTAAAAATCCAGTTGTTCTCAATTTATCATACACATATTTAAATGTACGACGTGTAGGTTGAGTGCGTTGAGGATATCTTTCAGCGTATAAGTCTCTAACTCTCACCGAATTTCGTTGGCATTCTCCATAAATGAGAAGCATAGACTTGTTCTTCGAAGGAATACATCATTCAATTTCGCTTGAATCGACGATACTAATATTACTATTCCTATTAGTGCTGTATTACGAAACCGTGGAATGTTGTTTACATGTCAATGGCATGTTAGATGGATACGCCGTATTCGCGAATATTTACTATTTGCACGATATACGAGAGAGAATTGACAGAGCATGTGCTTCGGTAAGTGCCAAAGTGATAAGGAATCCCACTCAATCAGTGATAAGAAGATTGCAGCTCAGCATTGATACTAATGGTCATCAGTTGGAACACATTCTGTAAATGGACGTTTATGCCACCTTTTTGTTCTTCGTTGACATTCAAAGACTTTACTGTTGCAAATCATTGGATTCGTCTCGACAGCCGCTATCAGAAAATAAGTACCAAACTATAGCATCCCATTAAAAAAAAAAATTGTTAACCTTCATATCTGTGATGTGACCACACCCAGCAACAAGAAATCAACTTCATATTGTGTACCCCGTTGTCCCATGCAAAATTTGTCCCACAAACTTTTCAGCTACTATCATACTTGCGGAGTTATTCTAGGTGCCAATAGTTGGTGACTCACCCCGGAAGGTCGCAGTTCGTAGTAACAGACGGCAAATCATCGAGTAAAACTGAAGTGATATCAGGTGTTCCCCAGGGAAGCGTCCTGGGACCTCTGCTGTTCCTGATCTATATAAATGACCTGGGTGACAATCTGAGCAGTTCTCTTAGGTTGTTCGCAGATGATGCTGTAATTTACCGTCTAGTAAGGTCATCCGAAGACCAGTATCAGTTGCAACGCGATTTAGAAAAGATTGCTGTATGGTGTGGCAGGTGGCAGTTGACGCTAAATAACGAAAAGTGTGAGGTGATCCACATGAGTTCCAAAAGAAATCCGTTGGAATTCGATTATTCGATAAATAGTACAATACTCAAGGCTGTCAATTCAAGTAAGTACCTGGGTGTTAAAATTACGAACAACTTCAGTTGGAAAGTCCACATAGATAATGTTGTGGGGAAGGCGAGCCAAAGGTTGCGTTTCATTGGCAGGACACTTAGAAGATGCAACAAATCCACTAAAGAGACAGCTTACACTACACTCGTTCGTCCTCTGTTAGAATATTGCTGCGCGGTGTGGGATCCTTACCAGGTGGAATTGACGGAGGACGGCGAAAGGGTGCAAAAAAAGGGCAGCTCGTTTTGTATTATCACGTAATAGGGGAGAGAGTGTGGCAGATATGATACGCGAGTTGGGATCGAAGTCATTAAAGCAAAGACGTTTTTCGTCGCGGCGAGATCTATTTACGAAATTTCAGTCACTAACTTTCTCTTCCGAATGCGAAAATATTTTGTTGAGCCCAACCTACATAGGTAGGAATGATCATCAAAATAAAATAAGAGAAATCAGAGCTCGAACAGAAAGGTTTAGGTGTTCGTTTTTCCCGCGCGCTGTTCGGGAGTGGAATGGTAGAGAGATAGTATGATTGTGGTTCGATGAACCCTCTGCCAAGCACTTAAATGTGAATTGCAGAGTATCATGTAGATGTAGCTGTAGATGTAGATACCACCTTTTCTTCCGCGTCTTTGCCAGAATTTCGGTGACGCAAAAATTTTCCACTACAGCGTTTCAAATCGCGTACCTGTGGATCTATCGCCGTCGAGATGAAGTTCCTTCGCCTACGGCACCTTCAGAAACTTTAGACTATCGACGCGCAACTATTTGTATAGCTCCAGTGTTGTTCAGTGTCTTTCATAGGACGTTACTGATGGACTTGGTGCGTCGTTCGAGACAAGGAAGCCGCGAAGCGGTCGCCCGAACGAGCGAGAAAGCGTGGTGTGTCGGCAGCGTGTCGAGTGATTAACAAACAACAGGCGTCTTGCGGAACGGGCATTGTTTGCGGCCGTCATCTGCTGATGTATGGCGGCAGATAAATATAAATATCTCGCCAGGCGTCGACAATAATTCTGCACCGCGCGCCGTGCCGTAATTACAAATACGCATAAATGACACGTGACGGACTCTGTGCGCGGATTCAGAGTGGCGAAATGCCAGCTGTCTCCCGGTGTCTGAACGCACGTTGCTGCAAGTCAGCTGTTTTCACTCAGAAGCCGATCTAAAATTTCACGTTCTGTTTTAGCATCATTGCATCAGTCCACAGCTCTAGTTCGGAGATCCAAATAGCCACGTGCGTTATATCCAAGAAATGAATGGTAAATCTAAGAACTTCAAGAGCATTCTTTTGTCTATTCGAATTGATATTTCCAATTGTGAA
The DNA here is from genome assembly GCF_023864275.1 of Schistocerca cancellata. Lineage (NCBI taxonomy): Eukaryota > Metazoa > Arthropoda > Insecta > Orthoptera > Acrididae > Schistocerca > Schistocerca cancellata. The sequence continues at coordinate 238,157,614 of NC_064626.1, forward strand.
GCAAAGAATGTGATAAAATTAACAGTGTAACCATTGCATTTACTTCGTAATAATAGGTGTATCTGTCATGGTTCTTGTATTTTTAAAATTTCAAAAACCGTCATTACCATCTGCGTGTTCGTCCTCTTGATTCGCAAATTCGTAACGAACAGTTCAACTTTATATACCATCAAGTTACGTACTAAATAATATAACTAGCAGGGACTGCATTTCTGCTCTGTTCTCATCGTGAGAGCTTTTAGATTCTTCCTTTGCAATAGTTTTACTGTGCTATGTCACTGTGACGTCTTTGGTAACATGTGACTTTGGGTTTTCGAGTGGTGTATTTAAGTTTGAGCACTTCTGTAACGACAAATAAATAACGCAATATTCAGAACATTCAGGTAGTTGGCATTTTTATTGCAGAAAGTGTTATGAAATACCGAGCGAAATGGACATTTTCATATCGAGAGTGATGTCTTCTCGTACCACGTAAGAGCTAAGTGTTGTTATTGTAGTCATCTTCAGTCCGAGGATTCGTTTGATGCAGTTCTACACGCTAATGTGTCCCATGCATGCCTCATCGTCTCTCCTTAACTATCGCTCACTCTACCGAACTGCCGACGCCTTGGTCTATGAACATATCCTTTATTTTAGCGGCTTTGTACCATAAATTTCGTTTTGTCCCTTAATCTATTCAGTACATCTTCGTTAGCAACCCGATCTATCAGTCTAATTTAAAATCTTCTATTTTCTTCTTGTTTGTCCACGTTTACCCTCTGCACGAGGCAACACTCCAGGCAAACGCCTTCAGAACAGCTGCATGACCTCGAGAAATATAAAGGCTGTAGTATTCCCTTGTTTTCAGCCGTTCGCAGTTCCAACATAACCAGGGCATTTTGATTAGTGTTACTAGACCAATCACTCAGTCATCCAAATGTTGCCCTGCAACTCCTGAAATTGCTGCTGGCAGATTTTAGGAACCATATGTTAGTGCGGCCCCTCTATGCATACCCTTTCGATGTGTTTGCACGTACTGTTCGACGGTCTGTATCGTTGAGGCACACAAACCACCCCATCGTGGCAAGGGCCATGGTTCGTGGCAGAAAGAGCGAAGTACGAATACTGTACCAATGGGCCATGCTGCCGCTATGCGAAACGCATTTCTGTCACTGGTGCCCCGTCGTTCCCTAGTGAGTTTGCTCTTCTGGACTCTGCCACCGGAACCATCCCCCCCCCCCCTCCACCCCACCCCTTTTAACGATTCTAATCCCGAGCCTTTATACGCGCCCCCGCACTGAAGCGGTCTGCTGATTGCCTCTCGGGATCGGAGGGTAACCAATCAGCACCCACCAACACTGCAAGAGCCTGAGCTCTCAATCGGAATCGCGGCATCAGTGCTGTTGCCGATCATCGTTTCTCATCTGTAGAGTCACGCCAGCCGCCTGACTTCTTTCATGGCAGCCAGCATAAGTAGCTATTTCATTTTCTAATCCTGATGACTTGGTCGAATATCTTAAGGCGCAGCACGCTGTCTCCCGCGGAGATGAGGTAAACTGTACCCTTGTTGAGTCCGCTCACAGGAATAAAGACTGGGTGCCTATTAAGACAGCCAACCTCGGTGTGATATTTCAGTGGATTATCTCTCACTGTAGCCAAATACTAGGATTGTCTTCTATCTCCACATGAGATCCACCATACGCAAATTTTTAAAATGTGAATATGAAAAGGAAAAAGTTTACACGAGTCACCGATGAATTGGGCATACGATTTCTTCCTGTGGTGTGGTATACGTTTGTGGCATCAGGTGGGCCGCAGAGTTAAAATCACAGTATTTCAAAATGATAAATGGGCGACCGATCCTCACTGATTGACCTCATCAGGACAGGGCAAGCACTAAACATGTCTTGATCTCCACATGAAGCCGTTATAAATGTTTCTGTTTTTCTTTTTTCATTTTTCAAATAAACCATTACAGGTAGGAGGTATGAATGGATCAAGTTTGTCTTGTTCCTTTGTAAAACAACTGGTCAACAAACAACAACAAATTCTGTCTCGCCCAAGGCAGAATCTGCAAAATATATTTATTATTCGAGCTATCACAGATGCAAGTAGCGACCCTTGTGAAAGAAAAGCCTCAAGAAGCAAAACTTAATTTCAGTGACAGTCAACACGAGGAGAGGATGTGATGCTGTGAGGCTAAGGTGTTGGAAAATAGTTACTATTTTAAAGAAATCACCTAAAAATTAAAATTTTAATTTTATTTTTCTGTCTACCCGGTTACAGGATACTAAACCAAATTATTGGGAAATACAACTTTATGTAAAGAAAGATCTGTGTCATACTGTGGAAGTTACCTTGCAGTTTCCCCAAAAGACGTTTCATTGAATGAAAGGATGTCTAAATTCAAGTGGTGACTTGCGACGTCAAATACTACTCATGTCAAAGGAAAACATCGAGAATTCTCTTTCGCAGGGCCACTGACATTCCTTTCAGTACTACCTAGAGTTTTGTTTGTTAATTAACGGTTACCCGGCTTTATCCGGTTACCTACCTATCCCTTTCACACTAGACAGGAAAATGATTGATATGTATGTATAGTGTAATATCAAACTTAGTTTACTTACATGTTAAAAATATAAATACAGAACACAAGTTACAAAGTCTTGCTTACAGGTCACCCCTTTCCCTCCGCTAACGGCACCTCCACTCTTAAGAGGGCTAGCGGTGTCTTAGTCCTTTTTTTTTTTTCTTGGTCATATGTGTATAAAGTTTGGTTGAAATTGCTCCGAGTCGCGCGGGGTAGCGCGCGGTCTCGGGCGCCTTGTCACGGTCCATGCGGCTCCCCCTGTCGGAGGTCGGAGTTCTCCCTCGGACATGGGTGTGTGCGTGTTTTGTCCATAGCGTAAGTTAGTTTACGTTCGATTAAGTAGTGTGTAGGCTTAGGGACCGATGACCTCAGTAGTTTGGTCCCATAAGACTTTACCACAAATTAAAAAAAAAAATTGCTCCGGTCGTTTCGGAAGTACACTTTGCAAGGCGTCCCTAACTAACGCCACATCTACCACAGGAGGTCATACGTCATCAGGTCTCTTGATACATAAGTAAATACGGATTCGTTTGGCACTACTTTTACTATTTTTATGTATCACCCCCTTGTCACCTGTATCCCAACCAACTGTTGCCTGGGGTTACCTTATCCCAATAGTTTTTTTTCTCTTAATGATAGTTTAGTTACTTAACGAGTTTGCTTGAAATTGCTCCAGGTATACTGCTCACTTGTCTCCACTTGTCTACCCTAACAGATATCAACTCGAAGGAAAATTTATATATTAGTTCGTAGAAAATGACTTTTGACTAGTCGACCATGCAGCCAGCACACCAGCTTTCAATACTCCACCTACTCATTACATGTATTATTATGATCGAAAAGTAATTTGATTTTTCCAGCCGGCTGGTGTGGTCGAGCGGTTCTAGGCGCTTCAGTCTGGAACGGCGCGACCGCTACGGTCACAGGTTCGAATCCTGCCTCGGGCATGTATGTGTGTGATGTCCTTAGGTTAGTTAGGTTTAAGTAGTTTAAGTTCTAGGAGACTGATGACCTCAAATTTTAAGTCCCATTGTGCTCAGAGCCATTTGAACCATTTTGATTTTTCCATAGTGCTAGAAGAATTGGAGACGTCACCTGTTAAATATTTTATTTTGAAGAATAAATATTGTTTGTTCACTTACTATTTTATCTCCAAACTAATGGCTTTTTATTTTTCCTGTTGACGACCGATTTCACAGGTCTTAAAGAGAGAGAAAATTTAAAAAAAATTCTCTAAAACAAGATGATTTTCCCTTGTTTTCATTTGTACCGTATATTGCAAGTGACATTTTAATGCTCCGTTAATTGCATATAGAGGAAATACAGAGTAACGGCGTATTTAAGACCCATTTCCCTCGTCGATATGGGCTTCGTATCCGGAATCTCTAATTTATGAGGCAGCAACAATGCCGAGACTGCTATAGGCACCGAGTGCTCGTACTCTGTGAAGGGATATGTGATATGTGATCCGACTTCTACCCTGTAACGGAAAACAGCGATACGCTGGCAAAGTTATTCGGGAAAAGAAACATTTGCACTCATAATCTGGTCATGCTAAGGTCGGGTCACGAACTGAAATATATTACCTGACGGCCGTTCAGCAACTTTACGAGACTGGAACCGGTCGTAACATCCGTCTTCCAGACAGAAGGAACGAAGCCGCTCCGCCGTCGTCAAAGCGGCTCCGGTCGCGGCAGCAACGCGATTATACGCAGCTGGACACGTAATCCGCGGCTGCGGCTGCGGCTGCGAGGGGACACGTAGGTGTCGCCGGCGGCGCCGACGTCAGATGCTGATGGCAACAAAAGGGGCGGCCCGATGACGTATGTGTCCCCGCGCGCGCGGAGATCCGCGGGGATCGTTCGCCGTAACAGCCTCTCGGCCGCGCGTCGACTCTAGCACTCGCATATAAGAGGCGGGCGAGCGAGCGAGCGAGCAAAAGCGCCGAGGGAAGGGAAAAAAGGGCGCGGGCCGCACAGAGAACACAGAAGAGAATAGTGCATAATTCGCTCATAAAATATGTCGGGGGTTCTCTAGAATTGAACGCCATCCTTCAAAGCTATAGGGGACCCTAAGGTCTGATTTATTGGGCAATAAAGTATTATAATTAAACGCGTTGTGAGCTCCCTGGTGATGTCACTCCCGGGCGGCCGAGATCTATAAATCTCACCCCCTGCCCCCGCCGGAGTTTCCGCCACCACCCCTCCCACCCCCCTCGCGCCCTCCACCCCATGGCCTGGCGGCGAGAGCCGGCGGCTCGCGGGGCTAAGCAAAGGTGAGGAGACGCGCCCGCTCTGAAAAGGAACACCGGCGTAAATCACTCGCTGCCCTGGCTCCCTGGGAAAAAAAAGTGCCCGCACTGGCGCGCTGCGCCGTTATCTCGGAAAAACAGCGGCTTGTCGCGGCCCGGCCACTGGCCGTGGGAAATGCAAATGGTGCAGATCTGCCCCCGTTAATGGCTGCACACCGCCCTCCCGTCGCCGGGCGCACTCTACCCGCATTAATGGGCGCTTTATGCATCGCTGACCAGGCCGCGCCACTTGTCTTCTGTCTGTCTCTGTATGTCGTGGCATGCTCCAAGATCTGCTGATCTCGTAACTAGGCCGCCCGGATAGGGCGCGATCCGTAAGCCGAGCAGGCCATAGCTGGAGGTATTTACGGATGCGGATATATCCAGGGGTAACTACTTCGCGGATAAAATCTTCCGACGATACGGATATGCGTGGGTATATCTGCAGATACCCTGTGGTTAAACATTAAAAGATAGTATCATTATTACGATTTTCGTCTATATGGACTATGTGCTATCAATAATCCATACAAATTATAAAAATGGATGAATGCATGCGTCAGTGACCGACGTCACCACCCCAAGACCGATTTCGCCCAAACGTGGTACGCATTTCCAAATCAAAAAATGGTTCAAATGGCTCTGAGCGCCATGGGACTTAACATTTGAGGTCATTAGTCCCCTAGAACTTACAACTACTTAAACCTAACTAACCTAAGGACGTCACACACATCCATGCCCGAGGCAGGATTCGAATATGCGACCGTAGCAGTCACGCGGTTCCGGACTGGAGCGCCTAGAACCGCTCGGCCACCCCAGCCGGCGGTACACATGTCCTTTAGACAATAATTGCTGTGGGGGTAAGATCCACCAGCCTATCATGGTTCAGGAGATGTGACATTGTAAACAATTATATGCGTCAAAAACTGCTTCATCATGCATGACGTTTAAATTTATTACTTCTGTGCTGCTAAGTCTTTTCGAAATAGAAAAAAAATGGTTCAAATGGCTCCGAGCACTACAGGAATTAACATCTCAGGTCATTAGTCCCCTAGAACTCAGAACTACTTAAACCTAACTAGCCTAAGGACATCATACACATCCATGCCCGAGGCAGGATTCGAACCTGCGACCGTAGCGGTCTCGCGGTTCCAGACTGAAGGGCCTAGACCCGCTCGGCCACACCGGTCGGCTTCGAAATACATTTCGCAGACAGTAGCCACGTATGCTCCTAAGTGCATCTACAAAATTTTATCATGGTTCTTCACATAGTTCAGGAGAAATAACGTCACAAGCACTGAGATACTTGGCAAACTATTTATTCTTTTTTGTATCGCGAAAAGACTTAGCAGCACAGAAATAGTAAATTTAAACGTCATGCATGATGAAGCAGTTCAACTGCTGCATTGTGCGTGACGCTCAAATTTGTTACTTCTTTGCTACTGATTATATTCGCAACACATTTTGCAGATAGTATCCACATATGCCACTGACTGTTGTACCTGCAAAATTATGTCCCTATATGGCGCATAGTTCGGCAGATGTGACGTCATAAATACTGAGATACATGACGTCTATATTTACATCTTCTTTCCTACTAATTCTATTCGAAACAAATTTCGCAAAAAGTATCAACATATGCTGCTAAATGCACATACAGAATTATATCATTGTTTACAGATGTGACGTAATAAAAACTGAGATGTGTGAAAAAATGCTGCATCGTGCACGAAATTTTGATACATTTATTGTTTACTACTGAGACACTCTTGCAGTCTAGTCAACTTACGGAAATCCCTGACACCTATCAGCGCTTTTGTCAGCTTTCAACTGCGAAGCGCAAATGGCTGTAGGCTAAAGCAGTCGCCGTCTATAGAGCAATGAAGAGGTGTTACCATAGAGACGTTTACAAAATAGCGCCGTACACACGCGAGGCGGCTGCGCCCAGCATACAGAAACTGTCCGGGATGCTGTACTTACGCATTTGTACATTATACATATTTGTTTGTACTTCTGTTTCATAATTTCAAAAGTGTTTCCACGAATGCATGCAAATGAATGTTTTTCGGTACTGCACTAAAAACACAAATATTTTTTTTGTTTCGTTGCTAATAGATATTGGTAAAATGAATACCCAGGCAATGCCGTATTTGTCAGCTTGTAATAATTAAAAGTAAGTGAATTCCCCCTTCTGGCCACGGACGGGCCATTCTGGGACCTATACTCGTGCCTTCCTCTGCCAATGGCGTCATCGGCTGCGGTATGGAGGGGCGTGTGGTCTGCACGCCACTCTCCCGGTCGTTTTCGGGTTTCTTCACGTGGGGTTGAGTGGCTCCTCACTTGGCGTTATGAGGCTGAGTGCACCCTGTACCATCCTTCACGCCAAGGAAAACTCCCTGCCGGTGCCGGGAATCGAACCTGGATCACGTGCACGGCTGTCAGTAGTACGGACCACTCTGCTACGGAGGCGGGCGTAATAATTGTTATTAAGTCGCTATTATTGCTCATTTAGGACTGAACCTTGAGGGAGGTAGATGCGCTGTTGTCATCCGCAAGGCCCTGCTTTCTGAACATTCACGAAAGCATACTGTTTTCGTCGTACCAGCAGTCTTTCATGTTGCCTTTCCAGTAGCAATGGCCATCTTCCTTATCACCGACAGCTGCCACAAAACGACCTTAAGGCTGCGCTAGGTTAAGGCTGCGCTAGGGTACTCCTCCCATTGCAGTTATCATGCACTCACTCCTTTTCGTCCCGGGTTCGATTCCCGGCGGGGTCAAGGATTTTCACCTGCCTCGAGATGACTGGGTGTTTGTGTTGTCCTCATCATTTTATCATCATCATCCAGGAAAGTGGCGAAATTGGACTGAGCAAAGATTGGATAATTGTACGGGCGCTGATAACCACGCAGTTGAGCGCCCCACAAACCAAACATCATCATCATCATCACTCCTTTTCGTGTATAGCTTACGTGGCAAATAATGTCGACGTTAACACCACAGAAGGCGCTAGTTCCCTTAAACTGTTAAGTTCCAAAGATTTGGCATTATTTGGTCTTCAGGAGGGAGGATTAAAAGATTATGTGGAACACGTAAGAAGCGTTAGCCGTTGCCAGACACACAAATCTGCAGAGACCGTACAAAGTATGAAAATGCACGTTTACATGCAACATGCTACCTAGGCAGTAAAATAACAAATGACGGACGGAGCAAGGAGGACATCAAAAGCAGACTCGCTATGGCAAAAAAGGCATTTCTGACCAAGAGAAGTCTACTAATATCAAATATCGGCCTTAATTTGAGGAAGAAATTTCTGAGGATGTACGTCTGGAGTACAGCATTGTATGGTAGTGAAACATGGACTGTGGGAAAACCGGAACAGAAGAGAATCGAAGCATTTGAGATGTGGTGCTATAGACGAATGTTGAAAATTAGGTGGACTGATAAGGTAAGGAATGAGGAGGTTCTACGCAGAATCGGAGAGGAAAGGAATATGTGGAAAACACTGATAAGGAGAAGGGACAGGATGATAGGACATCTGCTAAGACATGAGGGAATGACTTCCATGGTACTAGAGGGCGTTGTAGAGGGCAAAAACTGTAGAGGAAGACAGAGATTGGAATACGTCAAGCAAATAATTGAGGACGTAGGTTGCAAGTGCTACTCTGAGATGAAGAGGTTAGCACAGGAAAGGAATTCGTGGCGGGCCGCATCAAACCAGTCAGTAGACTGATGACCAAAAAAAAATAAAAACACTGTCAAAGGTAGGTCTTGCTGAAGGCAATAAAATGAACAGAAATTTACTTGTGTGTCTCACCCGTCTGTAGAAACTGTATGCAGACAACGGTAAACCTCTCGATCACCGATTCTGTTTTCTGTACCCCATTATCGTGCGTCATTTGAAGTTAGCCCCTTACGGAACCTTCCAGTATCACAGTCCTGCTGAGCCCCCACTGATTTCTCCAGAAGTAAAAAAGAGACGGAAATGTACGGGAGGGAATACTGGAATAAGCTGGCTTCAATGGAACGTTGTCAATTATAAGCTGGAAATACAAGCCCCCACTGGAAGACTGTTAATTAGCTTCACTTAGTGACCATTATATGTTCAATTTTAAATACAGAGAAATATGACCCACAGATTAAGGAACTGGGTTTGGAAGATAACTTTTTCGTGTGCCTTCATCAGTGTTTTGGGTTTTTATTGTTTCCGTAAAGCAGTGAACCGAACTCCGCTGCTGTTCTTCGACCCTTCTCCGTCTGAGCTAGTGCGTTGTCTTTGATGAGTCAGACGTAACGGGACGCAAAATATCATCCCCTCATTCATGGAGATGTTTTCCATCTATGGAACTAAATGGAAAACAGTTTGTATTTTGCCATATGCGTTTCGCCTCTTTTCTTTCTGAAGCATCTTCAGTGGCCTGTAATACATATTTCCTATTACACTTACAATAAATGTATTATGCGGTAGTTACAAAATGCTACTATGTTTTGTCATGTTTTTCTCTTCTTTTTCAGTTTAGAAACAACTTTTGGAGCTCAGATATCGTGATGTTAAATTATGTTTTGGTGTTACGATTTCCAGCGTTGCTAGTTCATATGTGTAGTCCTGGAGATGTTTTCATTCGGTCCCCATTCTCCAGCTGGCCGATTTCCGGCGTTTTAGTATGGGTACAGAAATGCTGGAAATTGGCCAGCTGGAGCATGGGGTCCGAATGAACACATATCGAAGACCACACATATGGACTAGTCGTAAGTAACACCGTCGATAATTTATCATCACGATATTTGTGCTACAAAAGTTGTTTCTTTTGTGTCATCTCGTTATCACTGTAAGCTTGTACCATGAGAAGCAAGGAGAGTATGTTGTTTGGTGGCCAGTATTCTCTTTTATAACACAAACTGCAAACTGTGTTCTTTCTTTTTTCGCTTACGCCATTGTCCTGCAGCGATCGCAGGGTCGGCTTGGTTACAACGGATTTGGCAAGATTAGTTTTAAGGGTGGCCAGATGCCTTTCCTGCCGCCACCCCGTACCCCCAGGGATGGAATCAGTGTACCCCAGCTGTCTGCATCTAATGTAAATCGTGAAATAGTGCCAACGTGTTTAAAATGTCTGCGACGCATGTAACTGAGGCGGAACATGGGGACCAGCCCGATATGCACCTAGCAGGATGTGGAAAACCGCCTAAAAGCCACATCCGCCGGGCGGATTCGATCCAGGGCCGGCGCGCGTACCCGAGTCCAGGAAGCAGCGCGTTAGCGCTCTCGGCTACCCTGGCGGGTCCAAACTGCAATCATATATTTACTGGGTTCTTTATTCGTAAGAACAAGAAGTTACTTAAGATAGTCCAGATGTTGTGGTTGAAGCTCTTCCGTAATAGTCCGCGTTAGCCTCACTGCTGGTGTAGTACACTACTCTGGTCGCTAGGTGCTGACTGACTCTGAGCTAGAGGCTGAGCTAACTGCGACTGCGACTCCCACTGAGCTGCGACTGCTGACTCGACACGTTGTCTCACTGGACGACTGTCTGACCGGGCCTTCCGGTCCGCTGCGGCGACCTAAATATTGGCTGTCGAGAGGGCGTTGGTGGCGCGTTGCTGGCGGGTCTGTCGCTGGCCTCTCTCCTGATAGGCTCGCTTGCTCCGGTGCCTAATATCGATCTTCTCGCAACCTCTTTGCCGCCTGGTGTGCTGACGACAGCTTACACTAGCACAGTTTCTAATCGAAAAAAAGAGAAAAACATGGCAAAAGTAGCATAATAACATGTTGTAACAACTACATAATATATATATATATATATATATATATATATATATATATATATATATATATATATATATATTATATGTGTGAAACGAAACATGTATTACAGGCCACTGAAGAAGTTTCACAAATAAAAAAATCGAAACGCACAAAACAAACTGCCTTTTATTTAGTTGAAACTTCCGGGCTGAGAGGCCGTGGTCGATGTATAAAATTTCCACCTGACGTTTTGTCTCCATCTGCGGGAGACATCTTCTGAGGTCGTCCAGCTGCTGCCAGTGAGGCTCCAGCTACTCACGCATTTATAGAGCGCATAGAGGGCACCACCATTCGTCACGTGATGCCAACGGTATGCCTATCTTTGGAAGGCGTCATCATTCTCGATTAAGAGTAATCGATTGTCATTCTGCTGGCGCAACGTCGACATCCATATCTTGTCCAACTTTAAAACTTCCTATTTTCTATTAAAATTGTTATAGTGTTTGCGAATTTCTATTGCTTCTCTATACATGCGCGCATGATAATGGGATGTTCGTGCTAGAACGCTTGGCTTATTAAATTTAATTTCGTGATGCCCATCTCGAAAAACATGCCGATTTTTCGATGTGCCTAAGCGACAGTTCTTTTATGTTCGGCTAAGCGGATGTTTGCACTTCTTTTCGTTGTTCCAATATATACTTGTCCACAACTGCATGGAATTTTGTATACCCCAGGTGTTGCTAGGGTATGTCGGGCGTCTTTTGCAATTCTTAAATATTCCTTAATCTTCTCGGTGGGTCTGAAGATTGTTTCGATTCCATACTTGGCCAGAACTTTCCCGATACGGTCCGTGACCTTATTAATGAACGTTAGGAAAACTTTTCCAGTCCACAGCAGAATGACAATCGATTACTCTTAATCGAGAATGATGACGCCTTCCAAAGATAGGCATACCGTCGGCATCACGTGACGAATGGTGGTGCCCTCTATGCGCTCTATAAATGCGAGAGTACCTCAGTGGCAGTAGCCGGACGACCTCAGAAGATGTCTCGCGCAGATGGACACGGAACGTCAGGTGGGAATTTTATACATCGACCACGGCCTCTCAGCCCGGAAGTTTCAACTGAAGACAACATCGGCCGTGAAAGCCTACACTGTATGATTGCCTTTCATTTAGTTGCATACATCTCCATGAATTTTGAAGCAACTAAGGAAGGACGGAAAAGGGAAAAGAAGGAGAACAAGAAGGAAAAAAAAAGACGCTATCCTCCCTTCCTTTCCTCGATTTAACGCGTGAGTGGGTCTCCTTGGCAGTGGGTCAGTCTGTATTCCTGGGGTTGGTCCGCGATGGCCGAGGTCCGCGCAGGGCAGCGCGTAGGTAAGCCACGGCGCGGTCCGCCTCGCGCTCGGTACGGCGCGCCGGCCCATTGTTCGCACCGCACAAAGCGTACGGTGGACAGGTTTTCTGTCGGGGTCCGGTTTCCTCCCCGGGGCCATCTCACCTCATCTCATCTCCCCACGACACGTCCTACAAATCGCCCCACTTAGCCACTGGAGCATGAGAGAGAGCTAATTTGAAAATGCCGTTGCGGGCAGCCGTTCCCAGCCGGCTGCCGCGTAACACAATCGACTTCTTGCAAATCCTGTTCTGCCATCTCTGCGTTCCTGATGTCTTCTTCCGAGCTTCGATCACAGTTTTTCTTTCGCCCAGAGCCGACGTGACGCGAGCCACGTACGGTGACGGGGCGCGGCGTAGCCTTGTACAAGAGTACATTGCCTTCTTTAGATCAACGTGTGCTTCTGCTACAAATAAATTTACTCAAGGGCAACTCTGATTTATCTAATATCGCTGGTACGCTACAAACTGAACCTTGAAAACGAAACGCTGTGGCTATTTAGTAGTAAACCATCCTTCAAGCAATTTCATATAAAATGGGAGTTGCATATCGTTGAATGTAAAACTACCGTTCCTGTCATTCGAACAAACTTCAATTAAAATTGCTAAATTTTGTAAATGTCTGCAGATTCATGCCACGAAGATAATTTCTTAACACATGACAACACATGAAGTATGAAGTCCAATGTGTTGTAGAAGACTCTTTTTATTTTCTATCCAGTCTCTGTATACCCGACGAGTTTTCAATAGGTTATTATAAATTTTAATAATGACGAGTTGTAGCTCATCCATCTTAAACTGTCATGATCTGATGATAGCTCTGTTGAAACGTCAGATGCATGTTGAGACTATATATATATATATATATATATACGAGGGCTACCCACAAAGTACATTACGTTTTGGAATTAAAAATAAATAAAGTATTGGAATTTTTTTATTATATACAGATGAAAGACACACATAAATACTACTTCTCTACATAGTTGCCATTTAAATTAAGGCACTTATCGTAGCGATGGACGAGCTTGGAAGTTCCTTCGTCGTAAAATTCGGCCGTCTGCGCCTTCAACCAAGTGGCGTCTGTCTTTTGGGACAGAAAAGGTGTGATTTTTGTGGATTTCCTGGAAAGAGGCACTACAATAAACTCTCAAAGGTATTGCCAAGCTCTGCACAACCTCAGAAGAGCAATACAAAACAACCTCAGGGGAAAGTTTGGCTCAAAGATCTTGCTGATTCACGACAACGCCCAGGCCCACACGGCAAATGCCACTCGTGAAGTTCTCGAATCTTTTAAGTGGGAGTTGTTTCCTCATCCGGCGTACAGTCCCGACCTGGCACCGAGCGACTTCCACTTATTCCCAGCAATGAAGAAGTGGTTGGCTATGCAGCGTTTTGATGACGATGCACAGCTTCAAGAAGAGGTAACCACGTGGTTGAAGACGCAGGCGGCCAAATTTTACGACGAAGGAATTTCCAAGCTCGTCCATCGCTACGATAAGTGCCTTAATTTAAATGGCAACTATGTAGAAAAGTAGTATTTAAGTGTGGCTTTCATCTGTATATAATTAAAAAAATTTCCAATACTTTATTTATTTTTAATTCCAAAACGTAATGTACTTTGTGGATAGCCCACGTGTATATATATATATATATATATATATATATATATATATATATATATATATATATATATAAATAATTTAGTAAATGCCAAAAGTGCTATGAAGGAGACATTTCTAGCCAATACTGTGGATTCTAGAAGAATTTTTTTCTGTTTTTTTTTTTTTTTGTTATGTTTTGCAACTTTGTGTCAAGGACTATGTGACCAAACTGCCGAGGTCATCGGTCCCTAGGCGTACGCACTACTTAATCTAACTTAAACTAACTTACGCTAAGGACAACACACACACCTGTGCCCGAGGGAGGACTCGAACATCCGACGGGGGGAGCCGCGTGAACCGTGCAGGACGCCTGAGACCGCGCGGCTAGCCCGCGCGGCATTCTATCAGAAAAATAAGCTCTCAGCAGAGAAGGAAGATATCTGAACTTACAAACTTGTAGTACAGTATTACATATAAATTAACACCATTCTGCCTTGACCACGTTTCTGTACTTTAATCTCTAATATTAGCGACGGGCACTGAAAGAGAAGCAGTCAGTGATACTCAAACCGCAGTCACCGTTCTAACAGATATGGCGAGCTATTCAAAATACGTGATGTATTTTTTTTCATGCTTTTCCTGAATTTTACTGCTGTCGTCTTTTCCTGTACCACTGTAATTTTCTCCTTTCCTATTTCACTCGCGAACGGTGCTCGTGATCTTGGTAAATCGCCGCGTGAGCGCCAATCTATGTAACTGTAGTGTCACCGCCAGACACCACACTTGCTAGGTGGTAGCCTTTAAATCGGCCGCGGTCCGTTAGTATACATCGGACCCGCGTGTCGCCACTATCAGTGATTGCACACCGAGCGCCGCCACAGGGCAGAGACTAGAGAGTGCTAGAGAGACTCCCTAGCACTCGCCCCAGTTGTACAGCCGACTTCACCCTAGCGATGGTTCACTGACTACTTACGCTCTCATTTGCAGAGACGACAGTTTAGCATAGCCTTCAGCTACGTCATTTGCTACGACCTGGCAAGGCGCCACATTCAGTTACTATGTATCCTGAACAGACAATATTGTGAATCATGTACCGTAAAGAGCGACGTTCATCATTAATGGATCAAAGTTAAGTATCAAACTAGCTACGTCCGCTTTCTGAATTCTAATTCCTTGTCATGTTCCAGACCTCACGTCAGTATAGTTCTTCCCTCCTCACGCCAGCCTGCGTGAGCTAAAACGCGTGCATTTCGGCCTCTAGTTGTAACACGGTGTTGGCTCTTCTGCCAACCCAACAGTAACTCTATGTGTAAGCCGTTCGTGGCAACACCCTCGTACAGAGGTGGCGGCTGAAGGGAACGCGATGTCGTAACTGGAGGCGCGCGAATTTGAGAGCGCGGCCGACCGGATGGCGGCCGATACCGCAAACTGCTACTCCCTGCCCCAGTTGGCGATTCTGTACGGGCCTTCCAGTATTTCGCTACATTTTTATAGCCTTGCAACTCAGTCTCTCGTACATACAGCATCGTCAGCGCCATGGAACCTTGAACTTGACAACCCTTAGACAATTTATAATGGCGGCAAGGCTCGAATGCTACGAAAGTGCCGCTGGCGACTCCGGCACTGATCCGAGACAGCCAGCAGCTAATAACAACAGCAGCAGGATACCCTGCCGTCCCGCGCGCCACACACCGCGCTCTCCAGACTTCCGCGCGGGAGGGCGTTGAGCGATCGGCGCCGGCGAGCCAGCATCCAGCCCGCAGCGCCGCGGCGCAGTTCGATGCAAATGAGGCGCAAGGCACGGGCCGGGCCGGAGGCACGCGACCGCTGTTAGCGCCCTCATTCCTCCGGCTTTCATCCCCAGCTGAGGCCGGCACCCCTCCGGCCCCCCGCTGTACCCAACCGAGGGCACACGCGTCAGCTCCTGCGCGGCCCCGGGAGAACCACCTCACTGCACGTTTTTTAGAAAAACTTGGGCTTTCATAAGCATGTGGAGAAAATCTCGCCTATGCTCGTATTATTTTCTTTCTGGATATATTTTATCTACAGTAAAATAGCCACTGCCGACTTACTGTATTATTTTCACTATTACTTATTTTCTACTTACAGACCGTGTTTACTATCTCCACTACTAGCCATTAAAATTGCTACACCAAGAAGAAATGCAGATGATAAACGGGTATTCATTGCACAAATATATTATACTAGAACTGACAAGTGATTACATTTTCACGCAATTTGGGTGCATAGATCATGAGAAATCAGTACCCAGAACAACCACCTCTGGCCGTAATAACGGCCTTGATACGCCTGGGCATTGAGTCAAACAGTGTTTGGATGGCGTGTACAGGTACAGCTGCCCATGCAGCTTCAACACGATACCACAGGTCATCAAGAGTAACGACTGGCTTATTGTGACGAGCTAGGTGCTCGGCCACCATTGACCAGACGTTTTCAGTTGGTAAGAGATGTGGAGAATGTGCTGGCCAGGGCAGCAGTCGAACATTTTCTGTATCCAGAAAGGCCCGTATAGCACTTGCAACATGCGGTCGTGCATTATCTTGCTGAAATGTAGGGTTTCGCAGGGATCGAATGAAGAGTAGAGCCACGGGTCGTAACACATCTGAAACGTAACGTCCACTGTTCAAACTACCGTCAATGCGAACAAGAGGTGACCGAGACGTGTAACCAATGGCACCCCATACCATCACGCCGGGTGATACGACAGTATGGCGATGACGAATACACGCTTCCAATGTGCGTTCACCACGATGTCGCCAAACTCGGATGCGACCATCATGTTGCTGTAAACAGAACCTGGATTCATCCGAAAAAATGACGTTTTGCCATTCGTGCACCCAGGTTCGTCGTTGAGTACACCATCGCAGGCACTCTTGTCAGTGATACAGCGTCAAGGGTAACTGCAGCCATGGTCTCCGAGCTGATAGTCCATGCTGCTGCAAACGTCGTCGAACTGTTCGTGCAGATGGTTGTTGTCTTGCAAACGTCCCCATCTCTTGACTCAGGGATCGAGACGTGGCTGCACGATCCGTTACAGCCGTGCGGATCATATGCCTGTCATCTCGACTGCTGGTGATACGAAGCAGTTGGGACGGCGTTCCGTATCACCCTCCTGAGCCGACCGATTCCATATTCTGCTAACAGTCATTGTATGTCGACCAACGCGAGCAGCAATGTCGCGATACGATAAACCGCAATCGCGATAGGCTATAATCCGACCTTTATCAAAGTTGGAAATGTGATGGTACTCATTTCTGCTCCTTACACGAGGCATCACAACAACGTTTCACCAGGCAACGCCGGTCAACTGCTGTTTGTGTATGATAAATCGGTTGCAAACTTTCCTCATGTCAGCAGGTTGTAGGAGTCACCACCGGCGGCAACCTTGTGTGAATGCTCTGAGAAGCTAATCATTTGTATATCATAGCATATTCTTCCTGTCGGTTAAATTTCGCGTCTGTAGCACGTCATCTTTGTGGTGTAGCAATTTTAATGGCCAGTAGTGTATTATGTTGTTCTCATAGTTGATACATTTCCTTTATAATTTTCCACTTAGTTTATTACCATTCACGTATTGGCCCCATAGGACCATGCGAGGTACAATCAGCCAATATACCTTTTGACGGTTGTCCTTCCTTTATGTCCAAATTTGTCTCATCCTTTCAGAATGAAGCCTCTTTCTGTCATCAGACCACGGCGTTCCAGTCCGTTTTCTAATTTGGCTCTGACCAAATTTCCAATTAAATATCTTTTGTCTGTATGTTTTCCTGTCTGTAACGTCTGCCGGTTACTTTAAGATCCTCCTTAATCGCAGCGATCCATTTAATTGGCTCAGTTTTGGCTACTTCTGTTTTCGTAGAATTCTACTATCTGTTTTGTTAACCTGGTGGGTGCCATTCTTTTAAAGTGCCCATAAAACTTTAGTGTTTGTTTCCCCATGTCACCATGTACGTCTGTGCATTCTATTCTCCTTATTACTTCTCAGCCTATAAGTTTCTCCATCACTAATTTTGCGGCCTAATATTTTCCTAACAATCTTTCTTTCTTTCTTTCCTTTCAATTTCTTCAATATCCCTCTTTCTATTTGCAATTAAAGCTTCTGCTCCATAAAGACATTCACGTTTGATTACAGTGTTGTAATGCCTAAGTTTACTGAATTTAGAATGTGGATTTTTATTATAAATATTCTTTGTTAATGTGAATGCAGTTGCCATTTTTTAACGGCGAACTTCGTTTGCAGCTTTTTCCAGGCCGTTTTCTTGTATGATATCTCCCAAGTATTTAAATTGAGGAACTCTTTTTAGTTTTCCATATTTAGTGTTCAAAAACATTAGAGCTTGTTTGTTAAATGTCATATATTCTGTTTTTTCGAATGATATTTGTAGTCCTGAAGTTTCCGCAACTGCTTTAAGAATTTTTCAATTTGTTTCTGAGTTTTGGTAATATCTGTAGTTAAAATTGTCAGATTCACTTAACATTAATAAGAAACCACTACAGCTGTGTCCTTCATCTTCCAAGCGCCTTTCCGTTCGAATGAAGTCCGTTTTTTGGATCACTGCACACCACTTTCTAACGATGTACGGTAACGGTTCCTGTTCGTTTAGGCTTGTTCATCTGAGATATGCATTTGTAGATCATAGCCACCGTAATTTAGGTCTTCAGCGCTGTCTCTAGCCTTCGACAGTGAGGGACTGAGCTGATGAATGAAATGGGCGGTGTCAGTAGAATGTGTCCACGCCAACAAAGTCTCCATTATTGCATCTTATCGTTGATTGGAGCCATTCCAGCTGGTTCTTGAATCATTGTATTTTTTTATATGACCGGGCACAGAAATAGATAATGGCCTTCTCAGTATCCGTATTCCCATGATGCGTAGTAGGTGTTTAGTCCTTCCACGTGCAGGCCAACAGCCGTTATCATATAAATTTACGTAATAATTGGTATGCCAGTCAGCCTAAATCGCCGTGAGCATTAAGGCCAGTATTGACCAGCCAGATTTAAGATACACTTTTCGTAAACTTTGCGTCTTGCTGCGTGCTCCACATCCTCGATCCTTCAAGGCCTGATCGAAGTCGAGATAATCGCATAGGATGAGATCAGGACTCTAGGGCGAATGCTTGGGTGTTTCCCACTTGAGCTGGCGTGACTCCTGCGTTACGACATTTGCGATGTGGGGACGTGCATTATTATGAAGCAGCAGCACGCATTGTTGCAGCTGGCTTTCGACAGACATGCTGTCCCAGACATATTCTTAACGCTCCGTTGGCTGCTTACCGGTGTTTGTCCTTCGGCAAGTAAGAAAAGAGTATGGGCACGTTGATCCTGTTTGGTCGCATTTGGTAGTAACGTCGCCACAATTCGTGTTTCCGTATTTACGGCACACACATACAAATGCCACACAAATTCCTTGCTCATATGTCGGTGCTTATAGACGCAGATTGGAGTCGCGCTACGCTGCACACACGGAAGATTTTTGAACGCCCCTTATGTAATGCAACCAGCCGAGCCATTGCGCGGTGTATGTTTAGTTTTAGGCAAACAGGCCTCTTCTTTCCGCAAAGAACATCTGTGACGTCAGTGACTCACATCCAGGCCGTTTTGATTCTTGCTCACACATAATCATTCACATAGCCGTCACTCTATATTCGAGAAAATGTGCCCATTTTCCTAGAGAGGAGTTGCTTTAATTTTTGTGGTTTCAGGAGACGGAATCGTTTCGGGCTTCTCACTCTAGTGGATGTTGAAACGGAGGCCAGATCTTTGCAAATGATCATATCATTTCTGGACTTGAATTTCAAGATCAGTTCTGGTGTTCGCCGCAAGCATCACATCGTCTGCGTGCAGCACTGTCCATGGTACACACTTCTGTAGGTAACACATTTTGGTATATCTGGCGGTAGTAAAAAGCAGCGAAGACATTGATGAGCCTTGATGAACGGCAGCTGCCTCTGTCTGGCTCGCAGTTGAACAAAACTGAAACTAGAATAATAGCTACAGTGATTTACACGTATAAGTGCTATGCAAACCACAGTATCAACTATCTTCATAACAAATCCCAACACAGTTGGGCCAGTATCATGTCTTAAACTATCTGGTTGTCTTACGTAACGTTACACGTAAATTCTGGAACATGACTACGTAAATACTCCATCGACCGCCTGGCGCAAATACTGTTACCGACTGTTAAGCTCCATGCCTGTGAATTATATTGTTTCACCAACAACCAGAGTAGAAAGTAATTTTACCTAAACAGCAATACATCGTGAACATACAACCCGCGAAATGTAGTACCTAAACAAAATCGTTATTTTGTATAGGGCACCTGCAGATTCCGGTTTGCTGTCAATGCTGTAACTGTGTACTGAAGATGGAAAAAACCGATCGGCTAAAACCAATATCGGTATTTTAGTTCTAAATAACCAGTAGTTTTCTATCTTTGTCTGGTATCGATTATAACAGGTGTTTTTATTTTTTACTGATAACTGAGTAAAAAACCGA
Organism: Schistocerca cancellata; assembly: GCF_023864275.1. Taxonomy (NCBI): domain Eukaryota; kingdom Metazoa; phylum Arthropoda; class Insecta; order Orthoptera; family Acrididae; genus Schistocerca; species Schistocerca cancellata. The sequence continues at coordinate 238,177,729 of NC_064626.1, forward strand.
GTTATCAATTAGCCATATCACCAGTGCTAAAATTTCTCGTTCTTAAATAAACATTTTTAAAGAACGAAAAATGTTTTTGTAAAATATTGCGTTATTGTGGAGAAAGAGAAAAGCGAACAATGCCATTTTAACAACAACGCCGACAGAAACGAGCAACAAACACTTGGCATTAGGATTGGTACAGCATCGCTGAGACAATAATGTTCATGTTACGATGTGGCGTGGACTCCTAGATGGTATGTGTGTATTACTACGCGCAATGAGCGATATTTGCCCCATAGGTTCCATATGGTAGTTTCTAACTGTTGTCGTCGGACATCATTTGTATTACAGGATAGCGACATCTCTATTCTAAAAGTGTTTTACGAAATGCTATATCAGTTAACTACAATGTTCCTATTCGCTTTAAAAGCTTGAAAACGGAGGAAAGTCACAACAAACTTGAGACATGATATAAGGAAAGAACTTATTTAACGCTTCATTAATAGATAAAATAAAAATAGGCAGCAGTTGTCCTGCTGCCTGTGTCTATGTAACGTGCCTTCATCTGCTTGTAGCCCTTGAAAACGGTCAAATTAACACGAAAAATACAGTTCTTCATCCTCAGTTTTCACCCCTTAGCACTGACTACTCGTAGTGTCCGAATGACAGTATGATGCTCTGTTACAACGTGATTTTTGAGCAGAGTTTCAAAACGTTGGAATCAGTTCGAGAAGACTGTTTTTTTTTGTGGCAGTCAAGAAATTTTCATTTTTCGAGAAGAGCAGCGAACAGTGGACGGCCTGTCTTCTTTTATTTGCCTATTTACTTTTTATATTTTGTTGAATGTATCTTGAAACTAAGGGAGTCAAAATTTTCCAATCTTTATTCGATTTCTATGTTTATTACAGGAAATAATCCAAATAAACGAACGAAAATCGGTTCTTTCAGAAACTGAATATTTTGAGCGGTTTTACGATCTGACTAAACTGGTGTTGGAGAAAACCAATATAACCGAAAACCGGTTGTTTCAGGCGATTACCACTGTGCCTGCTATGCAGCGACTGAAGACTCAGGTGTTTTACTATAACTGAAGATGAGTGAAAACCCGTAACAAGTATTATCTTAAGAGGGATAGGACGTCAAACGGGCCGACTTGGAGCAGGAGAGGCACCACAGGACATTTTAATTTCAACTGTCTATACTCTTACAAATAAATTCATAAAACCTTAACAGCATGACCAGGAAGGATTCAGGATTCATACTCATAGCAATAGAAGCTCAGAAACGTAACGAAACACATTTTTTTACATGTGAAATTTCATCATATTTTCACTTACTACTGGCTGCATTTGTTGCTATAGGTACACTTTTCTTCCTAAGTAAGATGACTTTTGAACAGCATACAAACCATAGTTACAGGTGTATGAAACTCTAGAAGTTATTTAATTTATGAAAAAAAGAATGAACTGTTACATTTTAAACTTAATGTCTAGAAAAAATTCAAGTTTTATAGTTAATTATCTCAATTTTTCCAGAGTTTTTTAATAGATTTGGAAAATTCTAGAGTTTCATACACCTGTAATTACTGTTTGTATGCTATGAAAAATTCACCCAAGAATCTCTCTTACATAGGAAGAAAAGTGTACCTATAGCAACAAATGCAGCCAGTAGTAAGTGAAAAAACGATGAAATTTCACATGTAAAAAAAAAAGTATTTTGCTACGTGTTTGAACTTCCACTGCGATGAGTGTGAGTCCTCAATCCTTTCTGGTCATGGTGACGAAGTTTTATGAATTTATTTGTAAAAGTATAGACAGTAGAAATATCCTGTGGTGACTCTCCTGCTCCAAGTCGGCCCGTTTGACGTCCTACCGCCCTTAAATAAAAATACATAAAAAACCTGCTGTTTAAAATAATAACAGACTCCATGTTGAGAATTGGTTTTGTAAATGGATAATGTGAAAAATTTTTCTTCACTAATGATCTGTCTTTTTTGCCCCCCTCAAAATTAAGGGTGCGGGTTTATATTCGGGTGCGGTTTATATTTGGGCCAGCAGTGTATTATTTTGTCCATTGCGTTTAAATTCCCCTCAAGGTCATTTTCGGGTCAGTAGACACTTCAGAGGTGGAATGATGTCGCTGTAACAAACAGTTGTCATGGAAGTCGTGACATGCCACAGGAGTAGCATGTGATTGGCACATGTTGAGATCGGCGTCATCAGCAGTGACAATCAATTTGTATGCGTGTAGCGCGGACAGCGTCGGGCCCTCCCCTGTGTTGCTGGTGGTGGTGGTGGAGGTGGCGGTGCTGTGGTGGTGGTGGTGGTGGTGGCCGTGGCCGTGGTGTTGGTGGTGGTGGTGGTGGTGGCGGCGGCGGCGGCGGTAGTAGTGGTGGCGGCGCTGGCGCTGGTGGTGGGGTTGATGACGGTTGGCGCTTCGGTGCGCGTCGCGTCGCGTGCTGCCCCGAGGCGGCAGGGTGGGGGTTGTCGGGCGCAGGGGTGGGAGCGGCGCGGCGGGGAGGCAGCTGGAGGGGCGGCGCGGCGCGCGGCGGCGGCAGCGGCGGCCGCGTCAGTAGCAGTCCGCCTCCAGCAGCAGCGGCCACGCAGCGGCGCAACATGCAGACGCTGCTCCTGCTGCAGCAGCACATCGCCAGGGGAGGTGCGTAGCGTAGCGCAGCCGTAGCCGCAGCCGCCGGCGGGCGCACGTGCTCGCCTCGGCCCTCTGCCTGCACACCTGCCGCCGATATCGATAGCGCACTCTTTGGTCGACTCGCACACTCCCGCTAGTGTATCGATATTTACTCACCTATATCGATATTAAATCTCGTGGAGCGGCATGTTTGTTTACAAGTTTTTTTTTTTTGCTTTTGTTTCAAACTACTCTGGTTTTCAACATTTTGACGTTTCTTATTTGCGTTTGGATGCTCTCGTTATTGCGTACGTATTACAAACATTTTTCGTATTTTTTTCCCAATATAAATATCGTAGCATCAGTTCTTTGAGTGTTTGTTTATGCTTTTTTTTCGAGTGGCTGAATATTCTTGTTCCCAGCTTTTTAGTGTTAATCGTTTGTGCTTTGCGTTTATGCATGTAGGTACGTGTATATGCTAATTTTTTCCTCTAATTGTCTTGATTTTTGGTGGAAAACTAGTGCGATTTTGTGTGCGACAAGTGCGAGCTTCCAATTGTAGTACTTCACCGTACGCTAATCTCCATCCGTGCTTTGCAGTGATGCATATACCTTCTGTTCCGGAATTGTGCACAGCCTCCTTCCAGGTAATAATTACTGTTATAGTGCGTTAATACAATCAATTTTCTTGCTCTCCTTTTTTTTTGTTCTCCTTTCGTAACTTGTAATATTTACAACATTGTTTTGTAACTAAAGCGGTTTCCATCCAAGTGCGCTGTCTCTACTTTGAAATAGAGAATGTCCAACAGGTTCGTCTCTATATTGTTCGTTTTGGGTTCGTTTCTCAAACTTGAGTGTTCCGACTCTGTAACGTCGTGTCAGCCGTGTCTAATGTATCTCTGCGACGCACGGACTTTTAAGGTGCGACTGATGAAGAGGATGTGTGTTTATGTTATGAGCCACGCCTACTGTTTTCACAGTCGCCACATTTTCCGTAGAACTAAAACCACTGTGGCACGCAGAGCCGGTAAAAGTGTGTTGCTTGTTCTTCGTGAATTTATGCTCTGATAACTGGAGAGTTGAGGTCGTTGCTATATGTATGATTTCACCAATCATTTCTTTTTTTCCTGTTCGTGTATTCACTATTAGCACGAAATGATCGTGACTGCTGCCATACTAGTGATATAGAAATGTAAATATCCTCCGTCAGTATATAAAAAAAATTGCTTTCGTGATGTCCTACGACTACCGCACGAACTTAAACAAGTAAGGAAACGTTCGCCCATTGTATTTAACACTGGTGTCGCATGACGTATCACATTTCAGAAAGTTGTGGGTACGCGAGCACAGTAGTTTGTTACCTATATGACGCAGAAAGACGCGTAATAGTGTCATACAATTTTGTAAAGGTAGCTAGTTGGCTCCTAGTTTGCGGACAAAAATAATATTGGTTTTGTTCCGTATATGTATACGTTTGTCCAGGCTGTGTTCGCCATTACTTTGTGATAAATAATTACTGGCTCGGTTTGTCATTCGTCAAGCCGCTCATCTGTCAGAATGCCACGGAGCTGTCATTGTAGAGCGCTGTAGTACTGTAATATTTTTGCTTATTTTTGCATTGTCATTTGATTTTCGCCTTCGCTTGTGCCAAGCGTTTACACGTGTCATGATCCCCATTACGTTACCGACAGCCTTGCTCTCGCCACTGAATATCTCAAAGTCTCTATTTTGTTGCCTGTGTTCGTTTTACGCACGTGAGGTTTTTTTTTTTTCCGTGGTTCTTGAGGCAGGAGTCCCCCGCCGGTCGTAGAGGCTCCGCAGATGTCAGCGCTGTTTGTGCTGGCGAGCAAACGCAGATGGAGGTCAGTTCGGCAGGTAGGACGGCGCAGACGTGGGAAACGCAAACTGCGAGGCGCCGCCCCCAGCCTCTGTCCTTGTCTGGGGGCGGTACTCACCTCCATGCGGCCGCCCGGGTACCACGTGCTCCTCTGCGCGCGCTACTGGTCTCAGCGAGTAGCTCGTCCTCACTCACCGTCATATGTATACACGTATTACAAATTAACTTGTTTTATACATACAAATGTTTCATAGGCTCTTTTCCGTGGCTCTCCGTTCAAAACATCAATAAAAAGAACAACAGTAGCAGTCACTAAATTTTTAACTGTTTATATTTACGATGCGTTTCAGCGAGTATTGCTCTATCATCAGGTGACAGTTCTGGTTTTTAGATCAGGCGCGTTGCTCCTGGGAACCCAACGATATCGACGTGTCGAATGTTTTATCATTTGCTTGTAAAATGTTTTTGGTAGATTAGTAAGAAGAAATATTTTGAAACTGATGTGGCGTACGTGACAACCATTACACGTCCGAGGGTGAAGTGTTCAGACGAGTAAGTGCGACCGTAATTTTTTTGAAGCAATCGAGATGAAAACTGCGCTAGAATGGAGAGAGCATAAAAATATTGAATCTCTGTGTGATGCAACATTTCAGGAGATATTTAAACCAGATTTATTTATATCACTCCTCCCACATTGTAATACTGTCTTCCGTCGTTACTCCAGGCCTGTACCAGTACATTTTGAGTGATTGGTAAGCGTCACTAGCTCTGAAAATTATCAGAGGAGGGTTCTGAACGCATGGGCTCAACTGTGTAGCTTCTCTGCCCGTCACTGACAAGTAATATAAAGCCTCTTTTCTTATTCTAATGAGCTATCATACATTGATAGTTCTCCTGAAATCGGAGACCTCTCAAAATCGTCTCAGATTTAATACTTTAATGATATTTGAATAGAAACAATCACGTCAGCTGTAGAGCTCAAGATAATATAGTCTTCTGAATACAGAAATGGCGTTTTCTATACTGTACGTGTACATGCAACCACCCAGTCAGAACAGAAGTAAATCTGTTCCTGTAATTTTTTTATATTAAAAAATCTTTATTTTTGACAGGAATCAGCTACACAAATGAAATTCAATAAAGCTGCCTAATCGATCAGAATAGTAGATAAGTGCATAGAAATCACTGATGAAAAACTAGACTGATTGCTCTAACTCAAAACTGATTGATCCCATTGTGTAGATGGTTAGGCGTAAATATGCGCTTAGAAAAAAATAAATGGAACGTCTTACGGACATTGAAAATCATACATGAGGATCGAAACAAGACTCAAATGTTGCTCAGGTTCGTGTAATTTTTTTTCTTCCTTTTGTAGGGTATGTGGAGAAATGATTTGAGGCAATTTTTAGCTTTGCGTGGACTGAATGGAAAAATCGATTTTTCTCTTTGATTAAGGAATGTTAGCGAATGTCTCCTTTCATGATTTTATAGTTGCACGACGTTCATGTACAATGTCTTTTCACCACTGAGTAGTTTTCGTCAGTCTTACATCGCTGTTCAGGTGAATTGACGGCGTGTACGTACGCAGATTTCTTTCGCTTTGGTCCGCACAAGTGCATCTTACTGATTTTCAACTGTTCCAGGGGACGGCGCTATAGGAAAGGTGACAAACATCACGGGGAGACTTACTTGTAAAACGTACAAGTTGCAAGAGGATCCGGGAAAGATACTGCCTCTTCCCACATGTTCACATGGTCAGCGAATGAATTAGGAAGGAGAGGGTACCCTGTTACGTCACGTTCCTCCCACCCCACACTGAGCGAAATGTTTTGCTTTTTAATTTGCTAACCCTGATTGTATAGAACCAACACTGACAGTTTTCTGTTAACGCAGTCCAGAACCGCCCATCGACCACTGTTTTCAGTAATTTTATCTTTTCTGTTCGCTTCCTGGTCTTTACCTACCTTTTGAAATGTGCAGAGAGACGTGCGTTTCTCTCACGGAATAAGTTTCAAAAAGCTGTCACTCCCCATAGATGGTCCGCACGAGGTTCTCGCACTAATTTTCTACTATTCTAGGGGACGGCGCTGTAGGAAAGGTGACAAACATGATAGTGAGACTTACTTTTGTAATGTAGAACGAGCAAGAAGAATCTAGAAAGTTACTGATTGTTTCCACGTATCTACATCATCAGGGAATGAAATGAGAAGGGGCGAGCTATGTACACTGTACCTCGCGCCGCGCACTGAGCGGAAGGTGTTGTTTTTAAAATTGCCACACCATATAATACGGAACCAGCACTTAGTTTTCTGGTAACGCAGTCCGGAACCGCCCACCACTCGTCGATCGACCACTGCTTTCACTAATTTTGTCTTTCCTGTTCACTTCCTGGCCTTTTCCTACCACATAAAGTTTGCGAGTATTTCACGAAATAAGTTTCGAAAAGCCACTCCTCGAGAGTTAAAATTTTCGATCCCGGGTCGCCGCACGGCTCGGCCAGCGGGATACGGCTGAGTGTGCCACTGCCCGGCGCCGCCGGCGTCGCCGTCCCCAGCGCAGCCCCAGCGGGCCATCTGGCGCCGCTTGACACATGACGGATGTGACGTGCGTGTGTTGCGTGCGCCTGACGGAGGGCCGGGCCCGCCGGTTTGTTGCCAGTACGGTCGCCGCCGCTCGAAACTAGGCCAGCACCGCGTGGGGTGGCTGGGGCTGTTACCCAACCGCGTTGCGTAACGCTCCACCCGCCGTCAGCGATTGATTGTCCCCCCTACACGCGTACGGTCCACGTACTCTGACGCTCCTCTCTCTGACAGCTCGCATTCTCTCCTGGAGGCTGCCGCTACTCTTCCTGCTTATCGATAACTGGTGCACGGACTAATGCTTGCACTAGATAGGCGGAGAAATTAATTACTTTTAGATTACACTATTTCCACAATGAGATTTTCACTCTGCAGCGGAGTGTGCGATGATATGACACTTCCTGAAGGAAGCTAGGAGACGAGGTACTGGCGGAATTAAAGCTGTGAGGACGGGGCGTGAGTCGTGCTTGTGTAGCTCAGTTGGTAGAGCACTTACCCGCGAAAGGCAAAGGTCCCGAGTTCGAGTCTCGGTCCGGCACACAGATTTACTCTGCCAGGAAGATTCAGATTACACTATTGGTGAATTGCAGGCGTTAACAACCCTAAAATACTCAGGAGAAAACTTCTGGAGCGACCTGACATAGAATGAACGAACGAAACTAACTGTAAAAAAAAGTAGATCCTAGACATCGACAGAATATGAAGGAAATGTAAGTCGTGCACGAAAGAAGTGGGTTACAACGCACTTGTGAGACAATTCTTGAGTGTCAGTCATCAGTTTGACACCGTTACCTAGTTTGTTTAAAACAAGAGAGAGAGGAAATCCAATGTAATGTCACGGTATTCTGTAGTAAGCGCGAGAGCGCTACGGAAATACTCGAAAACTCCTTTGGCATAATCAGTCCCTAAGCTTACACATTACTTAAGTTAAATTATCATAAGGACAAACACACACACCCATGCCAGAGGGAGGACTCGAACCTCCGCCGGGACCAGCCGCACAGTCCATGACTGCAGAGCCTCAGACCGTTCGGCTAATCCCGCGCGGCGCGCAATTTATCACTGTGAGGTTTATTACTGGAGCGCCTGACCTAAAAAAAGCCGGGCAACGTATTATCTACTCCCACATAAGTTTCGCGAAATGACCACGACGAGAAAATTCAACAAATTAGTGCTCATAAGGAGCTTTGCCGATCGCCATTCTTCCTACGCGCCGTTCGCGAATGGTGTAGGAAAAGTGGGAATAGATAAGGGTACCATAATTATCCTCCACCAGACACCCTAAGATCGGCTGCGGAGTGTAGATGTACACATAGATCGGTGCTCAGTAGGTCTGCAACCCTTTTTTCTGTCCGATGACGGAGCGACGCAATGAGTGGAAAAAAGCGGCCAGGAGTAATTTTGACGACTGCCGTGAAAACGAAATTTGTAGGATCGACGTGATGCAGCAGAAACTTAATTATGAAACTACTATCTTCGTAATAGTCACGCTTCTTCTGTGGCTCTCGGCAAAATCAAGAAACTTTTCCCCAAATGTTGCTCAATTTCCACCAATCACCCTGGTAATAAACTCACTCTTAAGTCGATCGTGAAAACCAAATATTTCCCTTTTCCCCCTCTTTTCCTCTTGATCTCACTGCATGGACTTACGACGTTTTGTGAAAGAAGGTACAGCAATCAGTCGCAACTTGCGTTTACTGCCTCAAAAATAGATTTCGGTCACTGAGTGACGCTCTTCAGTGCGAGAGGTAATACAGGAACCGATTAAAATGTAATAGCAATATGTTACACCAAAGAATAATTCTATAAATTTCACATGTAAGTGTGTAGTACACATCAGCAGGTAAAGCTAACACATTTCAGGCGTTATTTGGCGTAGTCTCTCAAGGACTATACATGTCAAGAGCTCAAACTGCTCTTGAGCCTGCTGTTTACAGTTATCTCACAAATGGCCTAGGTGTACGTTATATATGGCTATGGCGTCCTTTACACATGCCATGTTACAGTAATGCATTGGATAGACGTAGTTAGTTGTTTATCACAAAAATAGCCATCTTAAGGAAATACATTTTTTAACAGAATGTAATAGAAAAGCGTGTACGGTGAGCGATGTTAAAGCAGTAAAAAATTCGTAACAATCGATTGTAATGTGAAGTAGTTCGTACAGATGGGCGACCGGAAGTACATAGTTAAATCATTTAAGTAATTCAGAATTTATTTATTTATGATTATATATTATAAAAATGTGATGGAATTAACTGGGTTTCCGTTTTAGCGGTAGTGTGCCACTTGCTCACTTCTTGGCCCGCTTTGATAGTTGCTTTTGGCCGCATGTGGTCCGCAGTTCGCGGGTTTGACAGCTGTGTTCTAGATGCAGTCAAATTTAAAAAATACTTACAGCTAACTGTTTACTCGTTTCGACTGTGTGAGTCATCATCAAAACCAGAATCTTGTTACAAAAGTAACTAGTGGAATAGGCACCTAACGCCCACCTCGATCACTTGACATAAAATTTAGTGACGTGGTTGCCAACCGGAAGTCGCGCTTTTCTTCTGCCTAATTTTCATGAGCCATGCGATCGGCTGGTGTCCCAGTAAGCCGACTGGGGGAGCGGTGAGGACCAGCAGAGGCCTCGAGAGCTATCAGCGGACATTTTTTGACGATCTGCGGTAACAAATGGCGCGGAAGAGTTAATAAATTAAGGGGCGGTCACTGCGGAGCATCCGAAACAAACAGCGCCAACAATTAGGGCACTCGTCGCCCGGTCGGCGGGTCGTGCGGTGGCAGCCCCCACCCCCGCTATCAGGTGACGGCCGGCACCCCCGCCATACGTCACGCATATTTAATGACGTAGCGGGGAAGCGCGTGCGTGCCAATGCGAGTATAAATCTCCCGCCCCTCCCCCGCGCTGGCCCGCTGCGCCGGGCGCGGAGCAACGGCCTTTTCTGTGTGACGTCTGGGGTGACTCATTTCCTGTCCGGTGATAAACTGTCGCCGCCGCCGCTGCTCCCGCTAGCCCTGCAGCCGCTGCTCATTAGGTTCTCTGCAGTATACTGAGGTGTCGCCCGCTTGACAGCTTGCCGTCACTCGATACACTGAGAACGCGGCATTTAAACCGTATCACGGGCTACTGTGCTTTCGGAGAATTTTGTCTTGCCGACTATATAGTGAGCTGTGAGACGTGGCACATCATCATAGAAGAAACAATACCGCGTAACTGACTCTGTGTCGATTTACCGCGTAAATGAAAAGCGGACGCAGCAACAGCATACTGTTGTCGTTTCATGGTGGCAAGCAGTCAAAACTTCTGTTGTTGGGAATGCAGAGCGTTTCACCGAAAATCGTTGCACGCGTGAAAGTAGCGTATGAAAGAGATAATTTGCTTTTGACAGAGGTTGACAACAGTGAGCTACTGCGCAAATAGTCCTCTGCACTTAATTTAGGCACGCGCGTACAAGCTTTGCGCTTGAAGCAAGCGTGTATCTTGCAAATTATGTCTCTCGCCTCCTTATATAGAATTTCTCACGTATCACCACCATCAACAATCACAGCTCGCAACAAATGGAACAAAAATTCATTGAATAACTCGCTACGATGACGTTTAATGCACGCAATGGCTACCACATTCACAGCAGAGCGCTCAGAATACTACTGAACGTTTTTTAGTTGTAGAAAATTGCATGACGTAGGTGCGCAGAACAACTCTAAACTCGAACGCCGTCATTCGTGACTCCAAATACAACATCACAACCTCCGTAAAGACAACAGCAACGTCCGCGAACCGTCTCGCGGAGACTTCCGACGCTCCAGTTCCGCGGTATTTCATTCTTTGGCAGTTACGTGAAAATGACTCATTTTACCTACTCCGAATTACATAGCATTCTTTTGTCTTCATCTTCATTGGTATTAATTGAAAGTTCCTCGTCCTTGTGGTAATAACGGATGCGCACTGAGTCAAGTATCACAAGTGACTGAAAAATTGGAAATTTGTGGTAAGTTCCTATCGGACCAAACTGCTGAGGTCATAGGTCTCTAGGCTTGCACAGTACTTAATCTAACTTATGCTAAGGACAAAACACACACACACACACACACACACACACACACACACACACACACACACGAGGGAGGTCTAGAACCTCCGACGGGGAGAGCCGCCCGAATCGTGGCAAGACGCCCCAGACCGCGGAAGTGACTGAAATATAGAAAATCGAAAAAAGTCAGTGTCGTGATTTTATTCCTTCAGTTACGTTACGATACTATGTCTCTAATTGAGTGACGGATGGTGTGATGGGGTGGGGTGGGAGGATAGACTGCCAACTTTTCGTTGTAATAGGCCTATTTACCCGAAAATCACTTGCAAACTGGTACAGCAACTATTGAGTGCTTCATTTTATCTCACGAAAAAAAAAGAAAACCCTCCCATAATTATTACGGAAGTCCACCGCCTTCTCTCCAAGACATTATCAACTTACTGAGTCAAGAACGAGCTATGTCGCTATATTCTGTGCAGTCATATAAAATTCTGCTTTGTCGAAAATTGGCACCGTGAGAACATGTATACATAGAAATACAGTTCATTCTTACAAAAAAAGTAAAAACAGCAACTAGTCACTGTTAATAATACTACTTATTAATAAGAAATAGCCCGTTACCGGTTTCGAACTGACATGATCACGTTTATAATTAGTCTTTTGTTGCACAGTGATCTTAGCTGTTTTTTCGCAGTGGTGGAATTTCCTTCGGTTAATGATTGTGCTGTCCAGAATCCTGCGTTATTTTGTGGTACTGTTTTAATGTTCCACCCACGTGGACGTTTATATTAACGTCTCTGTGGACACAATGTTTATGTTTTTCCATTACAAAATACTTTTCGGCGATTAAGATTGCATGCACAGCAGATCGTCAGAATAATGTGGTTACATCGCCTGCTCTACATATCTTCTGGATATTAGAAATACTTTGCACTACTAGCATTCTAGCCATTTAATTTTTCGAATCAGTTGAATATTCACATTCAACTGTTGTCTCTCTGCCGCTGTATTAACAAGTCTGCTCCGCCTCCCACCCACCCCACTCTCTCTCTCTCTCTCTCTCTCTCTCTCGTACATTTCCTTCATGACAAAATGTGATTGTCACACATCAGCATAACACGAAATGCTTGATAGGTAATACCGACGCGTAAGTGCAACAAGTACTTTAGGGACGTCACGAATACAGTTCCAGGAAATAGCACAACAGATTAACAGACTGTATACATACGTCAATGAGGAAGACACTTCAATAGCATTGCAAGCAAAAAGAATGTGTAATGCGTGATTGGATAGATAAGAACAACATGCAGGGCCCACTGTAATTGAGAACTGCGCTCAGGAAGAAGGAGTAGCGTTGACTCAAGAACAGTGGGAAGTATCGAGAGAAGTTCGAAAATAATTAACGAAACCGGAGAAAGCAGGTCTTGTGGAGTCGTGTTGCTGCCAGCCCAGGTACTTATCAAAATATAGCGCATTATATTGGCATTGTTGTGTGTGTTTTGTCCTTGCCCAGAATTGAGTTTAACATTGTAAAATATGTTAACTCCACTGAGGTGCTGTGAGGGTCTTATATGTCTCGATACTAAATTCTGTATGATCAGACTGACCGTATTCCCACATAAATAATGCTTGAGTAGTCAGACTGGTTAATTAAACCGCGGAAACATTTCTTCATCTAACATCTGTTGGTATTTCCGTCACGCTTTCATCTGTATGTAAGAGTCACTAGCGTGCTTGGTAATACACATTTAAGGTCTATAAATGGTTCAAATGGCTCTGAGCACTTTGGGGCTTAACATCTATGGTCATCAGTCCCCTAGAACTTAGAACTACTTAAACCTAACTAACCGAAGGACATCACACACATCCATGCCCGAGGCAGGATTCGAACCTGCGACCGTAGCAGTCGCGCGGCTCCGGACTGAGCGCCTAGAACCGCTACACCACCGCGGCCGGCTTTAAGCTCTATATATTCAGTTGTTTAAATTGAGTTTTTGCGTTAGGGAAATGGACCTGTCCTTCAGCGAGGCCCAACCCGCGTACGCGGCACGCAATATGTCACGCGAGCACTAAGGAAAGTACAGTCAGACGTGTGTGTGCAAGATGTTTATGCTGCGGCTCAGGTAAGCATCGACCACCTGCCACGAGAAGAGGGAACGGCTTGCGAGAGTGCGGCGTTGCGCAACGCGGGCGTGAATCAGCCGAGTGTTTGCCCGGCGCGGCTGGCGGGTAATTGCCGCGGCGGCGGCGGCGGAGGCGGAGGCGGCGTCACAGTCCCGCGACCCGCCGGTGACGTCTTCCGCGGGCTACCTGCCGCTGACAAGCCTCTCGCAAACACTGGGCAATTATTTTGCAGCGGGCGTAGGTGTGGCACTTTTAGAACGGCGGGGGAGCGTCCGCTGGCCAGCGCCGTCTGTCTCCGGAGGAAAATGTGCCATCGCCAGGTGGACACTCCGCTACACCGCGCGCCTAACACCCTCACGGGGTTTTTTAAACTTGACCGCGATAGGCAAGAAGACGAGACAGCTTTCTCAAAAAATATATTTTGCGCCTATTTTTAATTTTTTTTTAATTTTTCATCACGAATGTTGACTCCCTAACTTCCATCTGGTAACTTGTCTGCATTTTTTTTTTCGCCATCAGTAGTCTGAGTATTATGATGTGGCCATCCACGACTTTCTCTTCTAATTCACCCTCTTCATCTCTGAGTAGCACCTCTGTTGTGTCTAGGAACCCTGCATACTCGGTTCGATATACAACAGTCAAACAACTCGTATTAATGAGTTTTATTACAACAAGACAAATAAAAGTACTTAATTTTGATCTGAGAATTCGTGTAGTGCTTCTTACATGATCATCCATAAGCGCAATTACATAGATGTGTCGCAAGCAAAGAGCGACATGCAAAATAATCATTCTTCAGAATAGACAAACACAGGTGACACTTCGGGTCCTAGCGACAGCTTCTAACAAAAGTCTGTCAGCTGAAGTGCAGTGACTGCTGATCCCTAACTGTAGTTAATTTGGAATTATATCACACGAACATTATATTTCTTTTGTCATTTGGCATGCGTCGTCGAACTTGATATTAAGACATTCTCGAAAGTCTGGGACTGATATCTTGTCAGTATCATTGTCGATAACCACAAAAGTCGTCCAGGTTCTCGATTCCCGGAATTGATGAACAGTTATATACATAATTAAGTTTGTACCGAAACCTGAGTGCGTGAGTCCTACTCGCCTCTGGCCAGTTTTTTTTCTTTCTATTTTTCCCACAGTTCGTGATTCTCTTTCGTACAGTGCTATGCTCCAGACGCACATTTTCAGAAGTTTCTTTCTTAAATTAAAGACTATGTTTGACATTAGTACACTTCTTCTAGGTATGAATGCCATCTTTGCTTGTGCTGCTCTCCCTCTTACAACCTCTTAGGTGACTTATTGCTTGGTTCGTTTTTCCTCCTATATGTACCGAACGGAAGCAACCTAATGTATATGTATAAATGTAGCTTCAGTAGTAATGTTACTACCTTAGTGAAATCGGTACTATTAATTATTAAATATTACTAAAATGTTTTTAAAATATAGTGAAATTATTAAATGCAAAAAAGTATCGATAAATTGTTGACTATACTTGCAAAAGTTAAAATCTTTGTAAATACGACCGGAGTTCTAACTTTTATAAAAGACCATGCAATCACAATACTTTGTCCTTGGTTTCCTTATGTTCCTCTTTAGTTTTTAGGTATACTTCAATGCTACTACAGTTCACTTAATTACTAGTATCTTTCGTAGATGTCCTCTCGGCACTTTTTATTGTTTACGAATAGGTATTTTCAACGTGAAAGTTGGTTTGAGCACCACAGTGCTTTACTAATTAGGGGCGTATCGAAAGTGGTATGTTCTTGCTTTTCTCCGATTTTTGAACTGAATTACGGAGACTATTCTAGGGGTGCCTACAGTTTAACATGAAATCCGGCCACGGTGCAATTTCACTGTTTTCAGATTATAAGAGCACGACCAGAGATGAAAGAAGCGAGAAGAGACAGAAAGAAATTGAAAGTCTAGGTTATGCAAAACCATATTGCATTTGTAGTATCTCATCCACTTAGTCATCAATCGCATTTGTATATTTTTATTTTACTAGTAAGTGGTCATAATTAGATCCTCTTTTAATATCAACAATTCAATTCCTGTCCTGCTGAATACATCCAAGCAGCTAGTTATAAATTTAATCCATTTTGCCTGAATTCGGATCTAGCGTTTCTGCCTTTAAAACATTTTAACAGAACTCTAATTTTATCTTGAATCTTGTTGCTTGTTTCTCACGATATTTATTGCATGACTACTGAATGATTATATGTAACGTCAACTCTGATGAAATTCTACGCATGTTGTAAATTGCTATTCGAGTTATTATCGGAATTCAGACGTTCTCCTTTTAGATCAAGAAATGCTACTAAAGATTGATTTCCTTATGATAAAGATTTCTGAGTATGACCCTAATAATTTATGTCCTTGCTGCCTTCACATAATGTGCGCATTTGGGCGTATAGCACTTCACAGGACGCTCTAAGCTCTTTCTTAATGTCGAAAATTTTTGTCGCAGTTGAGAATCTGCGCCAGGGAATTCGTTAACACTGGAAGAACGCTATTTTTTACTTATGGGAATTTATGCTGATTTCTGCGTCTGTGCGTGGTAGCCTTACCATACCACGGAATTCAGCCAGATTATTGCGTGTTAGTTATGTTTTGGATGGCAGATTTTCGCAGCAGTCGTACGTGCTAGTTTTCGAATGGAGACGGTATGCATATTTACGCTTACTATTAATTATTGCGTCGTCGCACGTGGGAGGAGCTGGGAGAAGGCGCGGGACACGTGAAGGCGGCAGGCAGCACGCCTCGCAGGCGCCCGGAAGCAGCGTGCGACGCCGTCTGACGGCGCAAGAAGTGCTAGTGCGCGCAGCCGCCGCCAGAAAGCGCGCCAGTCGCGACGCTGCGCGCTGCCGGAAGTACCTTGCCGTCGGCGGCGTCATTTCTCTTCAAGATCCTGCCTCCTCTCCCTTACTGCGGACTGATATAGTAACCTCTGCGTCAAGAAAAACAAGTATTGGTCATTACTTCTCACTTCCCGTAACAAATATCTATGTGCCTTGCTCGATTGAACCATTTCTAAAAGAGAACTCCTTTCATCTCTTTAGATGGATACATTCGTTACATGTAAGCACAGTGCAGAATATTGGTTCTGCGTTCAGATGACTGAGCATTACTTATGCTTCATGCTAACATAAATTTTGCGAACAAGAGACAGGTTGCCTATATTAATGAACCTTGTTAAGCAAGATCGTGGTCGAAAAATATGTTTGACAACAAACTGAAACACATACATACACCATATATGAACAAAAGAAAAATGCAATTACAATTAATAATCCCCTGCAGCGGCGATAGTAGCTTGGCATCTCCGAGGCATGCTTCAAACAAACTTTTCAGCGTATTCTCGTGAAGAGACCGCCAAATGCATCAATTCGCGTTGACAGTTGTTTAAAAGTGCATTTTGCTTCCGCTTGATGCAATGTTAAGAATGGGTTTCACAAATAAAGGTTCATAATCAATTTTTTCCACGTTTGGAATCACTTTACCCACTGAGCCACGTTCTTCGAACCATTCACGTATTTAACCAATTTATAGCCTGTTATCCACTTTGAACAAATGATTCTGATTTCTCCAAACATTTAGACGCCGTGGTATGACTCATTTTCGGACCTTTGGGTGGCTACAAAGAAACACAGCCTCAAGACGCGACGCGTAAACTGCACTCATATCTCTTTTCGTGTATTTCAGTCGAGGATTCAGAGTAAACTAATACTTTATGGACATATATGAAGGTAAAATATTCCCTTTATGGGCTATGAATGCACTAAGGCGGTATCTTTTACCGTATGTGTGTAATGCTGATCTCGCTCGTATTGAATAGACTGTACAACAAAATTATTGAAGAGAATAACACTTCCCAAACTCCGAGTCTACAGAAAAAAATAGTCTTTACCATCATGAAATATATAGGTGGACGACGGACAAAATGGAATACCTGCTTCGAATAATACAAAAATCGCGATTAGAACAACAAATAACATTAAAACACAAATTTTGCGTAAACATCTACGAACAATCGGGATTTTATAAGGTTCCAAGCCACAACTATGTTGCAAATTACATAGGTCAGACGGGTAGAACATTCGCTATGACGACATTGTAAAATGCTCATGTGATTGGTTTTTAGATAACAAACGAACAAAGTAAACCAATTAAATCTCCTTGAACAGTATGCCATTTCCCCCAAATAAACCTACAGTTTTGCACGAATAAACTGTTTTTATTATACGCAATATCTTTTTGATTGAAATTTTTTTTCGTTTCTTCTGATTTTCATTACATCTGTGCGAATACAACATTGTTTTAAATAATGTATTATCTGTACTTTGTTTCCACTAATCCTTAGTCTACGTTGTTATATAAATAGCATGACCATGAGTACCTCAAAGTAAAGGAGAAAATAATATGGTACACTGATATACTTACTGGACTTGGCTCTAAAGAATTTCTTCAGATTCTACACAATGCCTTTATTCCGGACAAAGTATGCTACGATTCTCATCAACAGGGGACAACTGCAGCTGGTGACACGATTTGTGCTGGACATTGTGAGCGAAGCAGTGTGCAGCTGAAATCTATTAACAAGCTGACTGTCACTGCAACTGCTATTCTTCTATTGCAGGGTTGATTTTTTGAAGGTCGGACACCATATTGCTTGCATTGCAGAGACCATAGTGTAAGAAGTGTCATTCGTGTTCAGGCTTGCTCCCTTTTACAGTCAGTTCTTAATTTCGATCGCACACACAATGAATCCCTTCATAGACAAGGACACCCCGCTGTGCTTGTGTGCTGTGACAAAGATTATTGCGAAATGCGCGCCACTTTCTTGAATCCGTAAGGAGGCGTGGCGCATATCTGAGTGTTGCACTGAAAAAGGAAAAAAATCTTGCTGTATTCCACTAGCGTTACCTTCAACTGCAGTACGCAATGGTTACATGGAAAATCGAGGTCAGTGAAATGAAAAATGTGAACTTGTTTGTACGAGGCAGTTCAGTAATTCGCTGAAAATGTACTGCACAGCTGGCGCTGTATCTTCCTTTTAAGTGATCGTCACCAGTGAATGTTTCAACATTCCTGGAACGTGAAGAGACCATACTGTTAAGTATTACTGACAGGGGAAGACAGTTCAAAGATCAGAGGACGTCTGCAACTGGATCATAGTATTTACTTACATAATTTTATGTAACAAATAATAACATACCACACAATTACACCATAGTAATAGTAAAACAGTAAAACAACCAACATTTTAATTGCTTACTATTTTATGGGTTTTTATTTGAGTGACGCACACATGGTGGCTCTGAAGATGTTACTCACGTCATCGGTTCGTAGAAGACACATAAACGAGTTGGAAATGTATGGTTATTGTTCCAATTTTGCTTCATTTCTTAGTTAATAATTTAGTTCTGCTGCAATACCTGCAAAGTTAGTTACCATTACTGAGTGTGTTCAACAGCTGCTGCCAGACCGCAAGAATGCTGTTGACCTTCTTATACACATCTTTTTAATCAAGTTGGCATAAATGCGAGGAAGAAACTTTTCAACGCAGATGGATAGGCCTGTGTAGATAGAGTGTTCCTGTTACATTATTTGAATGCACATGTTTTATTCAGAGCAGAGGATATGTATATGTTGGACCAGAAAAGCACGCAACGCTTTGTAATTTGTGGCATTCTCTAGTAGTTTGAAGAACAGAAAATAAGCACAACGATTTAGCAACTAAGTGCGGTGTATCTGCTTGTACTGGAGGAGAGCGGAAAATTATGACTGATCAAAACGTGATTGCAGATGTCATAAATTACACCAGATAGGCAGCGGCTCTGCTACAAACATGGAAATGGAAACAGTGGAGATAAATATTGTGTTTTATATCATGAGAAAAGGGTGATTCGTTGTGTAAGCTGAACAAAGATGCAGCTTGACTTTCGATGCAAGTGCAATTTACAAACTGTATTTTATTCAGGGAAATAATGTAACTGTTAACTCAGAAACGAAACGAAACTGAAACTGTGTTCCTTCTGACTTTCTTTTTACGATCTTCCTTGACACGTGCTCACCGTTGATGTTGGTACTTTTACCGGTTCACAGATGTGCCAGTTGTCCAAATATCTGAGACGTAACACGGGTTGCCGAAGTAGTAGGGGCATAGGCCTCTTCTCAGTAGCTTTTCCTGTGTTAACGATATCCATCCAATGTTATATCTGCTAATTTCTGCTTCGTTAATTCAGTGTCGTATGTCTTATTCGTAACACTTATTAAGTGAGATAATCCCACCCAGTCAGCCTCTGAACTGACGAAATTATCTCGTATTACGTAGTTTGTTTTAGGAACTGTTTAGTGTGATGCATTTCTGAAGAAACAATTGAACTAATAGCTGCGTAAATGCAATGAATACTATTCTATGACTTTCCAAGTGGCGTCACATTGGCTCCATACGAGTTTCCGTGGCGAATCAGTCTCCCGCAATGAAAAGCCGGAGTTTTGGGTAATGCACACTGAATTGATGAGGAAATTATGTTCCAAAATATTATTTTTATTACGTGTGTGTGATGGTGGTAATTGAAATTCATTTGATTTCTTGGTAGCAATGAACAATTAATTCAATACATGTTATGTTTTCAGTCGTTTCACAGTGAGGACGATAATTTTACTACTTCACCACTGAGGCATGATTTCATTGTTAGCTATTTTAAATCAGGCAATTGTTATAATCAAGTACTTTGCATGTGATCCGTTTGTCTTGGTATGTCATACGTAGGCCCAGAAAAAGATTGAAATATGGAAATTGTGGATCTCGGAGGGTGTGTGTAGTTGCGAAATGGTTGGAAAATGATTGTAAATTCACACAGCCCCTATTACAGCCAAGAAATAACAACAAAACATTAGATATCTTTCTACATTAAATATAAGTATGTTTGAGTACTAGCCACGACGACTTGAAACCTGTATGATGTGGATGAATATCTAAAGAAATAAAAGAAAGTGACCATTTACGGTGCTATTCATCTTATTAGAATAGTCGCATTTTCCCTATGTGAGTTATGACTAAAATATCAAGATTACCTAACGCCGGTTCTGATAAAAAATGCTCATAAGCGATCAGTTGCATGATGCAGCGTGGAACGTGATGGGGCTGTGAAGTTGTAGTACTGAGACAAAGCGCTGTAGCCAATTTAGATGGTAAGTACTAATAAGAAATTGGTAGAGACCACTGTGCATTCCAGAACAGATTAATGTTGTCCCTTTAATTGTCATCGAAGTTCACGATATCACAGCTTTCTTCTTTCTCTTCAGCGGTGAACGTGTATTTCTACCACTTTGTCAACCCTGTAGCTTTCCGTATCCTTATACAGTATTTTAGTGTTTCGTTCCCTTCCATTTCATCTGTTAACTGCTGTTTATCGATCTTCCTCGGACTTGTCAGTATTTTACATACTTAACTCTGTATGTACCATTACCTTTGCAATTTTGTTTGTTCTGATGTTAACACACTAAGAATGTTGCTGTTGTCGTCTTTAAGTCCGAAAACTAGTTTGATGCAGCTCTCCATGCTACTCTATCCTGTGCAAGCTTCTTCTCCTAATAGCTACTGCAACCTACATCCTTCTGAATTAAATGGGCCTAAATTTTCCAGATTTGAACGTAATAACAAGTAGCAATGAAACTAAAACGTTAGTTATAGAGCATGTTTTTGGTAAAGGTGCGTGATCAATACTGCATCTTCAAATGCTACACCGTATGGGTGTTGTAAGTTCGTCGTAGAGATTTAAACCTGTGCTCTGTTTTTCTCGGAAGGTTCCCACAACCAGATGTTGTGTATTCCGCTTTTCTCGGCAGCTGTAGACAAAACACTTTCCTGCAACAACACGCGTAAATACCGCGGACGGGCGCGGATATAAAACTTTACGTGCCCGGCTGCGATGCTCTCATCACGGTCCGCAGATTTTACTGCGCATATTGGGCGAGTGGTGGTGCGTATTCTGTGAAAAGCGTTGGCCCGCCACAGGAATGTAGTCCGGGCGCGTAGGAAATGCGCCATCAAATATTCATACGAGGCCGGGCGGCCGTGTCGAGGTCAGGTAATGGTGATTGAGTGATGGCCCGGTAAATTATACGGCCGCAGTGGTCTGGTGGTCGCTCTTTTTTTTTCTTTTCGGGAAAACCCCGTCATGCTTGATAGACAGTGTGGGAGAACAAGGTACCGTCTATGTGATCGGCTGATCGACCTGTCTCACGAGTGGGGACTTTTTATTACGGCTGCAGCGCGCTCCATGTCGGCAGTCCTCGTTTTCTGAAATTGCTTACATCAGTCACAGTCGCTGCTTACCGGCCGTCGGTCGAGAGATTCCTTTTTGGCATTTTCCTTGACGAAGCTGGTAAGAGAGGCGAAGCAGCAGGGAATTTCTGTTCGGTTTGATTAACTATGCGACTGCCCTAAACACCTGTTTGGACGCAGACGATGCCTATGATAAGAGGTGCGTGAGAGAAGTAACTAGATTGATTTTTATCTACCAAAACTTTTATTTTCTTCTAACAACAATATTGTCCCCTTCAAAGTATTTCCTTTCGGCAGCTGTACACCAGCGGTGTCATTAATCCCTGTCTGCAGCGCTGAAAGGCTTCAAATGGTAGCGCCTTTACATGCCGGTCACATTCTTTTGAATATACTCCAGAGTCCCAAAATGATGTTCTTTAGGATATTTTTCAATTTTGGGGAAAAAAGTCGCAAGGACTCGGATCAGATGTGAACGGGGGCCCGTGGAACAAAAGGAATATCTTTTTAGGTCAAAAATTCCGTGGTGGAAGTAACTGTGTGACATGGGAAGTTGTCGTGAGGCAACATCCACTTGTCTGCAATGTCCGGTCTCACTCCATTCGCTCTTTTCTTGAGCCTTTCAAGGATATCTCTGTAAAAACTGTAACGAAAATTTGCCTTGGAGGAACAAATTCTGTTGGATCTCACAAGAGAATGCACGCATTTGTCGTTATTGTCTTTTTTTGAAGTTGAGGGTTTCCCTGTGCGAATCTCATCTTAAGCTGAGTGTTCTGACATTAGCCTCTTGTTAACAATGTCAGCATATTCTCAAGAATGAGCAGCTTTAACTCAGTTAATACTAGGCAGAAACCCAATCTGCATTTGGATCGCACTTCCTTGGCTCTTGTGCAGTATACTGCTGTATCGAGTTTCAATAAGCTGTCACAAGGGTTTCAAAGATCTTAGCAGTAATCAAAACGCTTTCAAATCGAAACTGAAGAGTTTCCTCGTAGGTCACTCCTTCTATTCTGTCGAGAAGTTCCTTGAAAAATAAAGCTGATTCCTGTGTCATACTGTTGATTGCGTTTACATAAACTGATGGCTTGTCTTTTTTTTTGATTCATAAACATTTTATTTTATCTGTTGTTACTTTTATGTTGTGATTTTATGTACCGACAGGTTCCATGACCTAGGAGATATGCTCCTCAGTTTCGTCCTACGGAACTGGACGTGTAAAATAAAATAACAAAAAAATAAATACGGGTTCTCGGCCTTCCAAAAATTTTTGTGATAGCGAAAAACTTGTGCTCGTGATATTGACTGTTCCCCATAAGCCTGTTTCAACTTTTCAAAGGTAACAATCGTCTATTCCCCAAGTGTGACACAAAATTTGATGGCCTAACGTTGCTCTAAATTTCACTGTTCCATTTTTGTAACACCAACAAAAACACAACTTCACTGGCGCTCCCAAAAATCACATGATGGCGGTGCAGACCTGGAGCTAGGACTGACCATCTGCAAGGGATTAACACACCGGTCTTTGCAAGCAGAACACCATATAGCGTTGCCAGATCGCTCGTAGTCTTGTCAGAGTCATTACTTTTCTCACACATCTCGTATGGGAGACAAAGCTGTAGAATTTTTGAAACAAGGGCACACGATAAGGCACTGTGGAAAGATTACTGACCAGAACGGGAGAGACTCAATGCACGTGGAAGGAGACAAAGGTAGTGTCTGTTCTTGGGTATGACTCTTATTCACTGGACGATCTATTAACATCAGAGCGATGTGACACAGTAGTTAAGACTTTGCACCAGAGAGAAACGAAGTTCAGACCCATCTCTGGCCGTCCTGATTTAAAGGTTTCGGCGATTTCTCTCAATTATATCTGACTTATACCTCTATGGTTCTATTGAAATTCCAAATTTTCTCCCCGGCCCTTCTCCGTGCCAGCTTATCTAATCTAATTATTGAGTAACAAAATCTAATATCCCCTCTTCGTGTGTTAACAGGTAATTTAATGTAATATGATGTGTACAATCTAGCTTGTTATTTACTTTTTTTAAACTACAAATTCAGTCACAGACTACAAATGTTTATTAATCAGATTATTAATTTCAATGAACGATGACCACCTTCAGAACAGAGTAAATCTAGTATACTACACAATCCGTATCATTACGTACTTTGACGGTACAGTCAGTCAGTTATTTACGATTGAGGAAACTGTGGCGAGAAATGTTAATGACTGACGCTGGGTACGTGTTGTTCTCGCTTGAACTAGTAGTTACAGTAGTGCTAAATTTAATACGTAAGATTTAGTAAACCTGCGCAGAACGATCGTTAACATTCTTTGAAAATGTACACCACTAGGCATTATCGGATTTCATATTTAGTTGTAAAAAATATATAAAGCGTTGCTTTTGAGAAATTCACCGCCCTATCCGCGTGTCTGATGTGTCAAAAGACAAAGGAAACGACATACTTCTAGAAACGAATGCGACGTAAAGAAAATAAAGAGTAAAAATTCAGTGGTCTACGAAAGTAACCTGAGAAATGGTATTCCTCGGGTTTCGTGCGAGACCTGCAAATAATTCCGACATAATTTCCTGCCTATTGTAGAGCTGACGGAAAGAAAAAGTACCATACGTCCTTCGCACACACTCAAAAAATTTTGACTTTCATGTTACGAGTAACAACTAACTGTCTCATATTTTGTAGCCGTTGATAAAACGACAGTTTGGCGCCGTAAGGAAAATGCTGATGTCATAGAATCAAGCAGAGCTGTTTAGCGTTAAAAGGCTGAAGTGTGTTCCTTCCTTGACCTCTCTCGTCAACTACTGCCTTAATTTTCTTTGTGTCTAAGTGATTTCTTACGCTAAGTACTAACACTTTCCGCTCTATATGAACCTGATCAGACAATCTACGCAGGTACACCACTTATGTTTCCCAGGTCATTACCTGTTATCCCCAAACAAATGCTGTCAGTCAGCAATGAAGCTGTCTTTCAAAACAACTGTGAGCCAGGGAGACGTCGAATTTTGACACTAGTAGTCATATCTGCGCGTCTTTCGTTCCCTGTTCATCAACCTCTTGGTCATCATTATGGGCGTTCAGATCCGTATACCATGCAAACAATCTTATTAAGACCGATGACCCCGCAGTTTGGTCTCTTCCCTCAAACAACCCAACCCAATGTTATTAATGCCCAAACACGTTTCGGCAATTTTTCGCCATTATAAATTCGTAAATTTATTCAGGTCCTTGTTTCTGAAATTAGGTTCTACAGGACTTTCTTTACATTATTATGCATCTTGAGGTAGTTAATGTAAGGAAGGTCTCGACTTGACCTAACATTCTACAGAATAAGACCGATGCGGACGTACCGAAACATTTTAGGGCGGTAAAAAAAAAGTTGTTTGCATAACAGGTGGACCTGGATTCCCATAAATTAATGTGCAAACAGGGCTGCTGTTAACAAACAATATTTTCATCTGCGTGGAAGGCCAATGCTCTAAACTAATCTTCCTTTTGTAAGTCGGCTGTGATGACTTTTTCTTTTTTTTTTTTAACGGATGACAGTGTTTGAAAATACGAAGTGTGCCTGTCATGTCTTACAGTCCATTAAGTTAGGGAAAAAATCGCACTAGGGCGCCGCTAAGTGCGTAAAGTACACCATAAAACATTACGCGTGGGCCCGCGTCTGCCGAGACGTCGTCTGGCGTCTTGAAATAGGCAGATTAATTCGGGACACAAGCAAACATTGCAAGAGGGAGCGGCCTGAGTTGTGGTATTGGAACAATGTCGTAAAGACGAGAAATTTAGGGGCGCCCTTAACGGATCTCAGCACCTGACAGCCTTAAAAATACCGGCGGCTCCCTGCGCAGCGTCTAGTCCAGACTGGCAGACGCACGCGCGCCTGCATTTCATTCGTATGACTCACGGAGGTCGCAAATACTGCACCGGCAGTCGCGGGGTTGTCGGAGCAAGGTGAATCTTCCGACTTCTAAGATCTCTCACGTTTCTGTCGCCAACACTTCTTGCCTACCAGTTTCCGGCACGGGTCAGGTGTATTATGCACGCATCAGTCAATTAGTGTAGTAGAAAGACTGTAGTAGATAAGAGGAGTATGGAGGGGGGGGGGAGGCGGGGGAAGAGATGCAGAGGAAAAAATGCACAGGTTTTTTGTGAGTTAGAGCTTTTTTCTTTCACAGGGCTTGTGCTATAACACAAACAATAGTGAAGACACATTTCGTGTCGTTAAATATCTGTTCCTTGTTTCTGTTTCTCCGCTTGTCAGTAGTTACAGGCTAATGATTCGCTGAAGTCCTTGAATTAATCTTAGACGGATGTAGAAAAAGTTTCATAGAAGAATTATTAAGTGTCAGGAATCACTTGTGAGTAGAAATATACCGTTGTGATTGTCATTCCGTACACGCTGAACACAAAATTAAGAAATTTTGTTGGCCGTCCTGTTATTATAGAATCATCAGTTTTTGTGTGATATCTTAATTGACAATGATTTGTCTAACAAAAGGTGCAGTCTAAGAGAATTTTCACGTATTATCGAAGGCTTGACATACCCTAGTGTAGTTACTTCCGACCAGGAGGTATTACAGCTTAGAATCCTAATATTTCTTTTATTGAGAAGCTGTTGGCACAGTTACAGTACTTTGCGATTAGTTACCAAATAACCAGTTTCAGAAATTGAGGGCCACCTTCAGTTCTAGAAGAAAATGATAAATGTCTGTATTACTAAACGGGGAAAACAGCCATCGTGCAAGTTGTTAGCTGCCTATCTGATAATTTCTAGAACAATTGAAATTTGGTTTGTAGTATTTCATGTGCCAACGTCCGCAGTGGTAACACCGATTCCCGTCAGATCACCGATTTAAGCGCTTTCGTGCTGGGCTGTCACTTGGATGGGTGACCATTCGGTCTGCCGAGCGCTGTTGGCAAGAGGGGTGCACTCAGCTCTTGTGAGGCAAACTGAGGAGCTACTTGGCTGAGAAGTAGCGGCTCCGGTCTCGTAAACTGACATACGGCCGGGAGACCGGTGTGCTGACCACATGCCCCTCCATACCCGCATCCAGTGACAGCTGTGGACAGAGGATGACACGGCGACCGATCAGTACTGTTGGGCCTACCAAGGCCTGTTCGCACGGAGTTTAGTTCCGTTTAGTTTAGTATTTCATATAATTACTGACAGAATTTAAAAATTTAAAATGCTGTCATGATCTACTCACTACGTTAAGGATTTAACACAGTAAGTCACGTATTTAAGTTTGAAACAGTGCGCGTGTCGTAAGGCAGCGTACCTCAAGGCGCACAAATCAAACAAACTGTATTCGTACAGTTTTTGAGAACGAGAGTACTTAGCGATTTTTAATAAACTTTACACATAATTTCAAGCCTTTTCCCAATTTTTTTTCGCTGACATTGCACCGCAGCCCCAAGACCCCCACAAATAATGAAAGGGAAAAAGTTTATCGCTCAGTACGTTTTCACTGTTCATACAGTAAAACTTCAGCACCAGGCATGACGCGTTATTTATTGTTTCTTTGCTATTAACTCTATTCGCAACACGTTTTGCATTCAGTATCCGTATATACCACTGGATGCATCTGCAAAATTGTATCATTGTACAACTGTTTAGTTCAGGATCCTGTGTATGGTGTAATAAACGTAGAGATGGATGTAAAACTAGCTTACTTTAAAACAGAGGTAGTGGTTAAGTGATGTCAATGGCTCCCATGTAGATGGCGTTGTCATACCGATATGCGCCACTATCAAAAGACGTTCTACATCTACATCAGCATAGATAGTCCTGAAGCTCCCGTACGGTGGGTGCTGTAAGGTACCCTGTACCACTGCTTGACATTTCCTTTCCTGTTCCAAATAGAACGAGGGGAAAACGACTATCTTTATGCCTCCGTATGAGACCTAGTTTCTCGTATCTTCGTGGTCCTTAAGCGCAAAGGACATTGGCGGCAGTAGAATCGTTCGGCAGCCAGCCTCAAATATACAGAAGAAAAAAGGAGAAAAAAATTGAAAAATACATCCAACTGGCTGAGGAAGTCAAGGACATGTGGCATCAGGATAAAGTTGACATTATACCAATTATACTATGAACTACAGGAGTCATACCACACAATATCCACCAGTATATGAACGCAATACAGCTACATCCAAACGTATATATACGAGGGTTGTCCAGAAAGTAAGATCCGATCGGTCGCAAAATGGAAATCACAGTGAAACCCAGAAACGTTTTATTTGCAACACTTAGGTACACCTTCCACATACTTCTCTAAATAGTCGCCGCTCCAACTTCGAGTGTTGTCATAGTGTTGTATCAACTTTCCAATATCCTCGTCATAGAAAGCAGCCGCCCGTGCTTTCGGCCAGTTATCTGCACTGCTCTGCAGCTCGTTGTGGGTGGAAAAGTTTTGTATTCGTACCCAGCGGTTCTCGTGAGCAGAGATTAGACTCAGGGGGAGCCAATTACGAACTGTTATGTGGGTGATCAAAGACTTCTCATCTGAAAAGCTGCAGGAGCGTCTTCACCGCCCCTGCAGTGTGAGGCAGAGAATTGGCATGAAGAAGGAACTGCTCGACAGTTGTGTTATGTGGGCTGCATGATACAGGCGAAATCTGTAACCATGCCTTCATACTTAGCGGGAAACGCTATTCCCTACGCATCTTTATGTGCTCACTGTTCACTCAAAACTGAAAAAAGCGACGCGACACGATCGACGGACGTACTAGAGACACTGCCCAACACATCTGTGCAAAGCTTTACCGGATTTTCCAAATGGTTTCCATTTCGCGACTGATCGGAAGTGACTTTCTGGACAACCCTCGTACAACTACAGAAATCTTTACTTATTGATACATGTTCAATTGCCCGAAAGTTCCTAAATGCAATGTAACATATTCCGTACAGTTAAAAGGAAGTCACGCTTGATCAAGTTCTGCGTCACTTTCCATTTTTAACCAGACATAACGTCTGAGAAAGGAAAGAAAAAAAAATAACAATAAGGAATGCTCAAGTGATCCGACAAGGCTATGTGTGGATCCCGTCCACCGACGAAGTGGCGAGTGGCGGGCAGCTGACACTGGAGTGTTGACTGGTGATGCGTGGAGGCTGGCCGCGAGTGCGTTCACCTCCGGGATAGGGCCGCGACGTGCCTGCCCGGCCGGTCTCGCCGCCGCGGTGACAATGGCCCGCTATTTTCGCTGTCCGCTGACCGTGACGCGGCCGTCACGACGCCGGTCGCAGCTCGCAGGTGCCCGCTGCCGCTGCCGCTGCCGATGCCTCCGGACGCTTCCGGCGCTCGCCGCCGAGACGCGCTCTGCAGATGGGCTCCCAGATTGCGGCCGCGGGCCGGCACCGCCACCGCCCTCCTTTCAGCTCCCCGATGCCCGAGATGAGCACCGTTCTTGCCTTCCGCGTTTCTATTGTTGCAGATGGACGTCGGTCACTTCAGAGATGCAATCGGCGTATTGTCTGGAGAGGCCGCGAAGTTGAATAGAGAAGGGGCCGAATTGTAAGAGGATCCAGGCCAATTCGGCGGTCGTAAAGACTGTGTACAACATGGTACGAGGAAGAATGAAAGACAATAGATGGATAGCAAGTTCATCGTGTGTCTGTGCCCACTGTTTCGGGACAACGTAAAATCAGCACTGTAGGTGCTTGCGGCAGTGTTAAATATCTGGTTGCTTTGCAAACGAATTAATTTGTTAAATATATGATGCAGACTTTGTACTAGGGCGTGCTGGAATGTAATGCCTCCGAAATTTTATGCAAAATCTCTTAAACCTTTTAAATAAAACAAACATATTTTTTCTTCATTTCTGCGTATTTGCAAGCCTCTGCCGTCTGTAACTTCGCGGCGTGTAATGTAACTATGTCGGTTCCTGAGAAACAGCGTGTTGTAATCGAGCTCGTTCACACATTGAGCACCGCCTCCTTCAGCATGACAATGCCGCACCACACACGAGCGCTGCGACATCGACAACAATCCGCAACAATCCGACCCCTTAGGTCCCCTGTCACCGATCACCCTTCACACAGTCCCGACTTGGATCCATCCGATTTTCATCTGTTTTCGAAACTTAAAGATCCCCTTCGAGGACCTCACTTCGATAGTGCTGAAACGGTGCATGCTGAGGTGAGGTTGTGGCTACGTCAACGAAGTCAAAAATTTCTACGTGACGGTATCAGCAAGCTGGTCTCTGAGTGGGACAAACGTATTCTTCGCCAGGGGGACTGTGTTGAGAAATAAATGTGAAGACATGAAGAGTAAAAATGTTAATGACGTGAGTTTTCACTTGACAAGTTTTCACTTGACAAGTTTTCACTTGACAAGTTTTCACTTGACAAGTTTTCACTTTAAAAATTCCGTGGCGTTCCTTTTCGGCACTTTTTTCAGTTGTCTCCTGAACTGCATGTCGTAAAATGATACAATTTTGTAGGTACATTCAGTGGTATATGTGAATACTGTCTGCAATTTATGTTACAAGCGGAGTTAGTAGGAAAGAGTAATAAATTAAAACGTTATGCCTCATGCTCTTCTTTTATTTCATGAGCATCGAGAATCTAGCAAATGATAAACTTTTTTCGTCTCAGCATGGAAAAGTTTCGAAAAGGTTTGAAATTATCCGTAAAGTTTCTTGAAAGTCGCTAAGTGCCCTCATTCTCAAATACTGGATGAATATAGTCTGGGTAATTTGCACGCCGTGGGCTACGCTGCCTCACGACGTTCACACACAGTCTAACTTTAATGCTTGACTTACAGTGTTAAATCTTTAACATAAGATTATACCTCTTAATGAGCACGTAATGACAAGATTGAAATTTTTAAATTCGGTCAATAATTGCATGAAATGCTGAAAGCAAATTTCGGTTACCCCTGGAAGGCATTAAACAGTTAACATGCAAGTGGATCAGGTGATCGTTAAAACCGTTTAGTAACATAAATTTCATATTGGCCAAGACTAGTTTATTTTTTGTTGAGTACTTTGCACGCAGTGTGATCTCCAAGCTTTTCTGTCGGATGTAAGATTCCATCCTGTCTTGGGTTTGAGTCTGGAGCAGCAGCACTACTTGTTCCGATATTTCGGCTGTCAGCGTTACGTACATCTTCAAAGCGAATTTTTGGCTGAGTCGCGGGTGTCCAAGCGTGCTTATTTACACACTGAAATGCCGAAACAATGTGATACAAAGGTATACTGCTAAATAAAATGAGCGTACGTCACAAATAATACTGTCGGCAGAACAATGCTAATCATAGATTATGCTTCTAATGCGCTAAAACTAGGCATACAAGAAATGAAGAAAATAAGCAGCCGTGTTTCGGACTCTACATGTTTTCCGTAGTTGGTCCCTCACCACCAACCTGTCCCAGTAGTTGTCTGAATAAAATGGTTCGCAGTGGAAGACTGGAAGTGCATAACACTGACAAAAGACTGGTGACCTTATTACTAAGATAATATCTCATACATTGTCAGCGCTCTAAACTCGGAATGAGAGACTACTCACGTAACTCCGAAACAGCTCAGAGCGCTTTTTCTTTTTCTTTCTTTCTTTTTTTTTCATGATGCGAACTTGTTTTGCTATCCTTTTTCTTAGCTCTCTGTTATTTAGAATTCTGTCCGTTCTAAGCGATGTGCGCGTCTGGATATTCTTGTAACAGTGTTTGTAGTTTTTCGCCTACTGCCAGAGCCGTTAAGCAGAAAATGACCCACCTCACAAATGAGGCAACAGATGGCTTCCAGGAATGACCGTGAAGTCGCGGTTCGTTTCCACTTGTATGATTAGTTGGAGCGGACGTGCTTGTTGGGCGCAACCTGCTTTTGCGTTTGCGGCTGCCACAACTTGTGTGTGGTTATGAGAGTGTCGGCTGTCTTCATCAGAATTCCAACCTACCTGGAAGTGCAAGATTTTTTGAAGGTCAGCGAGAAAGCGAGGATGACAATTTCCTTTCTGTTTCAAGACCTTTGTACAGTGGAGTTCAGTATCTCCTGTATATACAAAAAATGCCTGTACAATACATGTGAACCTCCGCTAATCTTTGTTTCTCCTGTATGTATACCTACACTGAGTTTTGACAGAAGTGTCGAGACACTGGCTACAAGAAGGAATTTGGCGATGCCATAAATATTTTACTTCTTGACTTAGCCCTATGCATACTTCATTTTATAGATACGGCGTTTGAAAGACGTAAATTTCGCTCGGAAGTAATCTTTAGAACATTTCTCGCGTCGTGTTAGTTTGATTGTCCATGCTGACTTGAACTTTCAGGAAAGCGTTTTCGTGCCGTTCTAGCTGCAGTAGCTACGTACTAATGAGTTTGGTAACGGCAGCAACAAAAACTTTGAATCGGTATAAAAGGGGCTACCAATAAGTTTCCGTTTCAGGGCGTAGCAGCAGCGCAAATGCAACGTACCTCGACGTCGATGCGCGTATATAAGCACTGACGTGCACGCAAGGGGTTAGTGTGCCATTCATGTTTTTCCGGAGTGCGTGCGGTAAATACCGAACCGTGAACTGTAACAATTTTATTACCAAATGCGTCCAAACAGGATGAATGTGCTGTTATTCCCTTCGTGACTGTCAAAACACACATACTGGTAGATATCCATGGAAGAATGAAGACAGCATGGAACAGCATGTCTGTCGGAAATCACCGTTGTAGAATGGTGTGCCAAGTTTCGTACTGGTCGCCAATCGACACAAGACGCGGGTCGATATGGAAGGTCAGCCTCACTAAAGCGGGAGCCAATCGAGTAGCCATGCGAGTTTCGCGCCTTCGGCCCCTTAAAAAAGGTCTTGAAGGGTAGACGATTCCACCGGACGAGCATGTGCAGCAGGTAGTTGTGGACTTCTTCACGCAACAGGACTCAGTATTTTACAAAATGAGTATTGTCAGCCTGGTGCGTCTGTGGGATCATTGCCTTAATGCTCCCGGAGATTTTGAATGATTGGCATACCGATTCCAGACCGTACGAGCATCGAACGGAAACTTTTGGATCGCCCGTTATATTGTTCATTGCCAACTGCACAGGACAACAACTAGTTCATTGAATAAGTGCCGTCATGGCTGCAAAAATTTGCAATTAATTTGCTTCAGCCACAAACCGTCGCTGTAAAGGAATGCGAGGAATTCGCAAAGGAAGCGCACATCATAGGCTACTCTCATTCGCAACGCTGTCGCTGATATTGACGAGGGATCAGTGGTTTTGCCCTAACCTCTTACACTGTAATCTAGTGGGGTTTCACTGTACGTTTGTGAAGTTTCAAGATCGTTATAGAGGTTGCCAAGAAGACGCTTGGTACGGCGTAATAGGTGGAAGGTAGAGGACTACGCTAAAGCAGTTGTATGACGGTCAAGTTTCCTTTGAAAACATTTTGCTTCTTCGTGGAGCAAAAACTTGCACACAGCGTCTCTGGACTCGTTTGGTGGCTACTACTGCCTTTGACTTAGTGTCTCCCACACTTATGCTTGCTCCACAACTTGCTGATAGTCGTTTTGCACGCTCCCATGCTCGTGAACGATACGTTGCGGAAGGACTATTTCTCAAACGATCGCCTTACGACCACCTCTGTCCATAATGTGCAGCTCCAGAGTATTAAGTGGCGCACCATTTCTATAAAATACGCTAATCAGCTGCGGAAAATTCCGCATAATTTGCGGTTGGCCGTTTAGGTTACAAGGCGGGTGACAGGTCCTCTAAGTGGAAGACTTGCCTGCTAGAAAACTGGACCCGAAGTTTATGGCGTACTTAGGCGTCGGGAACCGCCGTCAGATATGGCCGGGAAGTGTAAAAATAGGGGGACGCTATGCAAATTGCGTGGGAGCCGGTGTTGAAATATTCCATGAGTAGGCGCGTCGCGCCGAGTGGCGCAGATTTACTGGCTGGTAAACAAATAGCTCCATCGTGCACTTTTTAGTTGGCAGATGGGCGGTGCCGGGGGTTGCGGACGTCACATCATATAAAGACCTCACAGTAAACAGACAAAAGAGCTATTTGGTGTAATATTGCCGTGCTTTGGAAAAGTAACTCTTCTACAGAATGAGGCTATACTACCACAAACTTACGCAACTAACTTTAATACTCGTGTATAACGTTGAAAATCATCAAAATCGTTTTCGAATAGTGACTGAACGACTTTCAGTTCTGCTTAATGGAATATTTTCGTCACAAAATGTTCTTGATTCCTCGGTTATCATGAAGTTATTGGTAACAGTTTGATCTTTAATGCTAATGATATGACTCGTACAGTGACATCATAATGTTATACAAATCATCACAGATCAGACTGCGTCGTATACTATACGATTTGAATGAAAAAAAAAAATATCCTTGAGCACAATCTTCTCCACCAAAGAATGTAGTTTCATATAGCTAATGTTGCTCAGTCTTCACCAGTTGGTGGCTTGTTCTTCGTACATCTTAAATTCGCTATAGAGATTTAGACTTATTACTATTACCGAAGGCGCGGTTTCTCTTTCAATGGAATTATATTCTTCAAGATTTTTATTGAGCTCTGAACTTACGTGTGCCGTATTCTTTGCCCTCTCATTTTTGTCAGTTATCTGCAGTGTTCGGAGCTCCCTCTGTGTTAAAAATGATTTCATGCGAGTGTATCTAGTAGCTCATGCACTCTTGATACAATTTTGAACTGGGTTTCATTACAACAGAATACTGAGTGGTGGGTAATTTCTATTATTATCTTCACAAATTGGACATACAGAATGAAGTACAAATTCCTGCGACTGCAAAATTGACGCCTGAACATAAAGTGATAGACCAGTTATAAAAAGTGGCCCTATTCTACTATCTAAGTTGAATATTTTCTATTATTTCATACAAAATAATTTGAAATGTTGGTCCAAAGGAACTTAAGAGGATATAAGACTGGAGCCAAGATTTTGTATAGCAGAGATTTGAATCAAAAACTTTTTGCTAAGTCTCCGAAAGAGATAAACGGAATTAAACTTGCACAGAGAAGTACGTTATGCAGCATGTACAAGGGTGAAGAATAAAGTCGAAGCAGAAATCGACATGATTCGACAAGCTTTAACCCTCGGTCATTTTCTTCCTGTTACCTGTATGAACATTCAGCCGCCTGCTGAAATTTTTACTGTCTGCTCAAATAAGTTTCGTTCAGGTGATTCCTTACTCCCATTACGGAGAACAGTGAGGACGAAATAATGTCCTCCAGTGCAGGTGAAGCAGCGTTTAAATTTCCGATCCTCTTTCCAAGGTCTTCGGCGTCTGTCGAAAGTGACGGACGGATAAAGGAAGGTAGACCGATGAAACCAGAAAATTTCTGGGGCATACTGTGCGGTCGAACGTATGTGTAAATTACAGGTAATGCTTGTAATAAATGTGGGTAAGTGAGGGTTGCTGGCAGGTCGGCCCTTAATGAAATCGCTCCGAGAGCAGAGTGGCCCTCGGACGGTTGCGGCCGACCCTTCAATCCCGCATAATTACCGCTCCTACTACACGGCAAATTGCATGTACGTGGAAGCTCAAATAACACGGCCCCATATCTGCCCGCTACGACTATCGCGGCCGCTTATCTATTCTTGTTGTCCTTAGGCCGTAATAAGCGGGTAAATTTTTCTTGATGGCCTCAGATTTTGGGGTTCGTCCTCTGGCACGGTTGTAATTTGTAGCAGCTTTATAGGGCCTCTTCTGCGTGCTCCTCAGCCTTTTCCGAGCGAGCGCCACCCCTTTTCCCTCTGCTTCCAGCAGCGACGGACGTGTCCTTTTCTGAGGAGCAGCTTTGCACTCGGCATGGAACGGAAGACGTCCGAAGGCAGTCTGCTCTGATGAAAGTCTCGTTACACCACGTGGATCCGTACTCACCGTCCTGTTACGTTTCCAGTTTTGTGCACTTACTTTGCATTTTTTGTTATCATACCATTTTTCTTAGAATTCAATACTGTATTTTCCTGTTCAATGCGGGATGCACATGTGTTGCTGCTGGTACATAACGGCACTTTATATTCTTACATTTTAAAATGCTTAGTGCAAGCACAGGTTTTGCTTTTTCAATTCCGCACAAGTACTGTATATCACATTTCTTTTACACAATTTTTTGCTCTCTGAACCTTTTCCTCACACACATTAAAAAAACCTTTTAGACCACAAA
This sequence comes from Schistocerca cancellata, assembly GCF_023864275.1. Lineage (NCBI taxonomy): Eukaryota > Metazoa > Arthropoda > Insecta > Orthoptera > Acrididae > Schistocerca > Schistocerca cancellata. The sequence continues at coordinate 238,213,367 of NC_064626.1, forward strand.
GTCTTACTACTCTGGCATGCCTAACTTGACCACAAAGTCTTTCTACTCTGGCATGCCTAACATGATTTTTGGCTGTAGGTACCGGTAACTCTGACGAAAAAAATTTGAACCGCAGATTTTGGGATGTGGTACGATAGAACTTTATTTTTTTACCAGTACAAATGTTGTATTCACCCTTTTGAAATGGTCAGAAAAGCGTTAAACTAAAGTTTTAAGAAGTCTAAATTTCATAAACACCCCCCCCCCCTCGCCACAGTGCGGGATTTTTAATTTTTTTCTTCAAATCACGCACACTGTAATATACATACATAAAAGTTAAGTAAATAGTCATTCCTAATTGTGTAGCCCATTCTTTCGCTGGAATGTGTAATTTTTTTGCTGCTAATAGGGTTTACAAATTCGAAATAGTCCCTTTTAGTTTCACATTTCTTATGTCTCTTTCAGCAGAAAGTTACGAATTTCCTATGGATTGTCCACTGTATCAGCATCTTTCCTCGGTAATACTGCAGACACGTCGTGAACTCGACGATGAACTGCGATGTACTGGGTATTCCAGGAGGAGTAGTCAGTATTCAGGTACATGACAGGTACAACCATTCGAAGCAAAGAAGCCTGGTAAACATGGACTGTAAAATGCATACCTGAAAGGCTATGAGCACGTCTTCATCTTTGACACCCCGAAAGAAATCTTTTCAAGCCCTTTGCTTTCCATATTTTTAGAGGAGTTAGTATTGACCAAAAATATTCAGCACACATGGGTTCTAAAGTGCATACCTGGAAATCAATAAGCGCTTGTTGATTTCCGCTACTGTGAAACACATCTTCTGCTATTGAACAAGGGATCATAGGTCATAAGTTATGCATTTTAGAGCCCATAGTCTTTTTTTGCATCGAATGATCGTTTTCACACACACACACACACACTCACTCACTCACTCACTCACACACACACACACACACACACACACACACACACACACACACACTCACTCACTCACTCACTCACACACACACACACACACACTCACTCACTCACTCACTCACTCACTCACTCACACACACACACACACACACACACACACTCACTCTCTCTCTCTCTCTCTCTCTCTCTCTCTCTCACACACACACACCCACACACACACACACCCCACACGTGTCTCTCTCTCTCTCTCTCTCTCTCTCTCTCTCTCTCTCTCTCTCTCTGTGTGTGTGTGTGTGTGTGTGTGTGTGTGTGTGTGTGTGTGTGTCTGGTGTCCCACGAGAATTGGTCAATAAAATAATCATGGCTACGATAGGAAAACGATCATTCGATGCACAAAAGGCTAGTGATTATGGGCTCTAAAATGCATTACTCGGCAATCGGCGTATATTCTGAAGACTAACCAAGATAGCTGAGTCGGTGCATGAGCCTACCCGTGTGGCTCAATGGGAGGCAGTGGAAAGCAGGTGTCCAGGTTCGAGTCCCAGTCGAGCACAAATGACGAGTTGCTTAATTTCTCTGTCGATGAAGTCCTCGGAGGCGCCCCACGGCACGATGTAGGTGTGTCGCCGGGAAGTGCGGAGCGCCAGGGCAGGGCACGGCGGGCCACGTGTGAACGGGAGGGCGGCCGCGCGGGTCACTCGATCCCCATGTGAAGCCCGCGCGACACTGTAAGGCGCTTACAGTTGTGCCCGCTGGCCGGCGCCGCCCGTAGCCCGGCCGACCGGAAACTGGCTCGTCTCCCGTTACAGCCCGCACGCACGCCCCGCTCCGCGGCCCTCATTATGTAAAACCCAGCCCGGGGCTCAACTCTTGCCCGCTTTTTCCCGCGGGCCGCCCGTACGCTCCGTCAAACATCCCGTAATCTGGCGTCTTCAATGGCCGCCGCAGCTGTCATCTCGGCTCACCGAGGGCCCCAAACCTGTTAGGGGCCCGGCCGGCCGTCGTTGAGGAGACGCATACCGCCGTGTTGCCGTCCTACCAGTGTCTATTACGACTCTATCAAGTGGAACCGTTGCGCTCGAGATGGGTCTCCGGGCGCCCTCCGCGACGACGCATTTGCATCTTACCTCTCCCCTCCCCTTCTCCTCCTATTGACGTGCCAGTTATTCTGGTCTGCGTAGAGAGCGGTAACAAAGGAATTGCACTGCTAGTACCTGTCTGACGGGCCACTGGGATCACCACCGCAGCCGATAAGTTTACAATGGACATAGTGAACAACGGCGTGTGTTGCGTAATACTTTAAGTTATTCTTCAGGATGTTGTACAGTCCATGTTGCCGCTGTTTACTTGTTCTACTGCGCCATATCCAAATATACGTAGAAATCCCTTTTCTTTAATTTATGCTGTTTACTTGGAGAAAAGTTGAGTATATATTGATAATTATTATGTCTCTCCGCCGCTTTTCATTTCATATTCATTCCTAACAACACCAGCTTGGATTGTTGTTGTGGTTTTCTGCCTGAAGACTGATTTGATGCGGCTCTGTGCAAGGCTCTTCATCTCTGCATAATAATGCACCCTACGTCCATTTTAACATGCTTACTATACTCAAGGGGGTGCACTCAGCCTCGTGATGTCAATTGAGGAGCTACTCGACCGACTAGTAGAGGCTTTAGTCAACCAAACCATCATAACGGCCGGGACAGCGGTGTGCTGCCACACGCCCCCTCCTATCCGCATCCTCCACTGAAGATGACACGGCGGTCGGATGGTCCTGATGGGCCACTTGTGACCTGAAGACGGAGTGCATTTTTTTAAATACCATACCCAAGAGTATTTTTTAACACACAGACCTTACTCCATTTCCAAATTAACTATTCACTGCGGCTTTAGGCCGTGCGCTATCAGTCGATCCCATCTTTTACTCTGGATGACACAAATTTATTACTACATTATCACTACATTAGTGACTGAATGACATATGAAGGAAAATATATCCACACACCGAACTCCGCAAGCCACGGTGTTTGACTGAGAGCATATGTATGTAGTGTACTAGTATCATTTCCACGCTTCTTTTTCATTTTCTTATGGTAGGCGGTAATGATTTCGAGACTACTCTGTATACAGCCGGCCGGTGTGGCATTGCGGTCTAGGCGCTTCAGTCTGGAACTGCGTGACCGCTCCGGTCGCAGGTTCGAATCCTGCCTCGGGCATGGATGTGTGTGATGTCCTTAGGTTAGTTAGGTTTAAGTAGTTCTAAATTCTAGGGGAAAAATGACCACAGATGTTAAGTCCCATAGTGCTCAGAGCCATTTGAACCATTTTTGAACTACTCTGTATACCACCAATTTCAGTGTCGCGGTCATTATGCAAAATGTGCGTTGTAGGACTATTCCATCTCTTCCACGCAGTCTAAACTAATCCGTGACAAATCTCGTAGCTCCTTTTTGTATCACTTCTTTGTCCTCCGTTAACCCAGGTTGGCAGGGATCCCACAACAACGAACAATACTCAAGAAGTGGTCGACAGGGGATTTTGTACTTCCTTCGGATTATTCGAAAAATCAAAGCCTTGCATATGTCTTCCCACCTAGTGGATATATGTAACGCTCCAACAGGTACTTCTAGGTACTCAAAGTCTGTGACTAACACCACTGACTGATCATCGATCGTCTAGTCAAATCATGTAGCATTTTTGGTCTGTTTGCGTTTATTTTGTGCTTAGGATCAGCTGTCAAGTTTTGCATCACGTTCAGATCATCTGCAAGTTTCTCTGCATTTAGTAACATGTTTCTAACGATACCAACTCCCAGCATACAACTACGTCACCTGATAACAGTTCATAGGCTACAAACGTTGTCCATCAGGACGTTTCCATCGTCGCCAATAACCTTCCCACCAACCCCGATTCCTTAGTGAACCGAACACCTATGTTCATGCTTCATGCTTATAGTCTGGATAATTTGCTCGGCGTACGCAATGCTGCCTCAACACATGTACACAGTTTGTATCTCTAATACTTGTCTTATTGTGTTAAACTTTTAACTTAAGTTATACGACCTAATGAATAGCTTATAACAGCATCTACTTTTTTAAAAATCGGTCTGTAGTTAAATGAAACACTAAAAATCATATTTTTGTTGTTTTTGGCTGCAGTTAGATAGGCAACTTACGACTACGGCTAGATGACAGTTTTAGTCATTTAGTGATATAAATGTGATTTGTTTGATTGAAAGAGATAAGAAAAGAATGATTTAACAGATTAATGCTTGGTGGATGGGTGACATAGAAATAATCAGGAGAATCATGGATGGATACAGCTGAAGACAATACCTACATGCGAAGTGCTGATAATGATGAAGATGATGATTATGATGACAGCAGTTACCAGAGGAACCGTCACTATGCAAATACGCATCTGTCTAAAACATCATAACAGGTGACGCGACGCCTATATCAAACTACTTCCGTCAGTACTTCGATCGTACAGCGTTACGAATTCCGTTACTGTGCTCATTGGTGAATATGGGCTCAGAAAGAATTCATTTGCCCTGACTTACTACTTACTAACTAGGTAAAATCAGTTGATAGATGCGGTTCTTTTTCAGTACTCCAAAAATGTCTCGCTTGAAAGACTGTAGTAAGAATGCGTTCTTGGCCATGTTCCACGGTCAGAACTCGTTTACAAGCCTTGACGAGGCCGCTGAAGTTCGAACCACCGTGTCTCATCATAGAATTCGATACAGAACCGAAATGCATACTTAAAAAAAAAAAATCTTTCGCAAAATGTTTTCTTAATTTTAAATAACATTATTGGGAAACAGCGATCTGACAGTTAAGTAAAATTAGTAAAAAAAACAGTTTTGATCGCGATCGAGACTGTTTACTAATTTTAAAAGGTTCTCGCTTTCAAAATGTTGCATAATATTGCAGGTAGTATGACTACAGTAGAGTCGGCGAAAGAAGATCCCTTCCAGGTGCAGTGGGCATGGCTCGATTGCTACGCGGACCTAATTCAACCAATCAAGTAAAACGATTTTGTGTACGTCTCTATGGCGACACCTCAGTGTTGTTGTAGCTCCATAGATAACTACTGTTTTTACCTGCAGCCACTTTCGCTTCACAGTCGAAAGCAGGCAACAGCACTGCCAACTGCCAGGAGTTCTTCTTTGCTCGAGTCCACTACAGACATGTAGGGCAGTGTTGAAGAATCGTGCAAGAGTTTTCACTCTCCCTCCCTACCAGTTTCCTTGCACTTCCGTTGGTGTATGTCGAATATTACTACAAGCGCGCACGTTGTTTATCTGGAAGTGGGAAATCTGCCTGCCTTGTTGTCACTGATTCAGATCTGTTTAGCATTGTACGATTCAAGTGACGGTTGTGGAACAAGAGGGAAAGTGCTTTGCGAACAGGAGTGAGAAATTCTGCGGCCATGAGTCGGCCGACAATTTCGGGTGATGGTGGGGGGGGGGGAGGGGGGGTTGAAGGTAGATGGAGCGGGCGGGCGAGGGGAGGAACAGGTTGGTGGCGGGGACAGAACGCGTCATCGAGCCGCCGTATCGGAGATCATCACTTAATGGCTCCCCACGGTCGTAGGCCAATTTTCTTCCGCCGGTCACGGAGCGAGCGAGCCACGCGGTATTTTAGGATCTGTAAACAACGAGATGTTATTTATTGAGGTCAGATGGACGCTGATGAAAACTCCGGAGCTGCTGCGCTGCGCGCGAGGCGCTTTGCGACTGACAGCCGGTGTCAAGCAGTGTGTCGAAGAACTCTCCGAAGACCCGCAGCTTTACACCAAATACAGTTTTTTTTTCTATCGTACTTACGATGCTCACTGTTTAACATCTTATGAAACGGCATCACCTGTACTTCAGGCATTATTTGGCTTATTCGGTATTTCCAGTCGAATTTCTGCGATAACAAAAACATTGCTAACGAAGTTTTCCGGACATGGGACGACTAAAGTACCCTCTCGTTATCGTCGTCGAAATCACTGGAACTAAATTAAAAATAACGTTAGTTATGGGGTGAAGCTGGCCGTGATTTTAGGAACCCACTAGGCATTCCCCTGTAGTGATATAATGTGTGTGGTGCATCACAGAATCAGGACTGCCGGACATGAGGATAAAGAAGTCAGCATTTTACGGTTGTTGAAAGACTGAAACTATCTCTAGTAAAAGCCATAAATCGGATACGTGTTGTTAGGCTCTTTCGTTGTGTCCAGGAAAGTCATTAATGTACGGGAAAGTAATTTAGCTGTGTAGGGCAGATATGATATGGGTTATTCACATTTCAAAAGGACCGTCTGCGCACGCAAGCAACCTTTGACTGCTACAGCTCGGGGCAGCTGTGTGACGCTGTTGGTAATGCGCTAAAAACAATGGCGCAGACGGCCCTTCATTTGAAAAACATTCAGCAACCTAACCTTGCATACAGCAACACTGAGTGCTGGAGGCGACATAGTAATCGTAAAACTAAGTACTCTCGGAGATGTATTCGCAGTTAGTGAAAATTCCCCTCTCTCTTCCTGAACAATTTACTTATTTATTTTTTTAAGCAAAAGATAGAATACAAGGAAAAGAAGGAGACGAAGTTTTCTCATGTCAGTTTTCCTCTCTAATTTCACTCTGATGATGGTCAAGATTAATGTATAAGACTTGACAATTCCTAAATGTTGAAGCAAACATAAATTTATATTTCAGTTTTTCTTAATTTATTCTAGTAATACAGGTAGTAGATACCTAAAACTTCATTCTACTCTGTAGTGTCCATTGCTGTATTGCTATAGGTCAATTTCTTGCGGTATTCACGTTAAATGGTTTAACTGCAGTTGCAGACCATCTATATTGCTCAATGTATCAACTTTAAATAACACAATCTTCGTAATTAATTCACTGCGTAACGTGTTTGATAGGGGTGGACATTTAAAGCGTTCGAAACACGTGGCGTATGGGTCCAGTTACACATCCTATGACCAAGTCCCAAAATTTAGTGCTCAGATAATGCATGCTTGATTATGACGTTCACGTCGAAGTAGGCCAGTAACAAATAATTTTGAAAAAAATGACACTCTTAACCGAAAATTACCACTTCCAAATCGTTCATCGAGGCTATGCAGCCGTAATTAGTTTCAGCTTGTGGGGTCTCGTAGTTCGCCCGCTAATGACTTTATTTGACTGGCTGCACCAGCAACAACTATTAGTGTACAAAGCAGCGAGAAGCGGTTTTCAGAACGGTAAAAACACACATTCCTTCAGGAATCACTTACTTCACTATTGTGTGACATCAGAATGATCTGTTTTTGTTAAACGATGACAGAACATATGATATCACGATACCCTCTCTCACGAGACTGGTACGTTTGATTAACCTTTCTAGAATCGCTGTGAGAACGGAAACTGGACAGCGTGCAGAAAAACTGTGTCCCGAAATTTTAACCCTGGGTGACTGATGTCAGTAGGAACCAAAATTACTAGTGTTGTGTAGGTCAAGAACGCACCCTTTTTAAACTACGGAAACTTGTCGCCACGTGTTCCGTTTGACTGTGGGATTGCTCTGTTGCTGCCGTTCGTCGGTTGTCAGGCAGCGCTATGGTTCTAAACAAAAACCATATCTCGTTGTTCTTCGAACGACTACTGTGCTGCCATACTTGCTGTATGACTAAATCGCAGGTGACGTGTATGTGCTCCGAAGCGAAGTTTAAGTGTGAATGCCTCTGACGTGAGGTGGAGACAAACAGCAAGAACTATTCGGCACGTGTGTGTATCACGTTGGGGCAGTGACGGAGCGAGGGACGTTTCTGTGTGTGAACCGACAATCATAGCGCTGCCCGTCAACCGGCAAGAGGGCAATGCCGCGGCCAGTCACAGCGCGTGACGCCAAGTATCCGTAGTTTAAAATTGGTGCGTTGTCGAATTACACAACGTAAGTAATTTTTGTTCCGACTGGCATAGCTATCCAGGGTTAAAATTTCGTGACACAGTTTTTCGCCACTCTGACACATCACAAAAAGTTTTGCATTAGCTCGGTTCCGAGAGTTCTGGAACCTGTACAGAAAACTGGAATAAGGATCAACATAAACATCATTTCCGCCCTTTTTATTGCTCATGAAAACCACTTATTGCACGTCGTACCACCGTACAGCGAGAGCTTCAGAGGTGGTGGTTCAGACTGCTGTACACACCGGTACCTCTAATACCCAGTAGCACGTCCTCTTGCATGCCTGTATTCGCAGTGGCTTATTATCCATTAGTTCATCAAGGCACTGTTGGTCCAGCTTGTCCTACTCCTCAACGGCGATTCCGCATGTTGTTGGGCCCATCTGTACCGCGCTGCATGGTATCGTGGTTGCAAAGATGGACCTCGCCATGGACGTCAGGAGTGAAATTGCGCATCATACAGCCTATTTCCTACAGTTTGAGACGTAACACGACGTACTGTGGCTGTGTCAACATGATGGCGTTGCTGTCAGGGCTGCTCCGAGCCATAATCCTTCGGTGGTGGTCATCCACAGCAGTAGTAGTCCTTGGGTGGCCTGAGCGAGGCATGTCATCGACAGTTCCTGTCTCGATGTATCTCCTCCATCTTCGAACAACATCGCTTTGGTTCACTCCGAGACGTCTGGACACTTCCCTAGTTGAGAGCCCTTCCTGGCACAAAGTAACAATGCGGACGCGATCGAAACCCGGTATTGACCGTCTAGGCATGGTTGAACTACAGACAACACGAACCGTGTACCTCCTTCCTGGTGAAATCACTGGAACTGATCGGCTGTCGGACCCCCTCCGTCTAATAGGCGCTGCTCATGCATGGTTTTTTACGTCTTTGGGCGGGTTTGGTTGGTTCAAATGGCTCTGAGCACTATGGGACTCAACTGCTGTGGTCATAAGTCCCCTAGAACTTAGAACTACTTAAACCTAACTAACCTAAGGACAGCACACAACACCCAGCCATCACGAGGCAGAGAAAATCCCTGACCCCGCCGGGAATCGAACCCGGGAACCCGGGCGTGGGAAGCGAGAACGCTACCGCACGACCACGAGATGCGGGCTGGGCGGGTTTAGTGACATCTCTGAACAGTGACTGTGTCTGTGATAGAATGTCCACAGTAAACGTCTATCTTCAAGAGTTCTGGGAACCGGGGTGGTGCAAACCTTTTTTTTTTATGTATGCATATAAATAATCCCGATGTATTCCAACTGATGGTAGTGTCGATGAAATCCGGGAACGCGTTGCGGTTGGTTGTTGAGACATTTTGGAATGTGCCGTTGTTATGGATTTGTCCTTAAGTGCGTAAGTGCAGTCTGGATCCTCGCGGGTCTTTGATTAAGGTGCTCATGTAATCAGTATGCCTCGAAATCCGTTGGTTTTAGGACGTTTGTTAGGATTATTTGCCCAACACGATTTCACAAGAACTATGTCCGCTATCAGCCAAAAATTCTGGTTTTAGTTCTCAGACGTTCTCTGTTCCATTTTCATATGAGCCACAACGACTTGTTACGATCACAGTAGCACACATGCCTCTGAATCCGTTCGATGTAGCTACCTGATAACGAATTGGCGGAAATTTCCCGTCCCACGAAATAGGTCCCTCCGCCATCCACCGCCGATGCTCGCTTATGCAGTATCGGTGCGGGCCGGGGCGCGCGCTGTGTGCACACACATCATGCATCTGTTTGCTTTCTCTGCTGTCCGTCTCAGCCGTCAGCTGCATCTTCTTCTCGCAGCGGGCCTGATCGCCGGGTCACTAAGAATGATATTCCCCAAATAAATAAACAAGTGGCGAGGAGTGCTTAAAACAAACGCTGCTGGCCGGTCAAACCGGCGGCCGTTTGTTTTCGTTGCCCCTGTTGTGACAGGCGGGTAAACCGAGAGAGTGAGCGGGTGTAACGCGCGCGTGGCCCGGCGCAGGCGCCAGTTACTGCCGCCAATAAAAAGCCGGGCGCACCGCAGGCCTCCCGCACTTGCAGAAGCGGCACTCACTGAAAGCGGGAGAATCACTCTCCGACTGAAATTCAGGAACTTCAGGCTGATACAGTAGTACCTCAATATATTTTAGTTTCTTCTGTAACTCTGTAACTAAAGGAAACGAAAAATTTCCCCTCTAACTCGTGTTTACTTACCTGCATGTCTGAAGCAACAGACATTACTAAATTACGAAATTAGTTGGAAATAATTTCACCGAGTGCCAATATCTTGGCATCGGCTATATTAAGTATAGGTATACTACCAGTCAGTGACATGAAAATTTGTGGCGGACCGGGACTGAATCCGGATTTCCCACTAAAAGCGAGCGGGCGCCTTAAACGCTTCGGCTATCCGTGCACGTATCCCGAACCGACTCAAACTTCCATGTGCCACTCTGTCTACAGCCTTGTATAATAGCCCCCTACTTTCATGACATGATGGTCACAGCATTACTCGCAGGATATCCGGCTTCGAGTTCCGTTCCTGCACAAATTTTTATATGTCAGTAATAGGTAATATATATATACCTAATGTAGCCGATACCAAGATATTTGCACACAGTGAATTTATCTCGAATTAAAGGTGACAATTCGTAGTAACAGACGGAAATTCACCTAGTAAAACAGAAGTAATATCCGCCGTTCCCCAAAGACGTGTCATAGGCCCTCTATTATTCCTGATCTATATTAACTACATAGAAGACAATGTGAGTAGACCTATTAGATTATTTGCAGATGACGCTGTCATTTTGTCTTGTAAAGTCATCAGATGTCCAAAATGAATTGCAAAATGATTTAGATAAGATATTTGTGTGTTGCGAAAAGTTGCAATTGACCCTGAATAAAGAGAAGTGTGAAGGTATTCACACGAGTACTAAAAGAAATCCGCTAAATTTCGATTACGGGGTAAGTCACACAAATGTGATGGCTGTGAATTCATCTAAATACTTAGGGATTACAATTACAAATAACATAAATTGGAACGATCACATAGATAATGTTGTGAGTAGAGCAAACCAAAGACTGCGATTCATTGGCAGAACACTTAGAAGGTGCAACAGGTCTACTAAAGAGGCTGCTTACACTACACATGTCCGCCCTATTCTGGAGTATTGCTGTGCGGTGTGGGATCCGTATCAGGTGGGACTGACGGATGACATCGAAAAAGTACAAAGAAGGGCAGCTCGTTTTGTATTATCGCGAAATAGGGGAGATAGTGCCACAGACATGATACGTGAATTGGGAGTGGCAACCATTAAAACAAAGGCGTTTTTCGTTGCGACAGGATCTTCTCATGAAATTTCAATCACCAGTTTTCTCCTCCGATTGCGAGAACATTCTGTTGGCACCCACCTACACAGGGAGAAATAACCATCACGATAAAATAAATCAGGGCTCGCACAGAAAAATCTAAGTGCTCGTACTTCCCGCGCGCCGTCTGAGAGTGAAACGGTAGAGAGCCAGCTTGAAGGTGGTTCATTGAACCCTCTGCCAGCCACTTAATTGTGAATAGCAGAGTAATGACGTAGATGTAGAACCCCATTTTTCTTATTAGTTCTTCCAGGTGAACAAGTGCTCGCTTGTTGCCCCATTTTTCCCCTATTTATGCTTGACCACATAGGGTTAAAAATAAATGTCGGTTCACGTTTTTCTGTAGGTGATCTACGTAAACTATGGTTCAATCCACCCAGCGTTCGTGCTAACTGCACGTTTCTTCTATTGTTGGCTGCTACGTTTAAAAAATGGCTCTGAGCACTATGGGACTTAACTTCTGAGGTCATCAGTCCCTTAGAACTTAGAACTACTTAAACCTAACTAACCTAAGGACATCACACACATCCATGCCCGAGGCAGGATTCGAACCTGCGACCTTAGCGGTCGCGTGGTGCCAGACTGTAGCGCTTAGAACCGCTCGGCCACTCCGACCGGCTGCTACGTTTAATGATGAATCAAATTTTTTGATATTTTGTCAACACAGCTTTGATGAGTGACACCTTTTACTAAACGGTGCCCGTTACCAGTGTTTCTGCGCTATATGTTTTACTTACTGCTTCGAGACATGCTGCTTTGGGATGGTAGGACCGCAGCTGCATAGCATCGAGGAAAATTTCTTTTCTTTTTTTTCAGCCTCGTTTGCATGAATATACAGTTTAGAGTTGCAGTGATCCGTCCACCCTCAAACAACACTCCTTGTTATTAACTGTAACTAACTATATAGCATCGTACCAAAAGGCACAAATAGCTTTGTACAAGAAAGCCAAACTATGGGCAACAAATACTCTCATTGACAGGGCACCGTATAAGTTTGCTGTTATATTTGACGATTTTAAGAAAATCTGATTACCTCTTGAAGATCAAGGTCATGTGAATTTGCTTATACAGCATTGTTATAAAGCAGAAAGGAAAATCTGTGATGGAAATTTCCTCTCTCTTGTTATAATAGTAGAACCGAAATAGAAACTGTTTGTTATTTCTACAGTTTTGTGTAGAACTGGATAAGCATCTGGAGGTATACGCGGACTGACAGACAGTTTGCTTCATTCTTTAGATATGCCTATTAAGATTTCGCAAGTACAGTCAGTGTGACGCGATCTGTGTACACGAAAGTGGCATGTATTCTCATGTGTTGGTATTGTGAAGATCATCTCTGAAATCGACCTGAGACAAGGGGATAATGAATTTGGCACAGAGGATCCGTATAGACGTTAGTTTAAATCGTGGAGACGCTCTAAAGCGAAAGCGTTGTTCGTGCGTACAGCCAATGTGTTGACACTGCGTTATCATCAGAAACTGCGGAAATATTCTATAACTCTACATTCCAGAGGAGTCACAGACATAGAAAATCTTTCGATTTGCATCCTGCTCGTCCGAATTGACCGTTCATCAGCCTATCCGGTAGCGTCTTTCGTGTTGTAATTTTGAAGGAACGTCTGCTGGGGTGCGGTTTCTCTTGATCCTATATAAGACAGACAACGGAAACGTGCGTCGCAAAGTGATATGTGGGCTTCGTGGAAGCCACGCTTGCCGTTTCTCAGAGCCGCTGCTGATGGCCGCTCCCGGTAGCCGCCGGAAGCGACAGAAGGGGATATCTTTAGAAGTGTGCGCACAGTCATTAATTTTTCACTCTACGGGAGTTGCGGCGGGCAGCTTGTAAAACAGATCCGTTGCTAGACCGAGTGATACGAAACAGCTTTCCGAAGATAACTTCAGAGCAGAGGCGATCGCCGAAAGGGAGCCAAGGCTGTGGCGGTATTTATCAAGGCTCCTGTCCCGTTTCGTCCCGAGAAGACTTGTCAGAGTTTCATCCGGGTGATAATATCGCGGTATATATGAGCCGGACCAGCAGACAAAATAACTACGAGCTCAGGAGTGAGTAAACGTTGTGGGCACCGGGACGTGTTCCCAGAGCTGAGGTCACGCCGTTTCTGCGCCTGTGTTCGCTCCCCCGACTGTAAATGGATCTGTTCGAGTTACTTACGGCGCAGGCATCAAAGACACTACGAACAGCATAAGAGAGAATACCGCTACAGTATTGCGCTACCCATAAGTGCTTGGCTGTCACGTGCAGGAAAAACTGAATGAATACGAAGCGTAAATTACTTGCTAGAACAAACATCACGCGGATACTAGCAGGTCTACGTGGGGTGCACAAACCAGGAGAGTACGAAGTACAGGTTTATTTAGCTTTGTGCTACCCAGCTACGGAGAGCGCATGAACTGTGTGGTGTAACTCCAGGCATGTAGAGTAAGTGAACATACCGTCATAGGCTGTTTGAAATAAACAGTGACTGACGAACTACGGCCTGGCTAGCATCGCTACCTCTAGCACCAGGCTCTAAATGACAGCTAAGAAGGAAACAAATCTAAATCGTGTACGTTGAGGGTCAACCCTCTTGTTGGATATCAAACAGCCTAACACCGACTTACATCGACGAGGAGTTCCCTGCACACAAAAGAAAATTTCAGTAATACATCGCAACAAACACGAGTAGAAATGCGGCAAGAAACATTATGTCCGAGACTGGTCTGTACCAAGGGAAGAACTTCCCCCAGGACACACAGAGAAGAGGTAAATAAGATCTTTGAGCAGATCACGTTCCAGTTACAAGAACGAAAACAATATGAACACTTGGGGTTATCAGAAGAACCGGTGCTGTGCGACAGTAGACAAGATCATACTACTACCCCCTTATGCAGAGCGAACTATGTCTAAGATCCTGCACTGTTGAAGAGTTCAGACTATCCCAAATGCGCTAGACTTTTAGTCCGAAATTTCTTAACTCTACAATATTACATATATGATTCTAGAGTTTTTGGTTTCACACATTTTATCTTAACAAATCTTATCCATTGTTTGTTGTTGTACGCTTTTGACACGATTAAGAAAAAGGATAAATGTAAGCGTAGACTTCCGCTGTCATTGATACAATCAGTAAACTTTTTCTGGGCCTGTCGACAAAGCGGTCACAGACTCAGAAGAATTTTACTGATAAACGGCAAAGTTTATCATAACTGCCAAAATGCCACTGAAGAGAACAGAGTGAAGCAGGATGGAAATCGAAAACTTTTTTTTACTGATCCATCACCGTGAACGATCTCCAGTGGAGCTAAGTTTCTAGGCACTGGAGTGAGCTGTCCAGAATACTTTCTTATGCACACCGAACCATTTGTAGACGAACTTTGGAATGGAAAGTTCTGTACTAATTAATGTACTTTGATGAGCAATTTCTTGTCCTGATGGGTGTGGTATAACGTTGCAGTCATCCTACCTGTACATACAGGGTGCAGCACAAAGATTCGACCAAATCCTTAGACACATTCACATACGAAACTGGACATGGACCTGGATCCATCAATGCTTTATTTCCACTTTGAAACCGGTTTTATACAACTCTTAATCATTTATACCGAAAAACATTGGAGATTTTGGAGGGTCACAAGAGAAAAACAAACTGCGGATGGAAATCTGTGTCCAAAACCATCATCCCCCGAGGCAAGAGTGTCACATACATAGATGACAAGGCTTGTCTATGCAGCAGCTAATTCCATCTTCTCCACTGGCGGGCGTGGCTACATGTCGCAGTTACTGAATAATACTAACATCGCGAGACGTTCCGTCTACAGTCCGTCAGTGTACCAAAGTCACATTCTCTGCCCAAGGGGTGCCTGTAACTTTTACCCTCTGTAGTGTCGTTGGATGACGTTTGCCGACCACAGGCTCCTATCCCCGATTTGTTCCTCAAAACACCCTCTACAACCCCATGAAGTTTGTCGCAACATTTATGGGACACCCTGTGTATCTTAACACCTAAGAATTGTAGCTTAGCTCTCTGCAAAGCCGTTACTAAAATTGCGGAAACGAAATAGCATATATCCAGTGAAACCCTTTTCTTAATATGCTCTCATATTGCGTTACAACAGCAAACGCTCGTTACTTACTTTGGATACAGGGCTTCACACAGTACCCTGGCGATCTAAATCAAATATAGTATACAGTCCTAAGTCCGAAGGGGGCAGTCATTCTGTACTTTAGCATTACAGATAGGGATTGCAGTTATCGCTGAAACAACCGGTTTTCAGTTATATAGTTTTTTTTCCATGCCAGTTTAACCAGGCTGTTGAAATGGCTCAAAGTAACCCATTTTCAGTTTTTATGTTCGTATTATTTCCTGTAATAAACGTGGAAGTCGAACAAAGATCGGAAAATTTTGACGCTATCAGTTTCAAGATATATGGAATCAAAATATGGAATTAAATATGCAGATAAAAGAAAACTATGTGCGTCCACCGTTCGTTGCTATTCTCGAAAAGTGGTAAGTGGTTGAATTGAATTGAAATGAAGTCCCATGCTTCTTGACAGAGCGTAGTGGTACGACGCGGGAGACCCACACCGCCGTATTAGGCAAGGTCGTAACGGAGGTGGTTTGCCGTTGCCTTCCTCCGACCGTAATAGAGACGACACAACAACACCCAGTCATCTTGGGGCAGGTGAAAATACCTGACCCGGGACCCCGTGCTCGGGAAGCGAGAGCAGTACCAGGAGATCACGAACTGCGGACAAGTGGTTGAATACTAGAAAAAAAAATCACAAGTATTCTCCTCCTGATTCTAATCTACTGAAACTCTGCTCAGAAATCGTGCTGTGATCAGGCATCATATCAGTTTATGGGCATCAGAAATAATAAGTTCTAAAGGGTGAAAACCGAGGATGAAGAAGTCTTTTGCATGTTAATTTGTCAGTTTCCAAGGGCTAGGAGCATATAAAAGCTTATTATGTCGACAGCTGCAGCCGATCAGCTACTTTCTATTTTTATTGTGCATTATGAATGAACAGTTGTTAAGTTTAAAGAAGTGGCAGACATATCTTCAATGTTTTAAAGCAAATGAAGCATTATTCCTCATTGTTACGTCACTTCGTAAAAATATTTCCACACTAGGGTTGATGCCATCCTACAATACAACGGATGTTCGGCGGCGACAGCGAGAAACTGTCGTACACATAAACGGGGGCAGGTCCTGCACGCTGCTCGTACACACACATCTTAAGCCATGAGACGTTATTGTCTCGGCAATATTGTACCAGTTCTTATGCCACGGGTTTGTTGCTCGTTTCTGTCGGCATTGCTATTAGAATAGCATTGATTGCTTTTCCCATTTGCTGTAATTACTATCATTTCAAATTAACGTAAATTTTTCTTATTTTTTTTTTAAAGAAAAGTTTAGATAAAAACGAAAAATTTTTGCACTGATGCTGTGGCTAACTGAGGTTTCGGTTTTTTCACTCGGTTATTAGTAAAATATAAAAAAGCACCTATTATAACCGCGATCAAGCAAATAGCAAATACTGGTTATTCGGAAGTACAATACCGGTATTGGTTTTGGCCGGTCCGTTTTTCCCATCGCTAGTTGGATATCTGGCTCATTTGAGAACGCTTTCACGAATCAGCCATGACGACTGGCAGTCCCTGCCGAGCGCCCATCTCTTCGCAGAGCAGGTAGACGGCCAGGAAGCGCCTGCGCGGGCGGAAGACGTGGCGCCAGGCCCTCCTGGAGGCGTGTGCAAGCAGGCCCGGCCGCCGTTATCTGGCGGCTGTGCTGTGCTGTGCTGTGCTGCTGCTGCTGCGGCGCCAGGCCGTGACAAACAGTCGCCTGCAGCGGGGAGCACTTAGCGCTGCGCCATCTGTCGCCTGCCTGCCTGCCACACGTGGCCCCCGCCTCTCCAGCGAGAGCACGCCCGCCCGCTTTAAGGAGCAAGCCTGCTGCCGACTGACGGAGCCGAGCGCCCTGTCTGCCACCTTCTACTGGCCAATCCCCTGTATGCACACCTAGAAAAGCACATGCGCTGTGATAAATATCATACACTGCCCAGTCACATTTAATGTGACCACCTGTTACAAAGCCGGCCGTTGTGGCCGAGCGGTTCTAAGCACTTCAGTCCGGAACCGCGCTGCTGCTTCGGTAACAGGTTCGAGTGCTGCCTCGGACATACACTCCTGGAAATTGAAATAAGAACACCGTGAATTCATTGTCCCAGGAAGGGGAAACTTTATTGACACATTCCTGGGGTCAGATACATCACATGATCACACTGACAGAACCACAGGCACATAGACACAGGCAACAGAGCATGCACAATGTCGGCACTAGTACAGTGTATATCCACCTTTCGCAGCAATGCAGGCTGCTATTCATCCATGGAGACGATCGTAGAGATGCTGGATGTAGTCCTGTGGAACGGCTTGCCATGCCATTTCCACCTGGCGCCTCAGTTGGACCAGCGTTCGTGCTGGACGTGCAGACCGCGTGAGACGACGCTTCATCCAGTCCCAAACATGCTCAATGGGGGACAGATCCGGAGATCTTGCTGGCCAGGGTAGTTGACTTACACCTTCTAGAGCACGTTGGGTGGCACGAGATACATGCGGACGTGCATTGTCCTGTTGGAACAGCAAGTTCCCTTGCCGGTCTAGGAGTGGTAGAACGATGGGTTCGATGACGGTTTGGATGTACCGTGCACTATTCAGTGTCCCCTCGACGATCACCAGTGGTGTACGGCCAGTGTAGGAGATCGCTCCCCACACCATGATGCCGGGTGTTGGCCCTGTGTGCCTCGGTCGTATGCAGTCCTGATTGTGGCGCTCACCTGCACGGCGCCAAACACGCATACGACCATCATTGGCACCAAGGCAGAAGCGACTCTCATCGCTGAAGACGACACGTCTCCATTCGTCCCTCCATTCACGCCTGTCGCGACACCACTGGAGGCGGGCTGCACGATGTTGGGGCGTGAGCGGCAGACGGCCTAACGGTGTGCGGGACCGTAGCCCAGCTTCATGGAGACGGTTGCGAATGGTCCTCGCCGATACCCCAGGAGCAACAGTGTCCCTAATTTGCTGGGAAGGGGCGGTGCGGTCCCCTACGGCACTGCGTAGGATCCTACGGTCTTGGCGTGCATCCGTGCGTCGCTGCGGTCCGGTCCCGGGTCGACGGGCACGTGCACCTTCCGCCGACCACTGGTGACAACATCGATGTACTGTGGAGACCTCACGCCCCACGTGTTGAGCAATTCGGCGGTACGTCCACCCGGCGTCCCGCATGCCCACTATACGCCCTCGCTCAAAGTCCGTCAGCTGCACATACGGTTCACGTCCACGCTGTCGCGGCATGTTACCAGTGTTAAAGACTGCGATGAAGCTCCGTATGCCACGGCAAACTGGCTGACACTGACGGCGGCGGTGCACAAATGCTGCGCAGCTAGCGCCATTCGACGGCCAACACCGCAGTTCCTGGTGTGTCCGCTGTGCCGTGCGTGTGATCATTGCTTGTACAGCCCTCTCGCAGTGTCCGGAGCAAGTATGGTGGGTCTGACACACCGGTGTCAATGTGTTCTTTTTTCCATTTCCAGGAGTGTAGATGTGTGTGATGTCCTTAAGTTTAAGTAGTTCCAAGTCTAGGGGACTGATGACGTTCGATGTTAAGTCCCATAGCGCTTTGAGCTATTTGAACCTGTTACAAGCCCGAATAACCACCTTTTGCACCGAGCTGCGAGACGCGCAGGGAGAGTCAGCGAGTTTCTGGAACGTGGGCCGTACCGACTACAGTGACTAGTTGCGCCAAGTTTCTCGGTTCAGGATCCGCGACGCGAGCAGTCGGGTCTAAATGGTTCCACAGATTCTCGATTGGGTTTATATGCGGTGAGTTTGGTGGCCGGGGAAGTACGGTAAACTCAACCTGGTGCTCTTCGAACCACGCACGTGTACTGTGAGCTGCGCGGCACGTTGTATTGTCCTGCTGGTAGGTGGCGTGGTGAGGAGGAAAAACAAACAACCGGCATTTAGGAGTGGACATAGTCCCCAAGGAGAGATGCAAACTTGCGTTGATCCATTGCGTCTTCCACAATGACGAGACCACCCAGGGCATGCCCTCAGGCCTGAACCTTTGCGACGATTGATGCAGTTTGTTTGTTTTCAGATGCTTCACGCCGTGTTCTTTAGCTTCACTACCTGATTATTAGGCATGTTTAGTACCGTGCAGGTTGATAACTTAATCCAACTGATTCAGTACAAGACGCCGCAGTAGTTACAGAAACTTATGGCACCCCCTTCTTCATCTTATAAATTCAAATCACCATATCTGATTACAAAGAAACCTTCACATTTGAGTTCACCTTATTTCTTATAAGTTCTATTTCTCCGTTTCCCCTGGGCTTCCAGATGTTAAAGAAGTTAATCGTGTGTTTTTTAGTTACTAACGCTTAAATTACGTAGCAACATAAAATTTTAAAAAAATGCAGCAGTTATTTTTTCCTGTTCACGTGGTGTCATGCTAAATATATGCAAATGCAGTTGGTGTAATCTCGATTTTAATGGTACCGTATACTTTATCTGAATTCTGATTCTCTGCCCTATCAAATAACAGTGTGATAGTTTTTAAATTATCGTGCACTTTCTTCACATTTTCGCAGTGAACCGCGGAGCATCTTGAAGGCAAACGGATTACAAGCTGCCCAGAATAACCTAGGAACTGTCAGCCTCGAAACTGTGCTATTGACAACGGTTTTGTTCTTCCCCAATATTTTTTATATACTTGGAGGCAGATGCTTACAAATTTACGAAATTACAGTTAAAATTTCTTACCCAGTGGCAAGAAAAATATAGAGGAAATTGTTACTAATGCGGTACTCTACACACGTGAAAAAATAATTAAAATAGGAACCTTTGTCTGTCCTTTGCCTTGCTATCTGTTCTGCGCTAGTGGATACTGAAACTTGAATCCGTTTGATAAGTCTCTCCAGCCTTGAGAAGTCAGACAGTTGCTGGCGATATGCCCGTATAGCGCCATTGTGGAGTCTCTTATAGCACATGTGCTGTCAGTTTAGCCAACATTAGGAGGCGAGAACAGTATTAGTGTCATTGTAAATCTGCTGTGTAGAGATCGGGCGTTCTGGGCCCAGAACTCGAAACTCCTGAAGTTTATTCACTGCATTTTTGTGTGCATTGCGCTGGTAATATCATTAGTCCGATTCGTGCAACTGCTGCAGTACAGTTTTTTTTTTTTTTTTATAGATTCGTGACTACGTAAATCCGCACGTAGGCAAACAAAGGCGACTGTGCTGGACGCATTAGCCGTGTGTCTCATGCCGAGCAAAATTATTTACTCCCACAGCCTGTTCAGACGTGTCCTATGTCACAGATGCTTCTAATTTGTGTGAATGGGAGTTGGCTCGTCGTGTTGTAGCACTTGGGATTTTGCCACTACTTCAGCTTTGTGCGGTGTTCTGAAGTTTTTGTTCGCACTGTTTTTCACTTTTTCGCGGATTTCTTGAAGCTTCAGTTATTATGTAACTGTTTTCTGTACCACTATCATGTGTTTGTCTGCCTGACTACACACTACCTTATGCATTTACAACTATCGTTCTATGTACAGTGTTAATTTTAGTAACCTATTAATATGAATGAGAATGCCTTGGTTTGCCTTTGTTTTCTCTCTTAATCAGCAAAACAGTCTTGAAAAATCACTGCCAAGAAAGGCTGCTTTGCTTGCTACGTTAAAGGTAGTGTGAAATCAGAGCATGTGAACTGAACTGTAATGTGAGCTGCTAATAGCAGGTTCAGAAGTGTTTGTGGATGGTTTAGGGAGTATTATTAAATTATTAAGTAAATATTTCTCTCTCTCTCTCTCTCTCTCTCTCTCTCTCTCACACACACACACACACACACACACACACACACACACACACACACACACACACATACATACACACATACAATAAAACACCTTATCTTCAGACTCATGCATTTCCGAGACACTTCTTCTGTAAGTAGCAGGTGGCTGTGAATCAATATTGCTGCTTGGTTTTGTTGCGTTTCCTTTCGAAAACAACCATTCTTCCTTTTGCTTCTAGACTTTTAATCATATAAGAGTACTGATTTTGTTTCGGAAGCATGCCTTTACATAGTCCAGTGCATTCGACTGTATATACAGTACCGGCTGCCGAGGCATAAAAAATTCGTACTCGTTTTTTGACTACATATTTTTGGTTCAGCTGCCTCTACCTATCGGTCTTATGCAACCCGCAAGCCTTCAGAAACCATGCATGGAATTTTCAAATTCTCTCGCTCACTATGCTCAAACTATTAGTCCTGCACAAAAAATGAAGAGTACCTTTATACTGGAATACTTACTCGTTGGAGGCCACGGGTTTCGAGTTATTCGAGAAAAAAGCGTTTGAAGGTCACTCTTGTACGTTTTTCTAGAATAATTTGAAAACTACGGCCTCTATCGAAAACGTATCCCAGTACAGAATTTAAATACCGTACATTTCCTGCACAAAGGTCAGATTCATTGTTTTTCTGTAGGACTAACAGTTTGTGTATAGCGAATGAGAGAATATGAAAATCTAGTGCGTGGTATTTGAAGGCGTTGTGGGCTACATAAAACCCATAGGTAGGTGCAGCTGAATCACACTATGTATATAGCCTTTATTTTGCGTTGCTTTCTTTTTTCCTTTCCACGTCCCGTTGTCTGTTGTATGGAAAACTCTGTCCCTCAGTCATCGTCTTGATTATGCATTGAAAAACATTTTATCATTTCCTTCAGAAGAAACGATTCCTGCAAGGGAAAGGTCTTCCTCATCTCGTTTCCATCCGCAGGTCTCAACACATCTTGTAAATTGGCACATCCCTCATGCTCTTCCGAGGATAGGGAACTGCAGAGCGGGGACAGAGCAGTTCAGGGCGCAGATAAATCAGTGATTTTTTCCGGCGAGTTATTCAAGGCATCAGGCAGCCGGACGGCAGTAACGTATACGGCGAATATTCCGCGGAAGAGGCGAGAAGTGGCTCGCAGAAATAACGACTAGGGTCGCTGGCCGTCACGTAGCGATTTCTCTCTGACCTCTGCCGTCCAAATGTAAGGAGTGTTATAGTGTTCCACGGCCGTGTGTTGAAGCCACCCACAGATCTGATACTGGTGGTGTAATTCGGTTTGCGCGCGCATTTATCAGTAACACAGGCGCCTCTGTGTGTCCATAGTGTGACTATTCAATCATTTCTCTGATATTCTTAAAGATAGTGTTTCTCAGGAGGTTTTCATTAGAATAGAGAGCTCTGATACCATTTTAAATGTTAATTTCTCATCATTTTTCCTCATTGTTGTACATGTCGTGTTAACCGTACCTTAACCAAGGGAGAGAGCCTTTCCTTTTAATACGATGTTTTACTATGATACACTTTATAAAGGCTGCAACAGATTGCCTCATCTCTATATCGAAACTGCGTTACCTGTCGCAAATGAAGAGTCTTTACTGACGCAATCGGTTGTGAAATGTGTTCCTGCGAGTTTAAGCATCTATGCACTGTTGCGTTAGCTCTACGTACGAACACAAAGGTGTTGCGTTAGCTCTGTGTACGAACACTAAAAAATCTCTACACTTTTATATGTTGGCACTCGCTCTATGTGTAGCTGGATACCATATTCTATGACAGATATTGCCTCATTAATGGAACGATATTCAGAATGCCCCCACATAAGAGTAGTGCCTTCTTCTGTTGATTTTACGTCATTTGAGACGTGATTATCGTTCTGATGATATGGGAAGTCTAAAATTTAGTGGCATTTTAGTTACTGAGCGATCATTCAGATATTTTTACGAATATTGTGTCTGGAAAAGGCTTAACACGGTTGTACATATACTGGGACAGATTTTGAAATAGACTGTCGATAACACAGTCCAACTGAATCATGTATGAGCGGCTGGGATATAGTTCTATTTTCATAGTTGCCTTCTTTTCTGATGCCTAATTAGCAGATCGTCTTACAAGTACGAGTTAATCTAGTGACGAGAGGTTAGAATAGCAGTGTGTCCGTCGTTGTGAATTTTAATTTGTACGTCGTTCGGATGTACTGCGTGTCATTTTCATACGCGACACACATAGTTCGTGTTTTATTTATTTATTTTTTTGATTTCGGCTTTTCTCTCCTACTTCAGACAGTTCATGTATAGTTGAAAGATTTACATCTTCCCGTCTGACATTCGTCGTTGTGTCGCTAGCACCTTAACCGTCAACGGTTTGCGAAGCATTGACTGCTCTGGAGATGACCACGTCTCATGATCCACATTTGCGACAGTTATTCCCTTCTCGGCCCGAATTTAGAGCGTAGCTTGTTCGCGTCAAGTCAATTATCATCCAGAGCTATCGACGGTTCGTGCAGATAGCAAATAGCCTCCACCAGACATTTCAGCATCTATGCAGCCGCCAACAATATCATAGCAGTTAATGTTTGAGAGGATACACTAATATTTAGCAGAATGCAGCGCAATATTTAGCAGAGTTCAGCGAAATATTTAGCAGAGTGTCTGCAGCGGAAGGTGCGCTACTGCGAAACTTCGTGGCAGATTAGAACTGTGCGCCTGGACGGAACTCGAACTCAGGGCCTTGGTCATTTGCAGATGACGCTCTTACTGTCTGAGCTATCAGGGTATGAGTAATTATCTACCCTAATAGCTTCAATTCTGCAAGTACCTCTTTATACTGTCCAACTTAAATGTTTTATTCGCACTTATTTTCGTTGGTATTGTAGTTGTAGGTACAGGGTGGGGAAAATAAAAGAAGCGCGGGCGAGTAGACATAATTGGACGCGAATGTATGCGTATAAGATTTTTGAAAACTTTAAAACAGTTACACGAGAGTCGAGGGTCGACGGAACTCATCTAGCAGTGTCCATCCACCGCTCTGGAGTCTGAAGATGACTCTTTCATAGAGTCGATACCGGTCATCAACTCCAATAAAAACTTTAACAAGATTGCGATCAAGACTGTTTTAAATTTTTATTGTATGCGCATAACCACACCCCGTGACGCACACGCAACACCACGTGTACGTCCGCCATGTGATCGTCACCGATTCAGACCGTTGTTCGGGTTGTGTCAGTGTGAGTGGAGCAGTGCAAAGGGGACAGTGGTACACACAGTGGGGCAGCTGATGTTCATTGTGGAAAAATACGTCGCAACAAAGTAGTGGAAACTCTGTGGTCAGTTGTTTTCCAGCAGAGAGTACCATGCAACGCTTAGTCCGAAAATGGCGTCAGACGGGATCTGTTTCGAACAAGTTAAAAAAAAAAAAAAACTCTGAAAGGCGCCCGCTCACCAGAAAATGTCGCTGCAGTTCATCAGAAAATGTTTCCGAGTCCTACCAAATCAACCCGACGACTGTCGTAAGAGACCGGCATATAAAATCGATCGTGTGGACGAATGTTCCACCTGGACCTGCACCTGCATCCGTACTGTCTGTTGTTGATACATCAAAACCAGCAGATGCTCCTCAACGTCTCCAGTTTCGTGAGTGACTGTTCACTGAGATAACAATGAATGATTTGGGCATGGATCTGCTCTTTACGTCTCATGAAGCCTGGTTTTATCTGAGTGGTAATGTCAACTCGCAGAATCACAGGTTCTGGGCGGCGGGGAATACGATTAACTTCCAAGAAACACCATTGCGTGATCAGGAGGTTTGGGTTTGATGTGCAGAGCCCATCTTCTTTCATCAGACGCTAACTTCGGCGCGCTACAAAAAATGGTTCAAATGGCTCTGAGCACTATGGGACTCTTAGGTCATAAGTCCCCTAGAACTTAGAACTACTTAAACCTAACTAACCTAAGGACATCACACACACCCATGCCCGAGGCAGGATTCGAACCTGCGACCGTAACAGTCCCGCGGTTCCGGACTGCAGCGCCAGAACCGCTAGACCACCGCGGCCGGCGGCGCGCTACACTACCAACAATTTGAAACCAATTGTGGCAGCATTAACGGAGGAGGAAAAGAGCTACACTTACTTCCAACAGGATGGAGCAACTTACCATACAGCCGGCTTAACCTTCGAGCACATTTACACAATCTTAACGCCTGGCAGAGTTGTTAGCAGAGGTCAGTCTGGTCACGGCCGTAGCTGGCCACCCAGGTTACATGATCCGTCAGTGTGCGATTACATTGTGTGGGGAGCCCTCAAGTCTAAGGTGTATCGCAACAACCCTCATTGTCTTCAAGAACTGGCAGCGGACATTTCGGATGAGACTGCAGCAATTCCAGCAGTCCAACAACTTGCTGACCAGGCCCAGAAGTGCCAAAATGGGAATGGTGTGACTTTCAGCATCTGCTGTAGTCAAATAGGTACAGTATTTTCTTTCCTCTGATGTATTACTTTGTATCCTGGAACTCTCTTCGCCGGGCCATTTTTATTTGCCTCACTCCGTATGAAGCGGCACTAAGATACGATTCAAATCAGTAGTCATCAAGGCTCATATCCACCAAAAGTCGAACAGAAGGCACTGATTTGTAAAGGACTCAAGAGACTGTAGAGTGAGGCCTAAGATAAAGGATACTTTTTTAGCTTCTAAGATTTGACTTTTGTTTCTGTACGCAGCAGCTATGTTTGTCGGTGGTTCTGCCAGCGACACCTGTAGGGCGGCGCGGGAGAATGCCCCCCTCATTTCGCGGACGCCTTAAATACTGCGAGCGGACGCGGTAATTTACGCGGCGTCTGTGGCGTCGGCCGGTCCGGAATGGCCTCAGAGATAAGGATTCCGCCGCCAGCAGCGGCGATGCGATTTATTGGTCGTGTAATCCGCGGCCGCAGCCTCGGGAATTCGCCCGCGGCGGCCACGCGCCGATCGTCCGCCGATAAACGCGCTGTATATCAATTGGGTTCATTGTTCTCACTTCCTCAAGGTATTGTTCGGGACGGACGCGAAATATCTCCAGCACTTCGGACGGAATTGGGAGTCGGCCACCACGACGCCGCGAGGAGAGGTTTTATAGGCGCCTTTCGGTCATCGCCTCTCTTTCTCGCTCTCTCTATATAGAGAGAGAGGGAGACGGAGAAGACCTTTTTCGTATTCCGCCACCTCCTGGAAGCCCTCCCGCAGATTTTCCGACGCGAAACATTTCGATTGTGCGCCTCCCTGCCGAAAAACAATGCGCCCGCTACAGCGAGAGGCACTCGTTCTGAGCGGAACAATGGTAACAACTGAGGTGCAGCAGCGGAGCACAAGTGGGAAGAGGAGGGGGTGAGGGGGTGGGGGGGGGGGACCCAACGACAGGGAGCGCAGGCTGGCAGCGGAGGGACGATCCGCGAGGTCGCGACCTCTCGGAGACCGGCGAGTGCGCCTGGGAGCATGCGGCCCATTGTATTCAGGCCGGCTGGCCAGTGCTTTATTAGATCGAAAAAATAACATATATCGGCGGCGGAAACCGGCCGGCTGGCGTGGAGCAGCGCGCTTGTTCTACCACCTGCAACAATGTGTCTTATGCGCGGCTGCGGAGCGCAGACTGCTTGCTAGCGGCAGCAGTCGCCTGCCGGCCCCGCGTGTTTATAGGTGTTCCCTCGGCGCAAGGGGCGCCGTGTAACACACAATTAAACACGCCGCTCTTAAATTAGCATCGAATGGCACTCGCGCTGGCCGTGTGTGAACCGATGTTTTCCAGCCGCTACTGTCTCCACTTCGTTCCGTTGTGGCCGTACAGGATTCCTCCGTGCGTCCGTGTAACCTCTTCGAGACTTCTGCAGGTCCGACAAAATAACGCTGGCCCGGAAAACATTTACAATAAGCCCGTCGTCTCACGGAGCGTGCTTCTGAACGTCAACGTCGAGCTGCAGAGTTCAACGAGCTGCTGAACGCTCAGGAAATGTGACTTGTGCGTGCGGTACGCGTACCTCGATGTGGTATACACGATTGCAGCGCTCTCCAGCTGCAGTTGTCGGCTGTATCTGGAACGCATATCGCCTCATTTACGAAATGCACGGACGCGAAAATTCCAGTGTTAGCTCTATTAGAACGCACATTCCCTCCCTCATCCATATGCTAGACACATCCTGTCTGTAGTAAACACAAATAAAAACTTCAGTATAGGTGTACATGTATAAGGCAAAAGGGAAAGTACCATATCCAGACAACAAAGACATTGGCTTACAAAGGTTCCATTATGAATAGTACAATACAAATCTACAACAGATCTCCACATAAGATAAAATTATTTCATCCTTCTCACTTTTAGTAGAATCTAAAGGTCATTCTTACTTGACCACCGTTCCTATTTAGTAGCGGAATATTTACAAAATATGAAATACAAAAATTAAATGAAGAAAGTGCAAAATATCTTACTGCAAGTAGTGCAAGTTGTCTTGTAGATTAAGCCAATCGAACAAACTCTCTCATCAGAAAGAGCACATTTCTTGAATGAGGAATTCCGCCTTATGCAAGACACCTTTGGAGTTTCGTTTTACCCAGACACGTTTCAGCACTTTTTGTGCTATCTTCAGTGGGTTACTTTATTTCATTTCTTACATGAAACTGCTGAATATGTATGTTTATAACTGTAAGTCAGCTACACAATCAACAACTTGTCATGACAGCTTTAGATTGTGTAGCAGACTTACAGCTACCAACCTAAACATTCGATAGCTTCATGTAAGGAAGCAAGTAAACTAACCCACTGAAGATAGCACAAAAAGTGCTCAAACGTGTCTAGGTAAAACAAAGCTCCAGAGGTGTCCTGCATAAAGTGGAATTCGCCGTCCAATTTTCTTAGCAAGCCCGGAAATAAGAAGAACTGTAGCACCATAAAAAGAGCACATTTATCTTTATGTAACACTGAATATTATAGAATATATGTTCAGTAAACTAATAAGAAAGTATCGTAACCAATTAGAAAAAAGTATTTGGGTCCAGTTAGACGCGAACCAACAACACATCACCAGGTTTCTTACAAATTTTATGACGCTACTCGTGGCGCGAATGAGTTATTCCAATAGTCATCATGGAGCCGTCTAACTGTGCAGATGTGTCTGCAGTGTGTGTGTGTGTGCGCGCGTGTGTGTGTGTAGTGTGTATTGAACCAAGGACCTAGAAACGACGGAGAGGCTTCGCCTGCCGTAGCCCTCACTGGTTCACAACCCAACAACAGGCTACAGCAGTCCACCCAACCCACCACCGCCCCGCAGCGAATCCAGGGTTATTGTGCTGTTCGGTCCCCAGAGGATCTCTCCCTGGAACGTCTCATACCAGGCGAGTGTAACACCAAATGTTTGCGTGGTAGAGTAATTATGGTGTACGTGTACGTGGAAAAAGTTTGGAAATTTGTGGTAAGGTCTTATGGGACCAAACTGCTGAGGTAATCGGTCCCTAAGCTGACACACTACTTAATCTAACTTAAACTAACTTGCGCTAAGGACAATACACACAACCATACCCGAGCGATGACTCGAACCTCTGATGGGGGAAACCGCAGCGTACGTGGAGACAGTGTTTGCTCAACAATCGCCTACATAGTGTAACTGACGCGGAATAAGGGGAACCAGCCCGCATTCGCCGACGCAGATGGAAAACCACCTTAAAATCCATCCACAGCCTGACAAGCACATCGGACCTCCACACTAATCCTCCGGGCGAATTCGTGCCGGGGACCAGTATTGTTTATGGTTTCATGAATCCAAATCAGCTACTAAAACTCAGAGACGAAATATGGGAGGCCACCACTTCAAAGACTGTTATTGTTGGTACACTCGTTTCATGGAAACTGGCTGTGTATCACTTAGGATGCCAGCTCAAGGTCGGCCGACGCTCTCTGATGAACACGTGTTTTAATCCCAATGGACTTCTGTGTATGGGTTTACATTAAAGACAGTGTGTTTATCCGTTCACTTCCGGGAAACGTCGACGAGCTGCGGCAGCGGATAACACAAGCAGTTGCCACCATACATCAACACTTGCTTCATACGATTTGGCAGGAAACTGATCACAGATGGGTCATTTGTCGTGTTAAAAAAGGTAGCTAATTGAACAGCTGTAAATAAAACTTGCAGATATACAGAATTCCGTACAGTAAAAAGTATTTCTGTAAGCTATTTACCTTTTTTACAATTGTTTGGTTGATTGGTCTGAGGGAGGGGACCAAACAGCGAGGTCATCGGTCCCACCAGATTGGGAAGAACGGGAAAGGAAGTCGACCGTGCCTTTTATTTTAAGGAACCATCCCGGAACTTGTCCGAAGCGATTTAGAAAAATCGCAGAAAACCTAAATCAGGATAGCCGGACTTGGGTTTGGACCGTCGTCATCCCGAATGCGAGTCTCGTGTGCTAACCACTGCGCCACTTCGCTCGATTTACCACAATTAAAGGTTACTTTTGTATAACTGGTTTATAAACACCATGCAATGCTTCGTCCTGTCTTTAACTCGCAAAACGGCATTGAAGAAAGAATGGGCGAGAATCAAGATCACACGCGGGTTACCAATGTTCTTCCCGCGCACCATCCTCGAGTGCATTCGGAAATTCGCGCTCTTGACAGTGGCACACGAAGAAACCTCCGCCACAAACCGTTGAGCTGCAGTAAAACAACTGCGGTCGTTACCCCGACCGATGGTACGGCATACCGCGCCAAGCACAGTACACGCGTTACCCTGCTGCATGCAAAAAAGGCGTCTTGCGCGAGGTTTTAACGACAGTAGGTTGATCAGCATTCAAGCCGGCCGCAAACTTCAGGAAGGCTGTGATGACTGATAATGACAGGTTGGCAGTAATAAGGCACGCGCGCTATTACGGGAACACGGCGGAGCCAGCGCGACGCAAAAACGGAGGCGAGGCGATGTGGGAGCCTCAGGCTGTTCGGCTCATCAGCGACCTAATGGGGCCCGGAACCCGGCAATTAGTCGGCCGCGTCGCCTCGCGACGAATCGCAAACCCGCGTTGCAGAGCCGCCGCCTTCGACTCGGCGCCCGTTGGTACTGCCGAACTACCATCCCCGT
This sequence comes from Schistocerca cancellata, assembly GCF_023864275.1. Lineage (NCBI taxonomy): Eukaryota > Metazoa > Arthropoda > Insecta > Orthoptera > Acrididae > Schistocerca > Schistocerca cancellata. The sequence goes on from NC_064626.1 coordinate 238,243,564, forward strand.
TCTCAAACCCATTGCCATATTACAGGACCAGAGTTGTCCCTTAAACTGTGGTGCTACTTGCCCATAGGACAGTCATTTCTCAGTGCTTGAGACAGGCGTGTACAGCTCGACTGAGGTAGTCGCACAGATTCTCTATTGAGCTTAAATCCGGGGAGTCTGGTGGCAAGGGGAGTACAGTAAACACATCCTGGTGCTCTTCAAACCACACATGTACAGTGAGATCTGTGTGACATATTGCACTGTCCTGCAGGTAGATCCATTCACACCAAATAGCCTAGTAGATAGTGTCGGAAGTTCCATGCGGCTTTTCGTGGATGATGCTGTAGTATTCAGAGAAGGTGCAACCTTAGAAAATTGCAGCGAAATGCAGGAAGATCTGCAGCAGATAGGCACTTGGTGCAGGAAGTGGCAACTGACCCTTGACATAGACAAATGTAATGTATTGCGAATACATAGAAAGAAGGATCCTTTATTGTATGATTATATGATAGCGGAATAAACACTGGTAGTAGTTACTTCTGTAAAATATCTGGGAGTATGCGTACGGAACGATTTGAAGTGTAATGATCATATAAAATTAATTGTTGGTCAGGCGGGTGCCAGGTTGAGATTCATTGGGAGAGTCCTTAGAAAATATAGTCCATCAACAAAGGAGGTGGCTTACAAAACACTCGTTCGACCTATACTTGAGTATTGCTCATCAGTGTGGGATCCGTACCAGGTCGGGTTGACGGAGAAGATAGAGAAGATCCAAAGAAGAGCGGCGCGATTCGTCACAGGCTTATTTGGTAAGCGTGATAGCGTTACGGAGATGTTTAGGAAACTCAGGTGGCAGACTCTGCAAGAGAGGCGATCTGCATCGCGGTGTAGCTTGCTGTCCAGGTTTCGAGAGGGTGAGTTTCTGGCTGAGGTATCGAATGCATTGCTCCCTCCTACTTATACCTCCCGAGGAGATCACGAATGTAAAATCAGAGAGATTCGAGCGACACGGAGGCTTTCCGGCAGTCGTTCTTCCCGCGAACCATACGCGACTGGAACAGGAAAGGGAGGTAATGACAGTGGCACGTAAAGTGCCCTCCGCCACACACCGTTGGGTGGCTTGCGGAGTATAAATGTAGAGGTAGATGTAGAAATGGTAACAAAGCTTCATATACGCAGTACGAGAGAAGGAGAAACAAACTGCATGTAGGAGTGGACATGGTCCCCAAGGATAGACGCAAATTTGTATTGATCCACTGTGCCCTCCACAATGAAGCGTTGCAGGGTGTTAGCTTTCAGATGTTTCATGCCCGATGGAGCATAAAATGTGTTTCATCTGAAATAGCCACCTATTGCCTCTCAGTGGACGTCCACTTATGGTATTTCCATGCAAATTTCGTCGATCCACGGCTGTGCTGTAAGGGAGCCGCGGATCACAACCAAAGGTATCCTGCTATGAAAAGAAGTGGAACCCCAGACCATCTCTGCAGCTTTTCGTGCAGTACGGCGCGCGACCGTCATGATGGTAGCCCACCGCCGTCCGGGCCGTCACCACACACATCTTTGCTGGTCACCGAGGCTCAATTCGAAGCGGGACTCATCATCAAGACAATTTTACTGCAGTCAACGAGATTCCAGGGTGAAGGAATCAATGTGTAATCGTGATTTTAAATCCAGAGTCGCGTTAAGGCCAATTCATCCCACAAGAGAGACGAGAAAGGGCGACGATTGGCGGATTTCACCGACCCAGCATTTTTCTTTTTATTTTCTTTTTATTAAAGGAGGGTTAAAATATAAGCCAATGACGGAGTGAAGATACAGACACGTTGCTCTTCTTCAAGCCACTGCGATAGTTTCGAGAAGGGAAATGGTTGGCAGAGGGGTGTGACTGGGGAACAGCTGCTCCGCGACAGGTTGGCAGTAGCGCGGTCTGGCGCATCGGGCCGCTGCCTTCGGCGCGCCAGGCGTTCCTGAGCCGGCGCGGCGTCATAAACAGAGGTGGTCCGGCCGGCGTACACAATGGCACCGTGGGCGCAGCGCGAACACGCCACGGTTCATCACCGCGGCCGCTCTCTCCGATGCTTATCGCCTACCAGGACCACTCCTGCGGCACACGACCTCTGCCCCGAGCGCACCACCTGCCCTTCTTACGCCATTAGCTCACCTGCTATCCTAAGGTTCACGATAGTGTGGTGTCCTGCAACTTCTCCTGACGCTGTGAGCGTCTGTTGGGAAATATCTACTGTGGCGACGCTGCTTCAAACGGCCCCATAGCTAAGACCTTCACAGGTACGTTACACGTCTGTCAAATGAGCAATGATGCGTGCTCGATTGAATGTCTCATTATCAGAGTGATGAAACTACCGTAGTGTACCGTAGACCACCGCAAGTAAACTTAGACTACCGCAATAGAAAAGAATCGAAGCATTTGAGATTTTATGCTACAGAAGAATGTGAAAAATCAGATAAGCAATGAGAAGCTTCTCTGCAGAAACGGTGAGGAAAGGAATATATGGAAAACACTGACAAGAAGAAAGGGCAGGATGGTAGAAGGTCTATTAAGACATTAGGGAATAACCTCCATAAAAAATTGTTCAAACGACTCTAAGCACTATGGGACTTAACACCTGAAGTCATCAGTCCTCTAGACTTAGAACTACTTAAACCAAACTAAGGACATCACACACATCCATGCCCGAGGCAGGATTCGAACCTGAGACCGCAGCAGCAGCGCGGTTCCGGACTGAAGCGTCTAGAACCGCTCTGTCGCAACGGCATCGTACTAGCGTAAAAACTGTAAGGGAAGACAGAGATTGGAATAGATCCAGCAAATAATTAAGGACATAGGTTGTAAATACTGCTCTGAGATGAAGAGGGTGGCACAGGAGAGGAATTCGTATCGGGCCTAGTAACTTTCGTCGGTTGAGATCGTACCCGGCAATAGGAATTTTTTCGTGGGTCCCGCCAATCTAGACGCATGAACGACGCGTGCTCCTGAGTACCTTCACGGCACACATTGCTGTTAACAATGGCTGAATTAATTATTGCCCGACTCCACCGATTTCTTGACACTGGTGCTCTTGTCGTAAATATCAAGAATGTTTATTAATAGTGTGCCTGTTTTTTAACTGTCGACATACTTGTCTTATAGTTTAGAATTTATCTAAGGGGGAGTCTTAGGTGAAATATGAAATATTCACAGTTAGAAGACTGTTAGTTACATCGCACTGCCCCCTTTCAGTGCCGATCTCGTCTTTTGCTACTGAAATAAGCACAATATGGATGGTGCTGAATTTTATTTTGACGCTACCATACTGGATGATTTTCTCGAAGAAGCTGACAAAGAGACAGACAATGGATAATTTAGTGAAGAAGAAGATAATGTTGTGTGTACAGATGACAGTGATGTAGATTCAGACTTTGAAGCAGCAAGTGAGAAACTAGGAATCAGAAAAAGAACCCCTAGCTGAGCGTGGAAGACTGAGTTAGATCTTGCTTGGACTGTAATAATAGCGTCTAAAGCAGTCGGCTCCCTACGCGTTTTGAGTGTAAAATACCGTTCGAATTATAATAATTTGTAACTAGAGCATTACATAAATTATGACTTCTTTTCCAGTAACATTCTGAGCAGTAAAATTGTCACTGTAGCGTATAAAACAGGACATTTTGTGCTTGCTTTGTATGTAACATACCATTGGAGATCTAATAATTGTAATTAACTAGCGCATAGCCTATAAATAATGACTTCCTTTGAATAAAATGGGGTGCAGTAAAAATTACCATGGTTTAGTAGCAGTGTAATATTTCCCTACCCTTTAGTGCTCTAGGGTTACTAAGTGGAACACCAATTAAGAGTGTTTCGAAAAGAATGTACGTATTACAAAGTATTATTTTGTCCAAACTATCGATCGCTGTGCCTCGGCTCGGCTATTGAAGAAACGAACACATAGCCGCTAGATGTCAGTTGTCTTCTGTTTCGGTTGGTAACCGTCATTTGTTTAAAAGGGCTACTCCGCAGCAGAAATCATTTTGTATACTCGAGTTTGCCAAGTGCAATTCCGTGAGTACAGTGCAAATACGTTTCAGGTTGAGGTACCAAATTGATCCTCCGAATGGGTGGAATATACGCAGATGGTATCGGCAGTTTCTAGATACAGGATGTGTATATAAATGAAAGATTCCTGGCCGCCCTGGCGTTGCTGAAGAAAATGTTGGGCGAATTCAAACTGCTTTCCAACGTGGTCCTTCAAAATCAACTCGTCATGCCAATCGGGAGTTACAACTGCCTACAACAACATTTTGGCGTGTATTGAGACGTCGGTTCGTTATGAAGCCGTACAAGCTACAGCTGTTACAAGCTCTGCATCCTGATGACAAACGAAAACGTGTGTCATTTTGTAACGAGATTCTTTATGCTATTGCCAATGATAGCACTTTCGCACAACGATCGTGTTCAGTGATGAACCGACTTTCCGTTAGTGGCCAGGTAAACAAACACAATGTTCGAATTTGGGGCCAACAGATCCCACATGCAGCCATTGAACATGTACGAGATTTTCCCAAAGTCAATGTGTTTTGTGCAATATCCCTATCATATGTTTACGGCTCATTCTTCTTTGATGGAAACACGGTTAACGGTCAGCAGTAACTCACTATCTTACAAAACTGTTTGTTTCCGAGGCTGCACGAAGACAACATCATTTTTAAATAAGACGGGGCACCCCCTCACTGGAGTCGCCAAGTGCGTGAATATCTGAATGAAACTCTACCGAACAGTTGGATTGGTCGTCAAGGCGCTTGTGACTTAGCATGTCTCAACAGGGCTCCAAGGTCACCGTATTTGACACTCTCTGACTTCTTCGTGTGGGTTTTGCTAAAGACAACGTTTATGCACCACCACTCCCACAGAAGCTGGAAGAGTTGAAAAACCAGACTGCCATAACATAAGTGACGAAGGACATGCCTCCAGGAATATGGGAGGAATTTGAATATCGATGTTATATTGTTCGTGTCGCTGATGGAGGACATATTGAAATATCTGTAATCTGAACTAGAGAGGTTCGTAAATATGTGTCTAAAGTTTCATATTCGTATGTCTTAAAGTTTAATAAATATATGCCTTCCAAATACGTATATTCTTTTTGAAATATTCTGCAGTGTTTATTGATGGTGAGACGAGTGTAATTCACATTACGAAACGCAGAGAAGGTTAGACCGAACGGATAACGTAAATAGTACATTTTGCAGAAACAAGTGCAGTTGTGGACTGTAATGGCTGTAATAATCAAGCAAAGAGACGGTTGTGAAAACTCGTCGGACATGGCAGGACCTAGTGAATTCTCTCTATCTCTCCCTCCCTTCCCTGAGCCCCTTTCTCTCTCTCTCTCTCTCTCTCTCTCTCACACACACACACACTCACACACACACAGTGTGTGTGTGCGTGCGCGCTGCTCGCGGATGCAGCGGCGCTTACTGTGCGTGACGTCAGCGGGCGGCGGTGACACGTCGCGCCATCGCAGGCGCCGCCTGCCGGATTCGCCGCGCGTTGTCAGCGCTCGTCACGCCGCGACACGCCGCCACGGGGAATCCAAATACACTACTCCGCCCCTCTCTTGCATTCGTAGGTGTCGGGTCGCCACGACAGTTCCGACGCGGCCAATAGGATGTCGAAATTTGCATGAGCTCTCCGCGCCAGCCAAGGAGCTGTGACAGCCGCGAATCTTGCGTCTGATCGCAAACACGGGTTTACTCGTCTGTGCTGAATGTTGATTGGCAGTTCACCGGTAGCATAGAAGCGTCTGTTTCGTTTATCTTGGAACGATCTGTCGTAAGCCATCTCCAACGAATTTCTATTACCGTCGGTGTCACCTCGTTTCAAACAAGTAGCAGCAGCAAAATTGTGAAATCGTAGGATTACCTCGTTTTTAGATCGTGGACAGGATTTGCTTGAAGGTCCAGAAGTCATACAATATGTGTAGCAGAAATTAAATCAGCATAACACAGGAATTCCTCCTTTACTTACGAGTTCCATCTTTGCCTCGCGACCCTAGGGCAATAAACAAATAAAATCTTTCGCTTTAATCCTTTGACTACCACGATAGGTTATCTAAGCATCAGTCAAAATTTATTGCTTGTTACTGGTATGTATGAGTGTCCCACTTGTAAAGGCACTCCATCTTCAGGCCACAAGTGGCCCATCGGGATCATCCGACCGCCGTGTCATCCTCAGTTGAGGATGCGGGTGGGAGGGGCGTGTGGTCAGCACACCGCTCTCCCGGGAGTTATGATGGTTTTCTGTGACCGGAGTGACCGGAGTCGAGCAGCTCCTCAATTGGCATCACGAGGCTGAGTGCACCCCGAAAATTGGCAACAGCGCATGGCGGCCCGGATGGTCACCCATCCAAGTGCTGGCCAAGCCCGCCATCGCTTTACTTCGGGGATCTCACGGGAACCAGTGTATCCACTGCGGCAAGGCCGTTGCTCCACTGGTAAAGGGAAGTGTACTAATTGTTAGCAGCTTTACTATAATTACAGATTACACCTGTGTGAGTGCTGTCCTCAGCTTTCATTGTTAATCCTCGTCACCGTACTGTTGCATAGAATTAGTTTGCACCTGCAGATAGGCAACCCAAATAACAGATTCACAAAGCGGGCTACATTCGCACCTCCCCACACACATCGCGTCAACATCTTGCATGAATTGACGCCTGTCACATCAGGAACGAAGTCCATATTGAGCACATATAGTGTGATTTAGAAACTTGGAGAGACTCTCTGTCTACTAGTGTGCGTCTGTTTCCAGCATGTCGTGTAGTTTTTTCCCAATCGTCTTCTGAAACCCTGGAGGTACTCACGAATAATACTGTAGAATCTGTCCCCTACTCACCTAATTCGTTGCAAAACAAACCGGCGGGAAACATCCTTGTCATATTGTTTACTTTGACTAAGACACTAATTAAAATAAACATACATTAATGTTTTTGAAATGAAATTAGTTGTCAAAGAGTAGAAGTGTACTTAAGCTAGATGCGAATTCTTGCTTGTCATGTGTACGCCGTTTCAAACGCGTTTCACTACGTCGAGAGGGTAATGTGATCCCGAACGCAACATTTACATTACTTCCTTCACGATGTAACAATTTCAAACATACATCGCAAAATGTCCTAAATTTACGAACTGCTTACTACATAGACCCCTCACGAAACTATAAAGTTTGATTGCGCTTATTTTCTACCTATTATTCATGCAACATTGCTGACGTGGGAGATATAAAGTGGTTTATGATTAAAATGTACCTAAGGAACTAACGTGTCTGTTATTGAACAACTCACTATTTCCGTGGCCCTTTCTTCTCACGTCGCCGCGCAGGATTAGCCGAGCGGTCTATGGCGCTGCAGTCATGGACTGTGCGGCTGGTACCGGCGGAGGTTCGAGTCCTCCCTCGGGCATGGTTGTGTGTGTTTGTGATTAGGATAATTTAGGTTAAGTAGTGTGTAAGCTTAGTGACTGATGACCTTAGCAGTTAAGTCCTATAAGATTTCACACACATTTTCAGTGACAGCTCTCTGCTTGGAACGCACCTCCATTACAGTCGTTATTTTGAAGGAGAGGTATAGATCTGCCACCTACTGGAACATCATGAAACTGCAGGGGCAGAAGCGGGAATATTCCACGATGTCCCGCAACAAATTTCGCGTTTTGTCAGCCGAAACTGGTCGAGAAGAAACATGTGTTTCATGACTTCTTGAACGCTGCTCGTTCGTCAGTGAGCAGAATGGAGTGGAAGGCGTAGTAATGGCTGTAATGAAAATTAAATGGAGGTGGATATGACTTTAACCTGAGGAACGGCTGTTAACGACAATAGGAAGTTTTTGTTGGATTATGACCTAGTGAAAGTGCATAGGTAACAGTAGGAAACATGGGGAAGCGACGTGGATTGTTAAAGGCCTGAATGCATGGAAATAGCCAACGGCCGACCTCTCTCCGCATTGGATATCAAATGGATGAGTACATTTTTACATCGACACGTGAAAGTTTTGAACCTGATAACTGAGATAGGGAGAGAGCGCACGTTTTTCCTAGGCAAAAATATTCTTCATCAGCCGCGCTAGCTGATCGTGTTATCATGAACCCACCGATTTCATCGAGAGCTGCCGCGTGAATCTGAGACGGGAATATTTTACTGATTACTGCGAAGATCGTCAGGCCGAACGCGCTGGCGCATGCGCCAGGCGGCGATTTCCATACAGCGTTGGCAGCCTTCCACCGAGGGCGGGTGTGAGGCTGTCTGTCTTATCGTGACGTGTCACGAGGCCATGAATATGACATGCGACGCACGGTAATGAGCGGTCAGACAAAGAAAATTTTTCTCCCGCCTGATATACGGCGCCCGCTGGCCTACACACCACGTCAGATTTCTCTCGTTCCCGGTATTCTAGGACACGCCATCGGCGAACATTCATCTAGCAGCACAATTTACTTCGTCCTCGCCAGCCCACTGCTATCGCAAAGGTGACGCCGACGCAAAATATTCCTTGGGACCTTTAAAGACCACCATGCCAGTGTCTCGCGGAGGATCTACCTATTTTCTGTTATGTATTTTCCATTCTGATGTTCACATTTATTTTCTCTCTTTTTTAATTACAGCAGTGAATCACTTTTACGTGGCGAAGCAAGCGTTTCTCAACGTATGCCGTGTTTTTTTCTGGCATAGCCAATAACTATAAAAATTCATCCATTACGGACTACGTCGAAATGAAAGTTGATTTAAATTTAAAAAAAAAATGAAATTTTCTTTAGTTGCAAGGGTTTTATTTAATTCACTCTGTGTTTCAACGCTTAAACCATCGTCATTGGGTGGAGGGCGTCTCTTAACCGTAAGAATCAGCCAACATATTGTCCTTAAATGTGCAAGACGCAACATAATTTCTTGTCAAAAATGGCTCTGAGCACTATGGGACTTAACTTCTGAGGTCATCAGTCCCCTAGAACTTAGAACTACTTAAACCTAACTAACCTAAAGACATCACACACATCCATGCCCGAGGCAGGATTCGAACGTGCGACCGTAGCGGTAGCGCGGTTCCAGACTGTAGCGCCTAGAACCGCTCGACCACCCCGGCCGGCTGTGAATTTCTTGTCCTCGGTAAATGTGTGTTGCAGGAAGTTGCAGTGCAAAATACGGTGGCAGCATTAAGTAGTAATTGTTATCAACAGAATGATGTGGATTCGACCTGCCAGTTGTGAACAATGTTAAGTAGTGGACGTGCGGCCATACTGTGTCGATACTGTTGTGGCACAAATCGTAGTGAATCAACGAACCGAATATCTTTGCAAAAACAGACATAATGTCTGAAGGGATAACCGCAATCAGTGGTTTTACAATGTTACTTATAATCCGTCATGATTGCAAAATGTTTATTCATATGACCGGTTTTGGTTCCTCTGGACGCAGCATGTGAAGATTGCTGTGTGTGGACGGGTTACTCCTGTACCCGAAATATCAGATCTGAAGATGGTTCTAGAGGAACCGAAACCGGTCGTATGAATAAACATTCTGCATTCAAGACGGATTACAAGTAACACTGTAGAACCGAATATCTCTAAATCAACGGTTCAAGACATTCTCCAGATAATTCTTTTCTTCAAAGAATCATCACCACTTTGGAGAGTAGTTGTTATCAATATGAACGTACCACAGAATGTTAAAGTGCCTAAATCCACATGAACGATGAACCGTCTCGTTGATGTGCAATTTCCCTACACCATTTTTTTTTCTTTTGACTTCCGTGTTAACTGCGTGGCGCAGTCAGGAGTTAAACGACTATATGGATTTAGTTAGCTTGTTTGTCGCCGCTTCTAGCTCTCCTTGGTTGCAAAGGCTGTTCAGTTACAAGAGGGTGGTGATCCTCGAGTAGCTGACACTATAGATCTACTGGAGTAGCAAGTCATTACTTTCAGCCAATTCGTTTATCGTTCTGACAAATTTGTTTATTCAGGTGTCAGACCAAAATCACTTAACATAATGTCAGATGCTTTCAGTAATCGCTAGGAAGGACCGTTACCAGCGCTGGCCGGTGTGGCCGAGCTGTTCTAGGCGCTTCAGCTTGGAACCGCGCGACCGCCACGATCGCAGGTTCGAATCCTGCCTTGGGCATGGATGTGTGTGATGTCCTTAGGTTAGTTAGGTTTAAGTAGTTCTAAGTTCTAGGGGACTTATGACCACAGCAGTTGAGTCCCATAGTGCTCAGAGCCATTTGAACCATTTTTTGCGCCGTTACCAGTGACGAATGCTTTCGCTGCCACTCGGTTTGCTAACTACTGACCACTTGGCGTAAATCATAAATCATCAACCCTTTGAAGTAATTCGTTGTCAGTCATGGACCACGCGTCCTACAGTGCAAGAAACAAATAGCAATCAGGAATTTGTTCCTGCTGTTCACTTAAATTCCTCTAACTTAGTTCTTCGAGACGGAGAGAGACAGTCTCTGTTCAATGCTGTTGCAATGAGTGATGGAAATTGCTACTTAGCTTGCAGCTTCCGTGTGTCCACCAGTGTCTATTACCATCTTCTCACGATTGAGGTGTCTATTGGTTCATCAGGCGCTGTTGAAAAACGTCACTGCGCTCTAGCTGCTCAGATCACTCTTCTTTGTCTGCCCCTCTCTGAGTTGTTATTTCGTTCTGCACTGATTGTTATTGCTTATGGCCCTCTGCGATATCTGACGGGAATATTCCCTTAGAAGGTTTCCTCGACATGTGGTCATTTTAATATTTGAATGTAATTCTAACTTCCATTAGGAATTCCTCCATTACGTGGATCGGAAGGTTACCACTGGCGCCTGCGACGTCGACCTTCCTCTTTTTTGCAAACCATCAACAATAATCCTCACTGGCGTGCTTCCCCAGTTCCTGAGCAGCAAGCAGCTGCGGGAAGAACGAAGTGTTGAGTGTCTCAGGACTCAATACTTCATCCTGTTTGTCAGCCGTCTGTTCCACACGTCAGAAAGCCTGCGTGCCCGCATCTAGTGGTCGTGCGGTAGCGTTCTCGCTTCCCACGCCCGGGTTCCCGGGATCGATTCCCGGCGGGGTCAGGGATTTTCTCTGCCTCGTGATGGCTGGGTGTTGTGTGCTGTCGTTAGGTTTAAGTAGTTCTAAGTTCTATGACCACAGCAGTTGAGTCCCATAGTGCTCAGAGCCATTTGAACCATTTGAAAGCCTGCGTCTACTTCTAGTTATGATCTAACATGTAGTCAAAATCATTATCACTTTCTGATCCGACATGTAATTAAAATTATTAACATTTTCTACAGCCATGACGCAACTCTTTAACGAAATAACCGTCATTCAAGTCAATGTGACGCACGAGTTGAACAGTTTCCCAAAAAAGGTCTTTTGTTTCATATGGTTGTATGAACGTTCTGTGCGTTGTACTGAAGTGGAGAAAAAATGGTTCAAATGGCACTGATCATTATGCGACTTAACATCTGAGATCATCAGTCCCCTAGAACTACTTAAACCTAACTAAGCGAAGGACATCACACACATCCATGCCCGAGGTAGGATTCGAACCTGCGACGGTAGCGATCGCGCGGTTCCAGACTGAAGCGCCTAGAACCTTTTTTTATTACACAAAAACAGTAACAAAAATGGGTACAATGAAATGACATAAATAAGGTGACAGATAATTGCAGTCATAAGTTACAGCATATTCAAAGAGTGAGGAATCATATTCAGTCTTTAGCAGTAGCACAAATTAGCAGCTTCACTGTCACCTTCAGCTGGTGGCAGTTCAGCATGCACATTTTCTTCTTCTGCAGCCTGAGGTTCCTCTCGGCCACCACGGCCGGCGAAGTGGAGAAGACTGTGCAGAAATCATGAGGCATTAAAACCACCGCCTCAGCTTTTCTGGATTGTTTATTAATCCAGTCACGAAATTTTGTGGACATACGGAGTATATTATTATATCGTTCTGTGTAGTACACATTAATGTGCTAAGCATAGATGGGCACCAGGAGATAGCAGCGTGGCACCAAAACCGATGCTGGACTTCTGTGTACAAGAAGGCAGGATGGAACATTTGGCTTCAAGGTCTTGTCGATGACGAGTTCATTAACGGTGGACTACAAGCTGAGATTCAAAGAAGGACGGAGAAGGTAATTGGGCGTGTCCTTTTCTAAAAAAAAAAAAAAGTTTCTGGAACTTGTATTAAGCATTTTAGGTAACTGACGAAAAACAAAATCTGAGTTGGCTGTTGCGGATTTGAACCGCCGTCCTTTCAAATGCGAGTCCAGTGTCTTAACTTGTTCTCCACATCGCTCGATTGTTTCAATACCAATACCTTACATAAAAGGATCGGGGAGATACCGGAAACTTTAAGGAGGACAATGTAAAGGGGCATCAATGTTGATAGCTCGACGCGAACGTCGGTGCGACACGATTTGGGTTCGGAAATATACAAGCGCAGACAGCGGTAGAGGCAGCGAAAAGCGACGAAGTTTGGAGGACTGCCTTCCGTGAACAGCAGGGCGCCTTGCCAAGGTGCGCTGCAGTGCGGCCCCGTATTTTTGAAGACCCCCTCCCGGTGGGAACGAACCAATTATCTGGATTGCCGATCTCGGGGAATCGCGCGCGCGAGCCCGCGCAGATCCCGGATGCAATGCGGCGGCGGCGGCTGCTGCTACTTCCAGCTCGGCGCGCAGTGGCGACGTAGTCCCGCGGCGCACGTGCGGGCGCTATCGCCGCGGCGGAGAGCCGGCGACGGCCAGACGCGGCCTGGGTGGAGATGTGCCGGTTTGGCAGTGTAGCGCCGGGTGTTGAACCCAGGGCAGGGGCAGGCCGGCCCGCATTCCTGCGTAGGCTGCCGACTCGCAGCACGCGGCGTCGCGAATGTTGATGGCTGCCGACGCCGCCTCCGACGCCGAGGCCTGGGCGGGCAGAGGGCGGGCTTCACACGCCGCGGCGCTGAGCCGCGGGTGTTGGCCGGCCGCTAATGGGGAGACGGATGGTGGGGTCATCTGGCCGCTAATTGTAATTAATGACGTCTGCAAGGCGAGAGGGCCGAGCCTTCGCTCCCCCGGGGGAGAAGCGGCGCGTCCGTCTGCGCTCTCAGTTGCTTTCCGTGTACTCGTTACGTAAAGCCGTCTATCCGACAGGGCCCAATTGCAATCCCTTTACGTACGCCAAAAGTCCAGCATTAGATTCTGGGGAGAACTTCTCTCCCCTACTCCCTTTATTCCTGCCCCTCCCTGGAAATGTGTCTACGATATACAGTCAGGTGTCAAAATTCGTGGGAATGGGATGTCTCCTAACATCGTGTTGGTCCTCTTTTTGCCCGGTGTAGAGCAGGCCTCGAAGTGGTATGGACTCAACAAATCGTTGGAAGCCTGACACTGTGGATCTCGGAATACTGAATTCCTGAACGATTTCCGAAAATAAATGTCCCATCTAGTACTCGGCGTTCAAAGTCTGTTACTTCCCGTCCTACGGCCTTAATCACGTCGGAAACATTTTCACATGAATCGCCTCAGTGCAGGTGGCGGCTTCGCCAATGTATCGCCTTTTATACCTTGGGGTTCACGACACTACTTCCATCTGTATATTTGCATATCGATATCTCATGACTTTCGTCACTTCAGTCTACACGCAGCCACCAAAATGGACACAATAAAAAAGAAAGCCATTTTTTGTGACAAAATAGACGATCTTCGACACACCTTATCCCAAGTGCAGCTTGCTAGAAGAAATGCAACAGGAGAGTAATATGTAAGAAATTGTCCACGCAACTTGTAAGTACAGTTCAAAACATTACTACTTAATAGGAAATACCAACCACCAGAACTGTTTATAACCTATAGGTAAAGTGACAAAAATGTAAATTAAATAGCAAACATATACACATATTCCAGGCCACTGATGATGCCTTGTAGAAAATAAAGACGAAACGCATATGGCACTAAAATTGTGTTTTATCCAGTTGCTGTCAGACGGTCCATAAGAAAAAATTATCAATATACCCTAATATTACACGCAACTGAGGAAGACAGGACTACAAAAGTTGTAGAAGAAGACTGGTAGGCAATAATAGCAATTGGACGATCATCGAAACGACGACATCGCAATAATGTGGCTAAGTGCCCCTGAGCCTCATTACCGCCTATCCACACATGTACAATTTTCTTGAATAAGTACAGAAAAACGCAACCTACCTTACGCCTGTCGACTGCAAGACGCGAGAGCGATGGAACAGTACTCATAGCGACACACACGGAAAAAAAAAATGGATGAGCTTGCGCAATTACCACAATCAGCGGCATAGGTACGCGTCACTTGTCGAGCAAAACAACTACGCTTTCATATTTTTTATGTGAGGCATATTAAAAGCAACCCATTCTTCGGTTCTGATCAATGTTTACGAAAGGTTTTCCGTGGCTGTTAGGCTAGTGCTCGCAATCTCCTAACACATATTTCCCTGCAAAATTTGCCTCATTACTAGCTCACCTGACATTTGACTGAGAAGTCTCTTTCGCCACCGTTGCGGGTGCCGTGTGAAAAGTATTCATAAAACAAGGACGTCTCCGTTGGATATTACTTTCACTCGCACATTTTCATTTTTGGTTGGAACAATGGGCGACAAACACTGTCTCAGACATGTATTAAAATCATTTCAACATCCTACTTATGATCGAGATTTTCTGTAAGTTCTCCTTGGTTGGAGGATTTCGGAACTAGGAATTCACTCCGAAACAGTCCCAGCTGATGAGAACGAAGTTCTACCACGGCCCACGCTGCCACATGGAGAAGGAAATGTTAAATGAAAACATAAATATATATATAAAGAATGTGGGACAGTGGACAATATTTTCCCGTGAATAAGTTAAAAATACTGTAAATCCCCGGCATGCTAGCACATTTTCGGGATATCACCGCTGATTATCAGGCAAATGGCAGAACTGGAAATCCATTGCCAAATATTGCCAATAGCGTAGTCATCTGTTCCATTCCACTCCAGTACGATTAGGCTGAAGTCAACCGAGTCCCGCAAGCAGAAAATTCCGAAAATACCGGCGTGAACACGTGGCCAGAGAATGAGAGTGTTGAAAATAATCTGCGGAATGTATGTTTTTACGTACGATGTTAATATTTACATTACAGTATTGATTCCGCAGTTAACTAACGTCGCCGTCAGATGTCCGTCCATATGGCTGTCCGTATCAGATGTCCTTGTAAATTTGGACAGCTATCCAGAATGAAAACATGCCAGGAAATTTGGTCAGCTATGTATACGTCTGGGGATGGAATTATAGAGCTCCTGAATCGACAACGTAATGTGGACTTGAATTCATATATTAAGACAGCTTAGTAGAATATACCGAACACATGTTATTAGTAACTACACCTTAACGTCCAAGAAGTCTATCTTAAGAGATGGATGACAAAAGAAAGAAAAAGAGAAAAAAGAGCAGTATAATCGAAAATTACATGCTAATGGGCCTATACTGATTCATTATTTGCCTGCCGCGGTGGCCATGCGGTTCTAGGCGCTGTAGTCCGGAACCGCGCGACTGCTACGTTCGCAGGTTCGAATCCTGCCTCGGGCATGGATGTGTGTGATGTCCTTAGGTTAGTTAGATTTAAGTAGTTCTAAGTTCTAGGGGACTGATAACCTCAGATGTTAAGTCCCATAGTGCTCAGAGCCATTTGAACCATTTGAGTCATTATTTAATTTCTTTTCGCGTATGTAAACCTATATTACTCTGCGAATAATTTCTGGGTGAGGGGCGGGGGGTGGGGTGGGTGGGAACCTTATTTTCTGTTGAACAACATACCTACTTTACTTTTCAACATACACTAATTAAAACTCAGGAGATGATGATGTTCATGGTGTTATGATATTGTGATTGTTATATGGTGAATAGGGACGATCATGTTTGTAAGGATGATGATCGCTTTAATGGGGCTCTGTAGGAACCGTAAGAGACGCCTGATTTAAGGACGGGATTGGGAGAAACGTGGGGATATGTTCTGAAAATGGTAGGGAGGACTTGTCATATAGAGATCGCGTTGCCATACCAAAATTGGCAAGACGAATCGATATCCTGGACATTAGCGGGGGTTCGGTACAATCCACAACGACCTATGATAGGTGCTCTTGATAACCCTCTCAGCATAGATGCGCTCTCACACTGAGGTCAATATACTGTCGAGCTAGGAACAGTTCTGCCCATTTTGTAGCCTCATCTGAAGGAGTCAAAAAATGGTTCAAATGGCTCTGAGCACTATGGGACTCAACTGCTGTGGTCATAAGTCCCCTAGAACTTAGAACTACTTAAACCTAACTAACCTAAGGACAGCACACAACACCCAGCCATCACGAGGCAGAGAAAATCCCTGACCCCGCCGGGAATCGAACCCGGGAACCCGGGCGTGGGACGCGAGAACGCTACCGCTGAAGGAGTCAGCATTATAGTATAGGACCAATGTAATAGTTAAAGTTCCTGATAGACTTGTTTGTTTAAATGTGGAACATTGAACATGACGAGAAGAGTTCGTTAATTAGTAGATCAAGTGATGCCTTGCTAGTCCATGGCTGTTGTGTATTGTCCAGTACCCCGTGGCAAAGAAATGTGTAAAAGGTAAATAAATCTTTTATTCATTTATGTAATAAAGTGAACTAACATTTCATGTATTTTAGTTTGTTGTGCCACCTCACTGACAGAATCAAAGAACCCACGGTTGTGGCTGGACGAAAGTAGTTTTTCGTGGTCACAACAGAAGAGCTATGTCGTGGTGGACTGAATGTCTGGGAGTTAGCAGTTGACCGAACTCCAACGGGAGAGGTTGTGCGTACATGGACGGGGGGCTGTTGGTGTAATGGCGCAGTGGTATATTTGGAGATAAAATGGTAGCTTATGGGGTCCTGGGGATTCGTTTTTTTTTTGTCGACATACTGGATTCGAATGATATCTGTGAAAAGAATCGGGAAGTCGATGAGTTAGTGTTAAGATGCGACTTGACGAAGCAGAAAGAGGCCAAGTGACGACTCTTGAGGATTTTAAGGCGTTTGTTAAACTTGGAAAGGGCAGACACCCAGACAATAAGACAATTGTGGCATAAGCTAGAAGGAGACGGAAGGGGGATTTATAGGTAAGGCTAATGGTAGAATGATGTAGATCCCAGCTTTGCTTATTACGTTTAGTCGGTTTCCTGCTTTAGGTTTTTATCAAAGGTTATTGGTAAGTATTTTACTATGAGGAATGAGTTGGCTGAAGGTGAAGGAATGAAAATCGGAACAACGGAGGCCTGAGCGGTGTTACCAGAGACAGAGGTTTGGCTTTTCTATTCCGATGAATACCGGGGAGCATCCTTGAAAACGCGGATAGTGATGTACTGGAATAAGTGCAAAGTGCATGTAACACTTGTCTGGTAGCGGAGGCGCTACACCAGTGGTGGTGAGGAGGTGACTTTGAGACGGAGGGGTAGCGCGCTCTTTGTGGAATTGGCGGCGACCCCCGGCAGGAAGGATATCTGCGCGCGCAGGATTTATGGAGAGCAGCGCCGACAAAGCGGCGCCCTCCCCTGACAGTCATCTGTCTTGGCGGCGCTGTCACTCTCACAATTACCTGGCGCGGCCCCTCCCCCGCAGTTCCTGTTGCCAACTGTCCAGAGCGCGAGCTGATATATGGCGTCCGCGGCGTTTCATTTCGGTTCGGGCCCCCGCTTGACTGATGCAGTCCGGGCAGCTCATGTGGAGGAGGAACTGCGGCCGCCTTTCTTACGGAGTGCCCCCGCCTGCCTGGCCGGAATGTGCCTCTTGTACGAGAGCGGCAGCTGCGCGCCCCCTCACTTGCTCCTCGGCCTGCCCGACGACCGTATTGTATTCCCAAACTGCGGATGAAGGCCGCCGTTATTAATTCTAAGGAAGCTATGACGTCGAGCCGTACCAGCGTGGTCACCTCAAGGCCCCGTATTAAATAGATCTAAATGCTTTCGATATAGCTATCTGCTGTTCGTGCTACTGGTATTCTCGCGGGAGGGTACCGGACCCCTTCACCCCTTTCGTAAGATTGTTTATTAAATAAATGTAGGGTGAACTCTTGACTGGTTGAGGAACCAGATGTCACTTCATCACCGCGGTTCATACCAAGATGGGTCATCAGTCTTCATAACAGGACGCAGTATTTGCAAACGAGCAGATGAAAACGTCAAAGTACGAAACGTAATCTTTGAATAACAGACTACACGAAATTGTTCACCATACCTAAGTTTCACAAAACCTTTAGTGATATCCACAGGTTCACCACAACTACACGAAAACTCGTTTGATACATAAAAAAAACTTGTCACAGATAAGGACTAGCAAAATACTACCATGGTAGGGCCAAAAACGGGCATATGCTACGAATTTTACCAGAACATACATTTTAAAGATTGGATGGTAAAAAAAATGCAATTCAGACGATCTTGTTTGCAAATCACATGGTTTATCAGTTTATACCTATGGTTGATTTTGGGTGGCAGCCAAAGGACGCACAGAATTCAGACGATTTTCTGAAGTCCCTCTTGTTTGCAAATCACATGATGTATTAATTTAGTCCCATGGCTGATTTTGGGTGTCAGCCAAAGGACGCACACAATGTAAAATACAAGGTAAAGTACACATTCATTTTAAATGACAACAATGTGTGCTGTATCATATTCCTTAACCTAAAAATAACCTGTATGTATGAATTTCAGGAAGATAATAATAACAAAAGAAGTGAGGACACCACAGGTGTGGTGAAACATGTTTGGGTGATAAAACGAAATAATAATTTGTGTACTTGCAAAAAGGACGGCCCGTTCTTAATTCATTTTATTTTTCTGCAAGCACGGGGACTGAGCTTAAAACTGGAATAGAATATACTAGGTAATATGCTGACGTGATCAGATGTGCCACAGTCTCTTCCCACGCCCGCGTTCCCGGGTTCGATTCCCGGCGGGGTCAGGGATTTTTCTCTGCCTCGTGATGACTGGGTGTTGTGTGATGTCCTTAGGTTAGTTAGGTTTAAGTAGTTCTAAGTTCTAGGGGACTGATGACCTCAGAAGTTGAGTCCCATAGTGCTCAGAGCCATTTGAACCAATTTGAACAGTCTCTTCTCTACCTTTACCATTGAACGCGTATGACATTCCCAGAGCGTATTTAGGAAAGGGGCAGTCGAAAGAGCACAATGTAGGAAGACGGGCCTGTGCATGTGAGCGAGTGTATGTGTGTTCGTGTGCATCTTTTCCCTAAAGATAGAAAAAGGAACTGTATCCCGAAAGCTAGCCAAGCTTTTTTGTTTGTGTACCTATAGGATTAAAGACGTGACAGTCGACTGAGCACAGAGTTGGTAGACAGATGTGTGCATGTGACTGTGCTTGTCTGCGAGAGTTTGCGTGCATGTTTTTCCTACAGCTATAAAAAAAGAAATGCATTCCGGAAGGTAGCCAAGCTCCGTACCTTTTGTTTGTCTGCCTATCGACGACGCAGCGCTTGTGGCTTTCGGTGAGTCGTCTCCTTTACTCCCACATGACTAATAATTGTACAAAAGCGGTGTTCCTTGGTGTCGAGTAGCCTGAACTGAGGGGTAAAGCTTTTCTTTTTTTTTATGGTGCAGATGAGCTATTACCCCCCATCAGCTTCGGATCACAAGCAGATTACAGCCGATTATTTACAAATAATGCGGACCCCTGCGGGTTCCTGATGGCAGGGGCGAGTAATGACAGGAGCGCAGAAACGCCGGGGTGTTCGGATCGCTGGCTTGGAGCCGACTGGCGGCATTATGCGGCACCTTTCACGACTGTGAGCAGAGTAGGGGGAGGGGAAAGGGGGTGTCGTTTTTTCCCGCTGGGCCAGGTCGGGTCTCAGACGGCTTAATGCGCGCGGAGGCGCCGGACGCCCCCGAGATGTCTGCCGCAGGTAGCTCAGCGGCCGTATCGCGCCCCTAAAACTGGCGCTGTATCTCGCTGAGTAACGGTCGGGGTAAACACCGCCAAAGGTCGGCGAGTAGTTAGGCCCGTCTCCTCCCCCACTATATACACCAGGGGGCCACTGCAGACCCACGCGGCGACGGGAATTCTGCCGTGGCAGCAGAGCCGCGATAAGTTGAGCAATAGCGGCGCGTCACCCTGATGGCAACAGGCATTGAATGCACACGATCGTTTGCCGTCGGCTCCGACACTAACACGGGAAACTTCCCATCTAATCTCTCTCAGATTTAGTGGTAAGACGGCCCAGTGCATAGTCCGTCAAAAACTGATCAGAGGTCAAGCATGAAAACGGTAGGAAGGTATATTGAACTGTGAAAATACAAGCAAAATACTAACAGTGAACAGTCCGAGCTCTAGATGTGCAACATCGAGCGAGGTGGAAGGGCTACAGCGTCGTGGTTATGTGGTCACGGTGTTAGACTGCGAAGAGGGAGATCCATATTCAAGTCTCTCTCGTGCCCCAACTTTTCTTATTGTTTCACAATGATATTGAGGTGTCTGTTCTCTTTATGCAGTCCTGACAAATGGCTCTGAGCACTACGCGACTTAACTGCTGAGGTCATCAGTCGCCTAGAACTTAGAACTAATTAAACCTAACTAACCTAAGGACATCACACACATCCATGCCCGAGGCAGGATTCCAACCTGCGACCGTAGCGGTCACTCGGCTCCAGACTGTAGCGCCTAGAACGGCACGGCCACTCCGGCCGGCGTAGTCCTGACATTTGTCGTACTATAGATTGGTTATAGAATATGAGTGATATTGTAAGAATATATTACCGTCGCAAGTAATCTACTCTGTAGGAATCAGCATGTGTTTCGAAAAAGACGTCAGTGTGAAACCCAGCTCGCGCTATTCGTCCACGAGACTCAGAGAGCCATAGACACGGGTTCCCAGGTAGATGCCGTGTTTCTTGACTTCCGCAAGGCGTTCGATACAGTTCCCCACAGTCGTTTAATGAACAAAGTAAGACCATATGGACTATCAGACCAATTGTGTGATTGGATTGAAGAGTTCCTAGATAACAGAACGCAGCATGTCATTCTCAATGGAGAGAAGTCTTCCGAAGTAAGAGTGGCTCAAATGGCTCTGAGCACTATGGGACTTAACATCTGAGGTCATCAGTCCCCTAGAACTTAGAACTACTTAAACCTAACTAACCTAAGGACATCACACACATCCATGCCCGAGGCAGGATTCGAACCTACGACCGTAGCGGTCGCGCGGTTCCAGACTAAAGCGCCTTTAACCGCGTGGCCACACTGGCCGGCTGAAGTAAGAGTGATTTCAGGTGTGCCGCAGGGGAGTGTCGTAGGACCGTTGCTATTCACAATATATATATGGATAACATCAGAAGTTCAGTGAGGCTTTTTGCGGGTGATGCTGTAGTATATCGAGAGGCTGTAACAATGGAAAATTGTACTGAAATGCAGGAGGATCTGCAACGAATTGACGCATGGTGCAAGGAATGGCAATTGAATCTCAATGACAAGTGTAATGTGCTGCGAATACATAGAAAGAAAGATCCCTTATCATTTAGCTGCAACATAGCAGATCAGCAAGTGGAAGCAATTAATTCCATAAATTATCTGGGAGTAGGCATTAGGAGTGATTTAAAATGGGATGATCATATAAAGTTGATCGTCGGTAAAGCAGATGCCAGACTGAGATTCATTGGAAGAATCTTAAGGAAATGCAATCCCAAAACAAAGGAAGTAGGATACAGTACGCTTGTTCGCCCACTGCTTGAATACTGCTCAGCAGTGTGGGATCCGTACCAGATAGGGTTGATAGAAGAGGTAGAGAAGATCCAGCGGAGAGCAGCGCGCTTCGTTACAGGAACATTTAGTAATCGCGAAAGCGTTACGGAGATGAGAGATAAACTCCAGTGGAAGACTCTGCAGGAGAGACGCTCAGTAGGTCGGTACGGGCTTTTGTTGAAGTTCCGAGAACGTACCTTCACCGAGGAGTCAAGCAGTATATTGCTCCTTCCTACGTATATCTCGCGAAGAGACCATGAGGATAAGATCAGAGAGATTAGAGCCCACACAGAGGCATACCGACAATCCTTCTTTCCACGAACAATACGAGACTGGAATAGAAGGGAGAACCGATAGAGGTACTCAAGGTACCCTCCACCACACACCGTCAGGTGGCTTGCGGAGTGTGGATGTAGATGTAGATGTAGATGAAATGTAACGAACAGTGTGAACTAGGCGAGATACCGCCTAGACCTCTAACAGAAATGAAAACAACAAGTAAACATGTGTGAACTATGTCACTACAAAGCGGAACGCAACTTCATAAACATTAAAAGCGTACGTTTCGGTAGAGCACAGTAAAAACTGTTTGACTGTGAATTGGTTGCGTTCACTTGTTGCAGCGTATGTGACAAACTATTATGTTTTCATCGCTTCTTTGGGAGTGATCACATCCACACGAACACGAAAAGCGGGCGAGGTAGCATACCTCACTCACTCACCAGGTGTAGGTGCGTCGATAAAAGATTTCGATCATATATGACAAATAATGTCACCAGTGCATTACAAATAAAGCTGTCGTTTGCCGTCTAGTAAGAACTACAAAATGTCTCAAACACTATATACCTAAGGTGCGAAAAATGTCAATTGACACTGAACAATAAAAAGTGTGAGGTCCTTTCGTGAAGGATTAAAAAAAGACGCACTAAGTCTTCTAAAGAGACTATGTTCTTTCTCTTGTGCGTCTTCTTCTGGAGTATTGCTTCGGGGTATTTGGGGTGTGGGATCTTTATCAGGTACGACGGAGGACGTCGAAAAAATTCAAATAAAGGCAGCTCATTTTGGATCATCGCGAAGTAGGGGAGACACGGATTGCTGCGCTTGTTGGGGTGGCAGTCATTAAAGCAAAGGTGTCTTTCGTTACGGGAAGATATTTTCACGAAATTACGATCACCAACTTTCTCCTTTGAATACGAAAACGTTTTGTTGACTCCCACCTACGTAGGGAGACATTATCATCATAATAAAATAAGAGAATTTGGAGCTTACACGAACAGATTTAGGTGTTCAATTTTCCCACTTGCTATTCAAGAGTAGAACAGTCGAGAAAGAGTCTGAAAGTGATTCTGTAAACCCTCTGCCAAGCACTTAAGTGTGAATTGCATAGTTTTGTAGGTGTAGATGTAATAGGGGTTGATTGATAATTCCTCTCTCAACTGCGCAACACTTGATGCATCTTTCGCATAGGAACTGATCCCGTGTACCACTAATTAAAATCTAGTCAGAAGGCTGTTACGGGGCGCAAAGTTATGTGACTGCTCGTGGTTACATCTGGTTGGTTACCTTTGCTAATGTTGTCCGAGCCCACGTCGACGATTTTCTGATGCTTTTTGCTTTCCGAAACCTTAAGCCTGAGGAATGCAAAGAAGTATTTTACATATGACGGTTACTTCCACGAGAACGCTGTGTTCTTTTAGCATCCGCAACGGTGATCCCGGTGTGGGAAAAGGAACTTGTCGTCGTATGGTGAATCAGTCGTTCTCATGGGAGCAGAATGACAAATCAATCAGAGTGGAGGGGGAAGGTAATGGACAGCCGAGAGGTTCGTTGATAGTCGGTGCAGAGGAAACATATGGGGAGTTACGGGAGAAAATTGATATTGCTGTTGTACTCTTTACCTATACAGGGTGTAATTGATATAAGTGCAGGTAGTTTTACGTGTGGTACGTTGGTATGCACATGCATCAGTGTGTTGACTGTTTTTTATCTGCGTCTAACAGTCTTCCCACAGACACGGCACAAACGACCTGGCATACCCTACACAGTCATACTGCAGTACTGAGCAGAATACGCCTGTCAGTGTAGACTAACTGTTTGGTGTCCACCTGACCTGTTCGCCAGGGGGACATGAGGATTAATGGTTTGTTCCTGACACTTGGGAGGTACTAACCAACCTTAAAACATAAAACTTTTAGTGCCTCGTATTATTACTCTGCAAATGACGTAAATACTGATGATGTAATGTTTGTCATTACACCGTACTCAATCATCACTAGAAACATCTGCATTTATACTCATTACACCCTGTTATAAACTGCATTATTTCACAGCACACAGACTTACATATGCTGTCACCACCTGCAGCAGTTCGTAAACAATCCTGCCTCAGCCAGGAGGAAAAAAAAAATAGAAACTAATAAACAGTACCTAGCATGTAAGTGATTCATGCATATTAAAATACTTCACCAGCCTTTAACAGCCTACCAGGAACATTAATAAGTGAGTATCTCCAGGATATTTGCAGGTCCACACCCATCGAGATTACACCTTATCTAGTACATAAGTCATCTTTTCCAGATACTAGTATCATCAGAGCAGTCATTCTGCCTCTCAGCAAAAGCTTGTTTACAATGAGACTGTGTAGTTTTCGGCCAGTTCTGTTTCTTACTGAGATCTTGGTTAAAGAGGAGGAATTTCTCTATCTCGAATGACTTTGCTGTCGATGACAAATGGGAAGTGTAGGGTGTTATTTGTAAGTACGTCCGGGATTTGAGAAGACGACTGCTCGAAAACTATAAGTCATGCATAAAATACAAGCATATCAGCGGAAGGAGCATCACTCCAACTTTTAAGTCATGTTACACGTGTTCAGTATGGGCACCGTTTGGATGCGGCGAACGTCAATATGGGTGGAAGACTGCTTGCGTGTACTTGACCCTTTAAGACCCTCAGGCTGCAGTTGTGTACATTAATGTTGACTGTGTATTAGCTGCTACAGAAATATTTGTCCTGAATGGAAATCTCATGTACACATTCGTGAGTGTTCAGTCTTTTCACTATGCACAAGTGCTGTCACGTGTCGGGCGTAACTATAAAAATATCAAAAGGTGAATGTAGCAGTATGCAGCAGCTTGTGGCCGCCAGAATACTCAGAATACTCTGTATAATTGAATAACATGATTGTTATTTGAATGGTAATTATTGAATGATCGATTTATTTACTAAAACAGTGAATATCACGATTATTTTAATCCATAAATAGAAGCCAAGAGTACATGGTATATTTTGATGTGTATAAATCTAGCATTAAAATCATCCAAAGGTCACTTAAGAGCATTAGTGCGTAAAGAAAAATTTTTCTTCCACCAGATAAAAATCCGGTCTCAAAGAGTTAATTGAAGTCGCTACAGCAGCATTAGCAGCACGCTTCGTGAATCTGTTCACTGCATTGCCTATCTGTAGGCGCTTTGTAATTAGATGGGACAAAACAAAGTGGATGATTTGTCTACTTCGAGTTTCCGTAAGCCCATCTTTGTACAAGATTAAAAACACCTTCAGCTGCTTATATTTTGAATTTAATTTATTTATGCGACCAGTTTCGGCGTTTCACTACGCCATCTTCAGGCCCCCTGAATAACGAATTGGAGGAATTCAGCGTCATGTGCATTAAGTAAATGGCATCTGTAGACTTCTGGTTTCAACAACGTAAACACTTCATCACAGTTTCTACTGCATATGAAGTTGCATTCCTTCTTTACGTTGGTCAGGGTGGAGGGGGGGGGGGGGCTGAAGATGGCGTAGTGAAACGCCGAAACTGGTCGCGTAAGCAAATTACATTCAAAATTAGACGGCTGTGTTTTCAGTTTTACGATTTTACTCTACATTTTCCAGCCCACTAATGACGCCTTCTTTATCGCCACGGCGCTTATTACGAATCGAAACTTGGAGAGGTGTTCTATTCTCTGCTATTTGTCATTTTACTGAATATCTTGTAGTTTTTATGTAGTCATCGTTTGAAACTCCAGAGGTACTTATGAAGGTACTGCTGTGTGAGCCACGGGCAGGAATGCACAGTGCAGCGTGGAATGTGGGCATCGGCGGTGCTGGCCGAGGCGCCAGTACAGGCCGGGAGGGGTCAGTGTTCGGCCACCCAGGTTGCGACAATGGCTTCGCGGGGCCGCGCCGCTGACTGCCAATCAAAGCCGCGGGGACCCGCGCCACGGCCGGCGCATACAGGTTGGCCGATTTGCGGCGTCACTCCCTGGACGCGTGAGCCGTCGTCCGCCAGCTGGCAGCGGCATCGTCTCCTCAGCGCTTTCGCCTCGCCTCGGTCCTGTCCGACACACACCACCGCACCAGAGCGGCTGTGCACTACACTTTGTGCAACACTATCCGTTACTCAGTTGCTAAGCAATTACTTCTAGTTCTCTGCCCAGATCGCCGGCAAATCCGCGGTTCCATAGAGCGAAACAGCGGACACGCTTCCGGAAGGACTACCAATTGCCGTGCGTCCATCCTCATTTAGGTTCCTCGGGAGCACCCTAAATCGACCGAGCCGAGTGCTGGGACTGTTCCTCAGAAACAGTCGCTGCTGATTTACTTGCGCAGCCTATCGCAGTCGAATTGGAGCTGCACTTCTAATAACATTCTAGCCGACATGATGTTAATCCCCATTGTTGTTCTTTTGGTCTTCAGTCCTGAGACTGGTTTGATGCTACTCTATCCTGTGCAAGCTTCTTCATCTCACAGTACCTACTGCAGCCTACATCCTTCTGAATCTGCTTAGTGTATTCATCTCTTGGTCTCCCTCTACGATTTTTACCCTCCACGCTGCCCTCCAATACTAAATTGGTGATCCGTTGATGCCTCAGAACATGTCCTACCAACCGATCCCTTCTTCTAGTCAAGTTGTGGCACAAACTCCTCTTCTCCCCAATTCTATTCAATACCTCCTCATTAGTTATGTGATCTACCCATCTAATCTTCAGCATTCTTCTGTAGCACCACATTTCGAAAGCTTCTATTCTCTTCTTTTCCAAACTATTTATCGTCCATGTTTCACTTCCATACATGGCTACACTCCATACAAATACTTTCAGAAACGAATCCCTGACACTTTAATCTATACTCGATGTTAACAAATTTCTCTTCTTCAGAAACGCTTTCCTTGCCATTGCCAGTCTACATTTTATATCCTCTGTGCTTCGATCATCATCAGTTATTTTGCTCCCCAAATAGCGAAACTCCTTTACTACTTTAAGTGTCTCCTTTCCTAATCTAATTCCCTCAGCATCAGCCGACTTAATTCGACTACTTTCCATTGTCCTCGTTTTGCTTTTGTTGATGTTCATCTTATACCCTCCTTTCAATACACTGTCCATTCCGTTCAGCTGCTCTTCCAAGTCCTTTGCTGTCTCTGACAGAATTACAATGTCATCGGCGAACCTCAAAGTTTTTATTTATTCTCCATGGATTTTAATACCTACTCCGAACTTTTCTTTTGTTTCCTTTACTGCTTGCTCAATATACAAATTGAATAGCATCGGGGAGAGGCTACAACCCTGTCTCACTCCCTTCCCAACCACTGCTTCCCTTTCATGCCCCTCGACTCTTGTAACTGCCACCTGGTTTCAGTACAAATTGTAAATAGCCTTTCGCTCCCTGTATTTTACCCCTGCCACCTTCAGAATTTGAAACAGAGTATTCCAGTCAAGTTCATCCCCAAGCTTCCCGTATTTATTTTGCTATTAACTACTATACGAACACAGGTAAACTTCAGCACACACACCTTTCCTTCACAGCATTCATTACAGTAGTAGTAGTCGCATTGCATAGACATCGTGCAGAGGGCAGCGCAGGCTTCAGTTCGCTGTAAAATGGCAGCTAAAGCCGTAAGAGATTCTTCTCATTCTACAACACTTCCCTCCCGCGCGTTCCTCTGCCAGCAAAATCGGCATCTTAAAAATTAAAAATTTCTGAATTAAAAAATTTGAATGACTGCACCGCATATATTTTTCTCACTAAACAATTAAAGCACGATAGCTATCAGATCGTCTAAGGCGTAAAAAATGTGCAGTGTAAACTATCATCATTACTTGTAATCATGCAATTAATTGCACTCGTATTGTAGGTCTTGAAGACTATGACATTATGTAATTACAATCTTCATCGTGAGTGAGCCAAGTTGTACACCATAATCTTGCAAGATGACGGTAATAAGGAAGGCGTATTGCCAATTGCGATAGCAAAAATAGTTTACAACCAGGGCTCGCTCACGATGAAGTTTGTAACTACATAATGCCATACTCTTGTTGGCCCATGGATGGTTTCGTGATTACAACTAATGATGATAGTTTTTACTTCTCATTCACGTTTTATACGGTTTTGACGATCTGAAGCTGTTTATACGAACCATCCGAAACTAGTTTTCGTGCTTTAAGTGCTGAAGGGGAAAAAAATTATATGCGGTCTAGGCATTAAAAAGTTTTTAAGTTAAGAAATTTTTATTTCAAGAATTACATTAAGACTGTCGTCTTATCCCCGACAGTGTCAGACTTTACTGAAGTCCGCCTCATTTTCTGAGCTATCTGATACAGTGTTCCTCATGTCTGATGTCTTAATATTTTCACTTATTCATATACAACTTCTCTCATTCTTGAGTGACTTCCTTTCGATGGTCATAAATCATATTTTATCAGTCAAGCATTTTACCCGTCATTCTACTACTGCATCCGCTACAAAACGAGAGAAATCGTAAGAGAGTCATTTTTGATGAGTACTTTTTTTTTTAAGAGGAATGTAAGTAAGTAGCAGAATATGAGAAGGAAGCTAGCGCTGCTCTCACTGAATGAGAGGATATATATATATATATAATGTGTGTGTGTGTGTAAGGTCAAACAAAGTGACACTAATTGTAGTTTTTCAGAGCTTCTGGGTCTGGAATTCAACATATCTTCAGGCGTAACCTAATGCAAGGGTTTTCATATGCGTTGCCGAGCAATGTGCGCAGAGGTTAAGATGACTGGTCCTAATTACTAATTAATTACGAATCCGGTAGTCTGATATAGGCATGGCGCAGTTTCTCTATAGCGCTTGGACGAATGCTGGCGTGGTTTCATCAAAAGGTACGTAATCGATATTCGTCTCCCCCTTGTCTATCATGGCTAGGATGTCGTCTTATTAACCATAGCAGCACAATGGATATTTATTGCGTCGTTCCAATACTGTGAAACTTAAAATTGTATTGAAAGTATTTGCAATGACATTTTTAGCAACAGGTAACGATCGGTAATTATTTAACAGCACACTGTTGTTTGTCCGTGGCTGTAAACAGTGTGTAGCTAAAATTAAGAAAATAATTCCAGTTCTTAAGGGAGAACCATAGGGGCTACATCTCGGAAGCCACATTGAAATACGGAATTAGTACCAGAAAAAAATCTTGTAGTCTTTGCGAAGTTTTTTGTCCAGGAGCTTTGACGAAGACTGCAGAAGATATTTTCTGTTCGTCATCATTACTGCCATTACTCATTATTTCAATCGACATGTAGATCTCATCACTACTTCTTTATTTTCATCTTTTCAACTTCTTCCGATATTGTGACTACCGAGTCAGTTCAAAAAGTTTCGCGACTGGATTAATAAAAGTTTCAGAGAAGTTAAGATGGCATTTTTTAACGCTCATATGTTCTAGTCTCTCCGCACTTCAGTACAACACACAAAACGTTCATATAACCAAGTGGAGCTATCAGAAAAGTCATTTTTCCACATGTTATTTAACTCGCGGGTCACAGTGGCTTCAGTGTCTTTTATGTCGTCAAAGTGTTGAGAGTTCATGTGAATTTCTGAACATTGTTGTTTTGTGGTAGATTAGATTGGTAAAACCATCTCTGCACCCGTGATGAATTTGTTGCAGAAACGAACTGTCTGCTTTTTGCATTTCAGTCAAGTCGCTGGAGAATTCACGGTAAATAATGACAGCCAAAACAGCTGCAGGATAAAGATTTATTAAAATTATTGACCACGGTTTCGGTATAGCTAAATATACTTGTTCCAAAGGCGCAATAGGCGAATAATTATGTTGTATAAATGTAGATGATGTTTTGACTACTTACGACGCCTTTGGCACAATTGTTTTATGAATCTCCATTGCAGGATGTGATTTTAGTGTATTTTACTTCTGATGAAGGTAGATTTAGATATACCGAAACCGTGGTCAAGAATTTTAATAAATCTTTATCCTGCAATTGTTTAGGCTGTCATTATTTACCGTAAAGAATTTCAACAGTTGCTGTTCCAGCCATGTTTAAAATCTTGAAATTCTGGAGAATGTCTTGAACACTTGATTTAGATATATTCAGTTCGTTGCTCCATTTCGATTTGTGACAAAAGGCCACTGACAAGTTGCGGCTCAAATCCACTACTTAGCACAGTCTGGACATAACTGACAGGTCGAGTGCGCATATGTTGTTTATAATTTTTAGTTCAAGCTGCCATCATAATTACTGCCCTGATGACACTTATATGCGAGGAAAAATATCAGTCTGGAACTTTTTGCACGGACGGTGTGTGCACTGCGCGCCCTCTTCGATGTGTATCTCATGGTAACCACTTGCTCAGCGTGTTATGTAGCCGAAGTTAAATGTGCAGTCTAGATGGACACTGGAATAAAATATGATCGTGGACACAGATGCGGAATTTATTTCCCTTGTTGACAATACCGATTCTAGCGGCTAATAAAATCAGAAAGGGCAAAGAAAGAAAGGGTTGTTAATACTGTGACGCAGTGGAGGTGTAAGACTGCGTCCGTTTCTTGCGCTGTGCGTTTCCGGACGGGCGAGTGGTAGCGGCTGATTTGCGGGGGAGTGCGGGCATTAGGCGCTGCTCCGTTTGTTTGCGGTTTATCACTGCGCGCGCGCGCGCCTGTCCCGCGCGGACGTGCGTGAAGAGGGCGCAGAGCGGTCGCCGGATCGCCATCAGATATGCAAATGTCGCATTACTGCGGGGCAGTATATCTGCGGGTGCGCTATGCGGCCCCTGCCTCCTTACGACGGGCGGCATCAGATAGCGGGGCCACCGGCGAGCGCTTCCCATAAGGCCGCGGCCGATCCTAATAACCCCGGTTCCCAGCGGCGGCGGAACGGCCGCTGCTATCTGCCTTCGGCGTATTGTTCTCCCGCTGCCCGCCTTCTGCGTCTCGGTCCGCGCCGGGAGCCATTACCACGTTCCAGCTGCAGCTCCGGAGATCCGTTTCCAGTGGGACACTATTCAGTGGCTGTCTAGGGCGGGCGCAGCGGCTCAGCCGTAACAGGACTCAACCGCTCTCCGTTGGCAGCGACACAGTGTATGTTCGAATTAGGAAAGGCGAGGCTTGCGTTAAAGATAGGACGCAAGTACAGGCCTAGGAGGGTTGTCAACTTGTAAGCAGAGTAACATCTCTGATGTTGTTATCAATGTCTGAATGGGTGTAAAAAGTGGTACGTCAAGGATTACATACTTGAAACGTTCCTTTCGTCCATGCCTCGAAGCTTCCGTGGCGTCGCGTGTTATCGCACGCGCGGCTCAAATGGCTCTGAGCACTATGGGACTTAACGTCTGAGGTCATCAGTCCCTTAGAACTACTTAAACCTAACTAACCTAAGGACATCACTCACATCCGTGCCCGAGGCAGGATTCGAACCTGCTACCGTAGCGGTCGCGCGGTTCCGGACTGAAGTTCATAGAACGGCTCGGCCACAGCGGCCGGCCGCACGCTCGGCCTCGGCCACCCGACTGGTGATGAGCGGCACGCGATATAAATTATGCGACGTATTGCTCCGCGGATTTAATTGGAAACGTTAACTGGCGAGATAATTCTCATTTACTGTTCCGTCTCAGTTGCACATTTTTAATTAGGTTGCATGTTTTGACCACTCTGGATCCTCGTCAAATCTAAAACAAAGTAAAACTGAATATGTAAAGTAACTCCGTTCGAACAGGGCTCGGAAGGCCAACGGTACCGGCCGACCGCCGTGTCCTCCTCAGCCAACAGGTTTCACTGGATGCGTCAGCACACCCCTCTCGCGCCCTTTGTCAGTATTCGTGACTGCAGCCGTTACTTTTCAGTCCAGTAACTCCTCAATCGTCCTCACAAGGGATAAGGGTACCCCCCCGCGTAGCAATAGCGCTCTGTAGTCTCGGGCGGTCACCCATCCAAGTGAACGCCAATCCCGACAGCTCTTAACTTCGGCACTGACGGGAACTGGTGTTACCACTGCGGCAAGGCCGTTAGCAGAACTAAGTATGTTCTACCTAATATTTTACAATAAGTAGAAAATAAAGTAATTGTACATGAACGTAGAATTTACCTAAGTAGTTGCGTCAGCAACCCGTCTTGTCTGCTCAGAACCACTTATCGGAGTACTGTATTTTGGAACTTCGTTCAGTGTTTCAAATCGGAATGTGCTGGAGGTAGCCCGGGGGAGGGCTGAAGGGCTTATTGGGGTCGGGGAAAAGAAGCAGGGAGGGCGTGGTGGGCATGAGTTTAACAAAAGAGCTCATACTAAAATTATAGTACGTAAAATTATGTAAAAATTCCCGTTGATACACTAATATTGTAGAACGACGGGTAGGTAAAATGTGAAGTCGTAAAATAGTGAAACTGTAAAATGCAGCTAGGGCGCATTGAAAGCTCGCAAAGAAGGCAATGTTGGGGAGGGGGGGGGGCGGGGATAGTGGCATAGATGCTATGGGCTTAATAAAAGAGGATGTTATCCTAAAATTGCAGAAAGTGAATAGTGTAAAAAGCTTTCTGTTAAGAAACCTGAATGGATGTGCAAAACTGTAAAAGAGGAATAAAATAGTAGACTATAAAAGAGGAAATAAAGTAGCGAAAATTTAATTAGTTTCTGAAGATACACAAAATGTGAAACTATGAAAATATAAAGTCATAAGTTCTTACTGTGAAAGTATAAAAGTAAAATTGTATGAAATTTTTTTTCGTTAAAATATTAAAAGTATAGACCTAGAACAATGATCGCATAAATAGTGAAAGACATAAAGATAGTAAAATGACGCAAGTGGAATTACGTAGTGGACCTGGAGCTGCATGAAGTGTCATTAGATATTATGAATTCTTTAAAAAAAAAAAAAAATGGATCACCAATATCGCTTAGACGGCTCACAACTCCAAGGGATACAAATTTCGGACATGAAATAAAGGTTGAAGAGGATTAGATTACAAGTGCCACAAATATCACAAAGTTTACAAGAACAACACTTCCATGTGCTCTTAGTTGCTGATGTTAGATCATTGCCCGTTCATTTCATTGCAGCCGAGTTGCACTGGATCTCGTTTGAGCTACCACTTTTAGAGCATCGATACCAATTGCACACATTATACTTCTCGTTAGCAGAATGCTTGGAGCTGAAATAACCGAAGTCACGAGGCATCATAAACCATTATGACGCCTCGGAAAATTATTCGTTACGCCTACAGTCCTTACGCAC
Source organism: Schistocerca cancellata (assembly GCF_023864275.1). NCBI lineage: Eukaryota > Metazoa > Arthropoda > Insecta > Orthoptera > Acrididae > Schistocerca > Schistocerca cancellata. The sequence goes on from NC_064626.1 coordinate 238,276,798, forward strand.
TGTTTGAATTTAAATGAGTTTTTGTGTGTGTCTTGTCAAAATCCTATTGGTATTAGATGTTTGTTGGAGATTTGTGTCCGAATGATCGTTTTAAACAAAGTAGACCTTTCTCCTCAGCCATCGCCTTACTTGATCACCTAGCGTAGTCGGTGATGCCCTGCTGTAATCACTGGAACATTGCTACGGCTTTGTTGACATTTTCCACGTGTAGAAGCCACGTTGGAACGGAACCGAAATAACGCGAATGCCGTGACGGTGAGATGTGCGCTGGTTGACATGGGGAGAGAGAGCGATTAAGGGGAGAAGGGCTGTCGCGGCTTCAGAACTGCGGCCTGTCGGCTCCGCCTCAGGGCCAGGTCGCGGGCGCGAGACGCAGCACGCGAACCGGCGGCCATTATCCGGTAGCGGCGTGCGTGCGCGGCTCCTAGCCGGGTGCCCGCTTGTCACGGCAGCGGCTGACTGATTGATTGCCGGGTTGCGGCAGGCACCGCTATTAGGGCTGCGGAGGCGCGTGCCCTCCTGCCAGCCCTTCCCGAGGATGCTATTGCGCTTTGTGTTCGAAACGTCTGTGCGATACGGAGTGACTATGCAGTATCACGAGCGTTTACTCCTACAAAGAAGTCTCCGAATGAGACATGATTTCCGCAAACACCTCACATGCTGGTAACCGCAAATTTTGTTTACAAAACGCATTTAATTGTTTAAATTAAAGATGGAGTTAGCAATGTCTGTTTTTGTTCGTAAGTAGGTTTCATCTAGAGGATCTCTCTCTCTCTCTCTCTCTCTCTCTGTCACACACACACACACACACACACACAGACAAACAAACACACACACACACACACGCACACACACACACACACACACACAAACGAGCGTGCAGTCACGTGTACAGAAGTGCGGGGTGTTTCAAGATTTTTGAAACAAACTCTGGGTGGGGGGGGGACCACTTCTTGAGGAACAACTTTTCCTTGAGACAAAATCTTTGCGGTTGCTTCCAAGAGACACTGGACATCCTTCTGTTTTCGTTACGCCTCTGACAAGCAGCAGGGAGCAGGCGTTTTGCGACATGTATATGCGTTGTTCGTTGCCTATCATCCAGTCATCTGCTCCGTGTGAAAGGGGGCGGAATCAGGAAAATTACAGTTCCAGATTCGCTTTTAGAGACACTCATTCTTGGAGTTTTGTTCTTGAAAAGCACTCTATCAATTTACTGAGATATGTAATACGCTGCGCACCTGATCAGCAAACCCCACTAGTCAGGGATAAACTCGTCGTCGCAGAGCCAGCGAATCCTAAAGTACGCCTCGTGTCGCTGGGAAGTGTCAGCGAACATTTTGTCTGTAAGGAAAGTTGTTCCCCATAACGTGCTCTATCAGCCCTAGACGTTTGATGCAAAGACTTTGAAACACGCTGTAATACTGAGTGACTACCCATTGTTATGGCCATATATATAAACTAAAGGAGCCTAGACACCTTCAGTCTGATTTGTGTCATTTCGGAGTGGAACTCTACGAATATTAAAGTAAAATGCGGGAAAGACTACTCTTTTGCGGCGACAAACTAAGAAGTTCTCTCTGGTACTCTGACAGTTGTCCCTGTCTTATCGTCTTTTCCGTCATAACATTCATGAAAAGAAAAAAATGCGATTTTGTATTTCGTTAAGGGCTACCAGAACTTGCATGAAATTAATAAAAATTGGTTCAAATGGCTCTGAGCACTATGGGACTCAACATCTTAGGTCGTAAGTCCCCTAGAACTTAGAACTACTTAAACCTAACTAACCTAAGGACATCACACACACCCAAGCCCGAGGCAGGATTCGAACCTGCGACCGCAGCAGTCCCGCGGTTCCGGACTGCAGCGCCAGAACCGCACGGCCACCGCGGCCGGCTGAAATTAATAAAGTTACATGTTGTATAGCTGAGACATTTTAACATTCTGACTTCAGCTGCATCTCTAATTTTTGCATGACTATTTTTATATCATATCCTCGGTGGCTTGTTGTAAACGATGCTGAAGATGGATGGCGTCCACACTACAACTGTAGAGCGCCGTATCGTCGGCGTACAGGACTGGTTGAACTCAAGCCAGTTCACGTGTTTTCCGCTGTATACAGTAACGGTCCGAGAACAGACCCTTGTGGCACGGCGGTAGGGACGCGGCGTTCCGAACATTCCCCTCCGCTCGCACACCGAAGGAACGTCAAGTGAGATAGAATCAGACGAGACATACATGTGGCGATCTAGAAGCTTGTAGAGAAGCACCTGATGTCAAACAGAATCGAGGATTACAGTTCTAAAATAGTCCTGGCGTTTAGATGTGTCCAGTGCTTCTTCCACAAGTCGGAGCAGTGTATGCGTTACCGCGCGGTGGGTGATATTGGCAGTTGACAGTTCCCATAGGAGCAGTTGCCAGTGCACTCGTTCTTTCCAAAGAAGTTGGCTATCGGTTATGAGGACAGAGAAGTGTGGGCGGGATTGTGGAGACTGCGAGTCTCAAGGTGGGCGCCGCGGTACGTAGCTGTGCCCGACTCCTATCCTGTCCTCTCGCCTCCTCTGGGCGAAGCGAGGGAGGCGGAAGGCGGCTAGGCGGCAGGCGGCAGGCGCGGTACCGGCCAGGCGCGCAGCGCCGCTGTGGCCGTAATGAGCGCTCGTGTAGGAACAATCGGGCGTCGGCCGCATCTCGGCCGTGATTCAGCTGCCAGTCACGCCGGCCACAATGAAGGCTGCCACTCAGCGCGGCGCGCCAGGCGCACCTTTGTTCGCCACGTCCGCTGTCTTCACGTCCGCCATTGTTGCGCCTCCTTCTCTCGTCACTGTCAGCCGCGCCGGCGCGCCGGCTGGTTCTTTCAGGGCCCGTCACCGTCGAGGGCCGCGCCCGCGCCCGTCGCCGCACCAGCACCGCCGCTTCCAGCGGCTCCGCTCCTCGGCCGGCGCCCCGACAAAGCAGGGTTAGCCGCTCACTCGTCGGGATTCGGTTTCTGCCGCTGGTGTCCTGCGATACTGCCCTTCTGCCCGCGGCGGCCGTCCGCGCAAATCTAGTCCGTCATAAGCATTACTCAGCAGTATACCTTTAATAAATTAGACCTCTGATGATACACTCTAAAACATCGACGCCCAACGAAGGGTTTATCCGAATGGGGCAGAAACCCGCAGTTATGACATATTGTACAAATAAAAAAAATGACTTTTCAGAAAAATTGGAAGAAAAAGAGCTTCACAAATTGAGCAAGTCAATAACGTGCTGCTCCACCTCTGACCCTCACGCAAACAGCTATTCGGTTTGGTTGTCGGAGGCCCAAACGTTCTGAATTGGGGCGACGTCTGTCAACCTTGCTGGACAAGGTACTGTTTGGCAAACACAAGGACAAGCAGTAGAAACTCGCAGTGTGCGGGCGGTCATTACCTTGCTGAAATGTAAACCCAGGATGGCTTGCCATGAAGGGCAACAAAACGGGGCGTATAATATTGTAAGTAGGCTGTTTTGGTTTTTATGTTGGTAACGCCACGTAGCGCTCTATATGAAAATCACTGACTGTGCTGTGTGCAGGCTGTGGTTGGTTTGCATTGCTGGAGTATATGCTATTGTAGTGTTGGGCAATTGGCTGTTAACAGCGCGTAGCGTTGCGCAGTTGGAGGTGAGCCGCCAGCAGCGGTCGATGTGGGGAGAGAAATGGCTGAGTTTTGAGAGCGGATGATCTGGACGTGTGCTCATCAGAGACAGTACATTTGTAAGACTGGATGTCATGAACTGCTATATATATTATGACTTTTGAACACTATTAAGGTAAATACATTGTTTGTTCTCTATCAAAACATTTCGTTTTCTAACTATGCCTATCAGTAGTTAGTGCCTTCAGTAGTTTGAATCTTTTATTCAGCTGGCAGTAGTGGCGCTCGCTGTATTGCAGTAGTTCGATTAACGAAGATTTTTGTGAGGTAAGTGATTTGTGAAAGGTATAGGTTAATGTTAGTCAGAGCCATTCTTTTGTAGGCATTATTGAAAGTCAGATTGCGTTGCGCTAAAAATATTGTGTGTGAGTTTAGTGTTGATCAGAATAGGTGAAGAGCGAAATGTCTGAGTACGTTCAGTTCTGCTCAGCTGTTTGAAAATCAAATAGTGTAAGAGGTTTATCAGCACAGTAATTCATTAATTTTTCTAAGGGGACGTTTCAACATCGTCGAGGTACAGCTGTGCTGTAAAGGTGCCGCGGATGACAACCAAAGGAGCTGTGCTATGAAAAGAAATGGCATATCAAACCATTACTCCTGGTTGTCGGGGGTTTATGGCACGTTACTGTCAGTTTGGTATCCCACCGATGCCCAGGGCATCGCCAAACATGTCTTCGGCGTGGAACCTCATGAAATGGAGTAGAATTGTCTCCACTGATAAGCCCCGATTCCAGCTCATCTCCGGCCCGGGTGGCCGAGCGGTTCTAGGCGCTTAAGCCTGGAACCGCGCGACCGCTACGGTCGCAGGTTCGAGTCCTGCCTCGGTCATGGATGTGTGTGTGTTGTCCTTACGTTAGTTTGGTTTAAGTAGTTCTAAGTTCTAGGGGACTGATGAACTCATATGTTAAGTCCCATAGTGCTGAGAGCCATTTGAACTATTTTTGAACCAGCTCATCTACAATGACAAGCGAAGAGCCCGCATCTCGTGGTCGTGCGGTAGCGTTCTCGCTTCCCACGCCCGGGTTCCCGGGTTCGATTCCCGGCGGGGTCAGGGATTTTCTCTGCCTCGTGATGGCTGGGTGTTGTGTGGTGTCCTTAGGTTAGTTAGGTTTAAGTAGTTCTAAGTTCTAGGGGACTTATGACCACAGCAGTTGAGTCCCATAGTGCTCAGAGCCATTTGAACCATTTTGACAAGCGAAGACGTGTCTCGAGACATCCTGGACAATGGATGGATACCAGCCCGACTGTCACTCGCTACACGACTGACAACCAAGAGTGATGCTCTGGGGTGCCATTTCATTTCACTGCAGGACGTCTTTGATTGCCATTCACAGCACCCTTACAATACAGTGGTACATCGTCGATACTGTACGCTTGTTTCGTTGCCCTTCATGGCGAGTCATCCTGGGCTTACATTTCAGCAAAGCAATGCCCGCCCACGCACGGCCAGAGTTCCTACTGCTTGTCATTGTGCTTGTCAAACCTTACTTTGCCCAGCAACATCGCAGGATTTCCCCCAACAGAGAATGTTTGGAGCATTATGGACAGGCCCTGCAACCAGCTCATTATTTTGACGGTCTAGTGCACCAGTTGGACAGGATTTGGTGCGATATCCCTCAGGACACCCAACAACTCTTTCATACCATACCAAGCCGAAAAACTGCCTCAATAAGTGCCACAGGTGGACCAACACGTTATTGACTTGCCCAATATGAGAAGCTCTTTCTTTTCAATGAATCATCCAGTTTATCTCAAACTTTATTTATTTGTGTGTACATGTAAATCACATCTACCGATTTCCGCCCCATTCGGATTACTCCTTTGTGGTGCATCGCTTTTTCATTTTTACCTTGGAGCGTGTATCAACCGTCCAGATGTTCAGATCCGACGAAAGGTTTATAAAACCAGCAACATCTTGCGAACAACTTCATCCAGTGTATCTTAAACACAAGCTGCAAACAACCTCATTGCGTTAAACTGTCTTAAAATCTCTTTCCTAGCCACGGAGAAAAGTGGACTACTGAAACTTACCTTTCGTTCGTCTTCATAGCTTCCATGGCGTCGACCGATGCTGCGGCGCCAAGACAAATAGGCTTACTACTCTGCAAATTCACTTCGAAACGGTCATTAGCGGACAAGAATTAATCCTACACAATCAATGCTACACTATGAAATCAGTCTAAATGAGTGTCGCCGGCATCGCTTTGACCCGCGAGATAAAATTAAAGTTGAAGTAAGTTAACATGTTCATCTCGATGACTGCAACGATCCATTCTTTAAGAATTCGTAGAAACTAAAACAGTCTTTGATAATTCAATCACCGGTTTAGATCATTACGATCATCATCAGACTGATTTGTCTCCTTAAACTTGGAAAAAATAAGTAAATGAAATTTTTAGATATCATTCGCATGGTGGCAAGATAAAAAACATGATAATATTGTAGTGAACACTCATGGCCCGTGATGACTATGCCAATCGTGGCAAAAAAATTTTATTTGCTTCTATTACTAAGTTGAAAAAGACAGATCAGTCCGACAACGATCTTAATAATCTAGACCCACAATTTAATTAAATAAAGAAAACTGCGATAAAAACTGTTTTAGTTTCTACGAAGATTAAACTTCTCACTACTCCACAATTAATAATTAAAATCTCTGCAACTGTCTAAATAACATTCGGAGATGCGTCCACTAGACTGGAAAATGACATCGCTAACGATCAAAACAGGAAATAACTAGAAGTCAACAGCTAAAACTCACACAAAAGTATCGCACTTGTTTCGACGGAAATATAATTCATTGTAGTCAGTTAAACCTCACCAAGCCCATCACTTTCATGAGACACCAACTCCCACCCAGGCATTGGCTCCACGATTTTGTATAAGTGTTAGCCTACTGTAAATGTTAACACCCATAAAACCGCGACACTCCAAACTGAAAATCAGAAAGTGTCTAACCAGAATTCCAGGCAGCCATTGTTGAATGCTTGTAGGCTTCCCGTACTGGGGATGTTAAAAGAGTAACCACTTGACACGATACTTTGTATCACGTTTGTCTTTGGTATTCTGCTGGTGGGTCATATCAGAAACACGACAATAAAATTGTTGCAACAAGTGAATCCTTGATAAGTAGCGACCTGGCGTTGCGCTGCTCCGTTAATCTTACAATGGCGACAGAACTCTTGCTCGATCTTCTGTCACAACAACATGGCAGGTTCTTCTCTTTCGTACCTTTATTAGCAATGTAATCAGAGAGTGATTTGTCAAGACACATCAGTCAAGTTACAGGGTACTTACTAAATCATTGGGGCGATTTTGTTGTACATTTGTGGCCAGAACGTCTCCCTCGCTCTTCACATCGTCCCTACGAACGCACACAAATATAACGTCTGTTTATGCTTAAAGAATGAGGTAGTATCTTTTTACTGAGCAGAATCCCGTCTGTAGCACCTCCTCCTCTTCTACTTTCAAATGCGAGTACTCCCTATGGAAAGCTTTTTGGACTAGGCCTGATAGATCGGGACGACCGCCAAATAATGGGAGGGGGGAGGAAGTGAGGGGGGGGGGGGGAGTCGTTAGGCAGTGAGCGTGTCTGACGAGACGTCCGCCAGGAAGCAAGCGGGCGGTCACGATGTCGTTCAGAGGTTATTGCTTGCTCCAATCGCCATCTTTACGAGCGCGGCTGGCGTCTTGTCAATGTTTAGTTCTTGCTGCTTCGCTCCGACAGAACAAGTCACTCCAAATCACAACCGGTCTCATAACATTCCTCGATGTTTATTTGCTTGTCCAACTATCTTATTACCTCTAGTTCTTCTCGGTCGAATTGGGAACGGTAGATGATGAGGAAAGAAAGAACATGCTTACATACACACACACACACACACACACACACACACACACACACACACACACATACGCAGGGTGAACGCACTAAAAGACAGGGCATGTGTCGGATGTATCTAATGCTGAGCTCATAAAAACTCGATACGCTTTAATATGCCTTATGCCATTATTGTCGTAGAAAGTAGTTAAAATGAGTCAGGTGTTCTAATGCACAGTAGAGTCTGGCAGTCCCAGTTTATAGTTTGTTTATTAGTGCTCCATTCTGGAACAACGTTTGGCTGCTTCCTCCAATACAGTACGTTAACCCCTGTTTCCCTGAAGAGTATGACATGCTCCCTTAACAGCATTTGTGGAGCTTCCTCATCGCTAAAAACTTATCAGAGTCTGAGATTATTCAGGTAAATCAGCAATGGCTTTCGTTTCCCCGTATAAACGGACGCATTTAATACCGTGGCTCCTGGAAAATTAGGTGTTGCCATGGGATAATGAATTAGGTATCACCGCGTCAGTCACAAGCAACAGTATCCGCATGACTGAGGAGGCCGTCAGTGTTACTATTACCGAATGCTCCAAGGGTGTTTTAGACGAGGAATAAATGTCTTACATATCAGCAGCTTGATCTATGCACGCCTAAGGCGCTTAGATAACTTAACATCGATAAGTCTGTAGTATCGGAGGTTTTATCTGGAAATAACTGCATAAATATTGCACCAGATATCGATAAGAACCGGCCGTTGTGGCCAAGCGGTTCTAGGGCCTTCAGTCTGGAACCGCGTGACCGCTACTGTAGCAGGTTCGAATCCTGCCTCGGGAATTGATGTGTGTGATGTCCTTAGGTTAGTTAGGTCTAAGTAGTTCTAAGTTCTAGGGGACCGATGACCTCGGATGTTAAGTCCCATAGTGCTCAGAGCCATTTGAACCATTTTTTTTAATCGATAAGAAGTCGAAGTGAAGGTGGTACAAAGATAGACCACTTATTTTAAATGTTCAAAAATGTAAAATTGTTTGCTTAAAAAAAGTAGAAACGAAAAGTGTCATACGAATACGAGCGTGTAATAGTTTGTTGGAGTTGAAATGGAATGATATTATAGGCTCTGTCACAGGTAAAATAGATGGAAGACTTTGTTTCATTGGCAAGATTCCGGGAAAATTCAGTCGATAAACAGAAGAATGCTAGGAATCCACACAAGAGATTGATAATGGAACACTCGTACGGCCCATGCCGGAATATTGCTCACGTGTGTAGGACCTTTACCAAATAGGACTAACGGTTGACGTGGAATGAAAACAAAGAAGAGCGGCTCAAATGATGAGACGTTAGTTTGGCTCGCGGTGGACAGCATCATGGAGGTGCTGAAATATCTGAGCTGGCAGATGCCCAGAGAGAGACATCAATTATTCCACGGCGCGGAGCATACATATAAATTTTCAAGAACCGAAATTGTGGATTGCAGTAATATACTACAGCTTCCTGTGTATCGTCCCCGTAATAACGTCAAAAAAGGGTTAGATTAATTATAGCGGACACAGTGGTATTTTGTCATTATTCTGGCGTTCTATGTGGGAATGCAACTGAAACGAACCTTACTGTTGGTACAATGGGAGGTATCCTTTACTCTGCACTTCGTAGAGCTTGTAGAGTTTGGATGTGATGTAGAAGTGTGGTATCGACGACCGGCAATCCCCACTGCGGAAAGAATTTAGTACATGTGTACATATGGTACAGAGTAGATGGACAGAGAACTGGAGTCTCGAAGTACGAACTGTCACACACTTCTCAGTGGTTTTTAGAGTATGAATGTAGACGTAGAAGTGTGGTATCGACCAAGAAACAACATTCCGACTAGAATTTTGAACCGGAGTACTTACGGCGTGGTTCCAGAGTCGATGGGCAGACACCTGGAGTCTCGAAGTATCCTCTGTCACGTACTTCGCAGTGGTTTGAAGAGTATGCATGTAGTTGTAGAAGTGTGGAATCGACGAAATCGGAACCGCATTGCGGCAAAAAATTTATACACGTGTACCTACAGTGTGGGCCAGAGTAGATGGACTGAGATCTGGAGTGCCGAAGTATCCTCTGTCATTTACTTCTCAGTGGTTTGTGGAGTATGGATGTAGTATAAGTGTGGTGTCGACCAAGAAACCGCACTGCGACAAGCATTTTGTACGCATGTACCTACGGAGTGGTCTAGAGTCGGTGGACAGGGATCTGGAGTCTCACCGATGATGACCTCTTCACTTTGGTACGCCCGCCAGCCTCTCCTAGCGGAGGAAGCAGTTGGTCTTGGCAGCGGAGCGTAACCTGGCCACAGTCGCGGTTTGCCTTGTGTCCGACCCGGCGCGGCCGCAGCCGCTTATTATGTTTTATATCTGCCTTCAATCACCTGCTGGCCGCGCCGTCCGTCTTGATCGATAATAACCGCCGTCTCATCCGCGCGCGCACCCCGCGCCGCCCCTCGCCGCGGTTTTTTCGAGGCGCGTCCCGGCCGTTGTTTCTGTTGGCACGCAGTCATTGTTCGCCGTCGGTATCACAAGTGTCGGCACGAAACGAACGCCCCCTGATTGTCAGTCGCCGACGTGCTCGGTAATAGCGCGACGAAGCACGACACGGTAGTTAATTGCCTGCGAGCAGTCGGAGCGGAGGCGGCGGCGGCGGCGGCGGCGGCGGCTGCGCAGGAAATGAATTCGAGTCGCTGCGGTTCTGTTTGAAGGATGCCGCGTCTCTCAGGGCTTGCCGCACTGAAATTAACATCGAATTTTCTGTGCCCGCGCCTTCTGCTGCGGACTCCCGGCGCGGCCGGAAAATTGAATCGGGTGCTTTTTCTCTCGTGATGTTCGACTGCCGTCACTTGTATTGCCGCTACGATTCCACAGATGTTAATACGACGTCTTCACATCTGGATGAGTACTAGGTCAGTAATAGTGGGAGCCCCATTGAGGAACAGTAAGAGTAGGAACATAAAGATCTTGGTTAGAAACCCTTTCGTCTGGTACTGGGAATGGCTGTCAAGTCCTCGAGAAAATCATTTTACAGTTTATCTTTCTTCTGATTAATTCCTGTGCAAGATGGACCCCGAATCCCATGTCACTTTCAGCAGAGGTGCACCAACATGGTGAAGAGTTAACGTGTACAGCGATGGTATTAATGACGCACCGTCATCGAGGTTGCGGAAAATAGACCAAACTTCAGCTCAGATTTAATAAAGAATTTTGAAAACATCGACTGTGGAACAATCGTGCTACTTCACTGAATGATGCTGGTAACAGTTCTTTGAAATCCGCTTCTCGCTCACTGCATTCATATTTAACTGCCGTCGTTTGAAAACATTTTTTCCCCTCCAAAAGACTACGACCGATTTACCGCTCTATCATTGTCGAATCACAGCTTGTGTCCCAGTTATGAAAGTATGAATTCAGCTTTCTTTTTATTCCAGAATAACACCTAATTTAACCACAGTCAAGGGCTTGTAAACCTGTTGTGTAGGAACAGACAACGAATGCCAGTTTCTATGACTGTCCTTCTGCTGTCTGCTGAATGAAAATAACTGGAGTATAAGAGAAGACTGTTGTAGGAGATACTACCATTCTATCTTTCTTACTCTGTAATCGAATTCACTAATGCAGAGGGCAGCAATGGTGGAGGAAACGTGAGTTTAAGAAGCGGGTGGACGTGATGGTTTGGTTGTTGCCTTACTGGATAAGTGTCAGTTTGCAGTTTCGCAGATTGAGAGCTCGACACTTGGTCGGCACCAGAATCTCTTCTTTCGCTTATTCAAAAACTTTCACTTCACAAAAAAATTTCTGAAAACTGCTAGCTGCCATACTTCAGACTGCATGTTGTGCTGTAGGTGCTGTACTGCTGGCGGGGTGTGCTCTTCCACAAGGCTCACCTTACTGCAGGTGACATCAACGCTGAGCAACGCATTTTAAATGGAATGGTACAATGTTAAAATTTTGTCCATATGACACATAATGACTGGAACATCCTTTCTTTAGTCCACCTATCGGACGGCCACATTTATCTGTTGTGCTGTTTTACAATTGTCCATTGATGGTCTCAGTTTTATAGAAATATTAGATACATATATTGATTTCTTCAGTTTTCTGTGTGTGTGTGTTTTTTTATAGTGTTATATTTTAACGCTCGTTGCATTTTTTACTGTTTCACCACTTATTTTCAACATACTCGTTTCATAAAAGGACTCATATGGCTGTCGTGTTGCCATACCAAACATGTGATTATCAATTACCTACGAAAAATACTTGTGTTAATATGAACCCTTTGGTTGCTTACTGTTGTAATTCACTTCTAATCGTTAATACGACTTAATACAGGTGAGCCAGAAGGAAAGGCACATGCTTTGAGGCATGATAGTATTCGTGATTATGAAAAAAAAACTTCGTATGGAAATTATGTCCTGTTACGAATAATTTCCGAGATGGAACACATTTAATGTACATTGTTATTTATTTTCTGTATTATTCAAACATTGCCATTGTTTACAACGCACCACCACAGTGTAGAGGAGGTCGAGACGAACGGTTTTTGACAGAACACTTGTGGTAAAGAAACTCAGATCGGCCAGCAAAAACTACCTAAGCTACGGCGCATGCGCGTCGCTCCAGATTTTCAGTATTCTCGTACATCCGCCCTCTCTTCGATTACGCCTCCGAAGTCTGGGGTAATGCTGCGCAGACTCACCTGCAGCGCCTCCAGTCGCTCCAGAACAAACTTCTCCGTCGGGTGTTCCATGTGCACCCCCAATTCCCACATCGTTATCTTCAAGAAGCAGCTGAAGAATTAAAGGAGTCTCAGTGACACCAGCAGATCGCCCGCAATTTCTACACAATGACTGGGGCTTCAGCAAACCCCCGTATTAGAGACTTATGGGCCCCACAAGACGTAAGAGAGCATTACCAGCGCCCCATTGCATTGCTAGATAGATGATAAAGCAGTATCCACAGACGAAGAGGAAAACTGCCCCAAATAAGTAATTAAACCCGTGCCCGCACACATCTATGCAACACGGAAAATAAAGATGACACAATTCACCCCACCCTCACAAGAAGTAGGCAACTCTGAAAAGTGAATCCTACAAAAATTAGCAATAGAGTAGCCTTAAGAATGCGGACGGAGCTCTGTCCTCCGTTTAATTTTGTACTGTGACGCGTTTTCAGTGGAGGGTGCGGTTTTCGAGCAATGCACGGGAAACGTACAAAGTGATATTAAATGTGACCTATCTCGGAAGTCATTCAGAATAGGGTGTACGTCCGTATGAAGTTTTTTTTGTTCGTAATCACTCGTATTATCGGTCCTCACAGCATGTACCTTCCCTCCCGACTCACTCCCTATATACTGCAGTTGGATAACTGCTAATGCCACGGACGACGCACAGTGGGACAGAGATGCAAATTCAGGTCAACCGGAACTAACGGAGCAAAAAACGCAGATATTGTCAAGTAAAGTGTGGACGCTGACAGTTGTGACGAGTGCAGGCGCGGCCGCTGCAGCCCGGCCAGCAGCTCCGGGGTGGTCTCCAGCAGTTCTGGCGCTGTTGGCAATTCCACGCAGCCATCCGCGGCTGCTTCCCTTTGTCTAGCGCTGCGCCCTGCCAGCTCCTGATTGATCCCTTAATGAACAGCATTATTCCGCGGGCGAGAGCAGCGCCCAAGAAAAAACTCAATTTGCCTTTTCTTTTGTCGCTGCGCGGGACCATTTGAATTGCCAATAGATACAAAGCAGGATTCGCCGAGGTCTGTTAAAACTTTCAAAACCGTAAGCCTCCTCGCCGTCTTCTTTCCGTCCCCCCCCCTCCCCCCACCCTTTCCCTTCTTCCCCCACCGACGTTGTCGCAAGTAGGCGCGACCTCGACTCGACCGAGAAGGGAGGAGGGGGGATTCGGCATCGCAATTTACTTTGTGTTTCTCTTGGCTTTAATTGAGTTGACGGGCAAATCTGCAAGGAGGACGGCGGCGGAGACGCCTCGGCCACCAGCGGCCGCTCGCGTCGCTCGCGCCGGCAGAAGAAAACAGGATTAGGCGGTATCCGGGAAATCGCAGATGCCGCGACTCGACGCGTGTGCTGATTTATTGCAAATTACGGCCGCAATCTTCGGGCGTAATCTGTAATGTGGCGGTGCGCGCGAAGAGGAACAACTGGCTCCCAGACGCCGCGTCTGCTCCGGGTTAAGCGCGGGATTAATGGAAATTATACGGTTACGGGGGCCCCCCTCCAGACGCTCTGCCGTAATAAAGTTATACCAACTTGTAAATGATGATGATTATGATGATGCTTGTCTTTTAACGTCACGTTTGCGCTGGGAAGATAATTGAGACGAGATAAAGAAATAAATCATCCCTTCATCTCGGGCAGAAAGCGCGCGCTCCGTGATAAATGATCCGTAACCCTTCCCCTCATGAGGCGGTGGGTCTCACCACGCCGCTGCAGACGCAGAAACAAGGCTGCTTATAATACGCCCGCTCCTCGCCCACACACGGACGGTCGCTTTCAGACAGCTTGCGGTAGCATCAGGCGCTTAACCGCAGCACTTCTCCCGAACTGATACCCGTCCCAGCAATTTAGCCGTGAATATCAATTTTGTTCTCTGGCGAAGACGTGCAACAAGCAAGAAAATCTCAACCCCCGACTGATTCTTTTCTGGTGTATCACTTGGGTTGAAAAAGCTACGCGGTAACTGACTTTCAGCGCTACTAACTTCGTCCCGAATGGGCTTCCTACAACCGTTAGGTTCTATTTTGCGTGCCCTGTTCAGTACGGGATTGCAACGACAGTAAAAACACCGACATACAGTCGAAACTTTCTTACCTTTGTCGTTGATTTGGCAACCACAGTACCGCTTGTTGCCGATATTAGACCTCGAACTTGCTTCATCCTGAAAACTGGTTCAGAGCTTGAATGGTTCAAATGACTCTGAGCACTATGGGACTTAACGTCTGAGGTCATCAGTCCCCTAGAACTTAGAACTACTTAAACCTAACTAACGTAAGGACATCACACACATCCATGCCAGAGGCAGGATTCAAACCTGCGACCGTAGCGGTCGCGCGGTTCCAGACTGTACGCCTAGAACCGCTCGGCTCAGAGCTTGAATGGGAGAGTGTCTACAGTTAAAGTCGGATTCGATTATGTTTCTTTTCCTATTGTTCTCTCTCTGTAAAAAAAATGACACAGGTAATAGTAACACCAATCGATTATTATCAAACGCAGAAGTCTTCAAATTACAGTAGAAGAGTCCGCCACCTCTAACATAACATGTTACTTAGTAACGCGAAATAAGGGTCGAATTGCAGTTAAGGTGTAAAATACGTAACACGGATCAGAGGTGCCCACGTCAATACTTACCAATATATTTACCAATACAGTTGAAAAACAACAGTTATTTATATTTACCCCCTTATTTATATTCCACAGATACCATCAGTATATTGAAGGTTAAACTTCTGAGTCCAAAGGGGCTATAAACGTTTGTCGAAAACTGAACTTTATTTTAATATTACTATTGACCGGTTTAGGTCTTAGAGCCCATTTCCAGGTGTTAACAGGAAGTTGCTAGATATGTCAGTTATTATAATAAGGGGAATAACGACACAGTAATATTCTCAAATTCCATCGGCGCTGCCAAATACACAAGCAATATCTAGTGTTTTTATGAGACTACTTGGAAATGACCTGAGAATGCCGAAACTGGATAAATGTACCAATAATATTAATTTTATGAAAAAGTCTGAGTCCCTGCAAATCCATGATTATTACCTTTTAGAAAGATACGTGTTTATTATATAAAACTTCACTTGTAAACAATAATTGTTGTTATATGTAACTTTTACATATAAACTGTAAAACATTTTTCCACATGCCTCAGGATGGTTAACAGCTCAGCCTAAACCTGAAAGAATAGTCAACACTGTTCTCTGTCTGGTTCCAACGAGGTCAGTTGTAAGCCAAGGAATAGCATCTATCCTGACATCAACCATACAATATCCGTGTAACGGTAATGCACAAATCAGCGGACCGTTATTTACGCAAATTACATTACCTGTGCATAGACATCTAATGCCGCATACCTTCATAAACGTACCGACAAACTGTCGGATACACAAAATCAGTGATGCATTTAATTCGAAAAATGACAAACAAGCTCATTAAGCATTTGGTCACAATGTTTTGACTCGTCGGCGTGTAATTGTGCAGTATATATTTCCCACATTATAGGATGCCATGATGCAGCTACAGGATGTACTTACAGATACATATACCATTTCGATAACTGTAAGTGCCTGAAGATGAAGCAGTAAAATCGACTGCAAGTAAAGTAAACAACAAACAACATTAATATGATAATTCCACTTGAACTCTGTAACAAAATAATTGACAGCTGAAGTTACCAGTATCCAGAGTAATGGAAGCAAAATAAAGTAAGATTTAACTTTTTCGTTGTCACTGGGGGTAGACAAAAATGATAATCCACATTAATAAACATCAACAGCTGCTGACTGCTTCCAGGAACAACGAAAATTTGATTTTCAATGCTTCACGAAATTACTGACAGAATTTAAAAAATTTAACTGCCGTCATAATCTACCAATTAAGAGGTATTACACTACGTTAAAGGTTTAACACATTAGTTACGCATAACTGCTAGAAGCTGTGTTTATGTCATGATGCGCCGTATAACACGGCCCACAA